>NC_090399.1:48473685-48777339 GCF_036365525.1 Heterodontus francisci
AGGCATTCGTCGATGGAGAGGTGGTTACATTTTCTCTTACTGGAGATTGTCATTGCTTGACACTTGCGTGGCCCAATTGTTACTTACCACTTATCAGGCCAAGCATAAATATAGTCCAGTCTTGCTGCATGTGGACATGGACTGCTCCATTATCTGAGGAGTTGCAAATGAAAATGAGCATTGTGAAGATTCCCACTTCTGACCTTATGATCCTGTTCCAAATACTTATGCTCTTATGTGTGTTCTGCCGTGTTTTAGAAGTGAAACGATTTTTCAAATGGCATAACGTAAACCAAAGAACACATCATAATTTGATGAAGCCGCCCGAATCATCGGGAACCTGAACACCATCGGCCCTTGCAGACGGAAGCAAAAGTGTTCGCTTGTTGCCTCTGTGGGTCATAGAGGTTGAACGCACTAACATCGCTGGAGAAGCACCGAGACACCCACATTCACACCTCATCGAATGAGATCGTTGCAGAGCAGTGATTGTGCGGAGAAAGACAGCTTTGAGGAATTATACAGACCGTAAAAAAACAACAAAGCATGGAGTAACACTGAGGTAGGGGCAGTGGTGGGAGGACGCTGGTAGACGAAGAAGGCCTTTGTTTATATGGTTTTATGGAAATGTTTGGTCGACCGCCTTTTCCTGTAGTCAAAGATAGGCTACATAATTTGCACCCATAGTGGAAAGACGATCAGTGCGCTCTCCAGCCTGCTGACCCACCGTTGCGTCCACACTGGGGAGAGGTCATTTGCCTGCTCGGTGTGCAGGAAGCGATTCACTCTGTCCTCCAACCTGATGAGACCCCAGCGGGTCCACGAAGATGATGAGTAGGATTCGCTCACGTCTCCCACCTCCTGGACCACCGGCAGATACACTGCGGGGAGCGGCCCTGCACTGCCTGCTGGAGTGACTCCACCTGCTCGTCCTACATGCTGTGGCAACAATGCACCCAAACCTGGACCAAGCCACTCCCCTACTCCATGTGCGGAATGGACTTTACCCAGTCGACCTTCCTGATGAAAAACCAGCGTCTTCACATTGAGTAGACAGTGTGATGGAAAACAGAGCTTCATTTTGTGTTTGATATAAAGTCTGTATTTTACATGACTTTCGACAGTCAGGGTATGGGATTATTTGAGTGTGTGAATTTACAACTTTATCTGCTGTCTGTGTATCCTGTCTGTCGTGCCCTGCGTGAGCGTTATAAACAGATTAACAACTTAACATTGATAGCAATCGATTTGATCCTGGAATGAACCCATTTTTACATCAAGGCAATTACCCCAATAAAATAGAGGAACAGACCCCTGAAGCAACCTGCGTTTGTCTGCTTTGCGCAGAGGTGACTCTGAGAAATTTTGACTCGACACTCTTCATGAATTTTTTTATGAGTGATTCTAATCAAAAGCTACTGGAAAGGATTGCCTGGATTCTGGACTCTCGTCTTCTGCAATATTATGTAAGCTGAGAATTGTACAACCTGTTTCTTGTTACATTTTGCTGCTCTGTACACTTGCCGTACTTTTAAATAAGTCAGCGTTCAACCACATGTGGTTAATTGAGAATCCAGATGTGTCTGTTTGCAATTCTGATCAGTTGATATAAAAGAGTAATAGACTTTAACATTTTTCGCCTTTGTTGATAACTCGATGAAGACGGAGTGTGTGCCCGTTGTTTTTGACCTCGGGAGAGTGGCTTCAGCGCCACAATATGAGACAATAGGTATGACATACATGACACCTTTTCTTTTACTCCCAGCACATTATTCCCAGCATGAGAACCTTAACGGGTTTGGGATCCAGTGTGGGAAACTCAGCTCTGTCAAAAATCAGGCAAATTAGCGACGATGTTTCTGTTAGCCTGTTTTGTCTCGACGTCGAAGTCGCTCCTTGTGTATATGTAAATGTAGCTGTGTCGCTCTATGTGTGATAATGTGCATGTGCATTTCTCTGTGTGCAGGTCAGTGTGTATTGCTGGGTCTGTCTGAATCATGGCGCGTGCATGATCGTGTATGTTTGTGCTTATATTTTTGCTTTTGTTTTTGAGCCTGTCTGTGCACCTGTCTGCGTACATGTCTCTGTGTCTCACATTTTCTGCACTCTTCTGAGTGGGCTTTGTCTCTCACTGTCTTTCCCGATCCCGACATCGTATTACTCACGCCCGTAATTTGCAAAGAGATGGAAATGTGAATTGTAAGTTTTCTTTCAACAGTGGCCGATGGACGGTGAAACAAGTGTCATCAAATGAATGTTTCGAAAAATTCACTGGAACAGGAACCATGATCTCCGCCATTTCCCGGTTGTGAATGAGTTCTGCATTAATGTAGTGGTGACTCTAATAGGCAGACCCGGGTTGAAACCGCTGACGGCGACAATGCAATGTTAGCAAATCAAATCGAAATACTCCTTGGAAACGCAGAACAGAAAGAAAAAAAATCATCTTGCAAAATGTTCTTGATGAGATGGTTTGGAGACCTGAATCTTGTTGCCCGTCTGTTCTTGAGGGATGGGAGAGCGAGATTTTAACTAATTATTTCGAAATGCAATACGCTTTTACATCTGCTGAAACTGTATCAAACAATGATTGAGATGTTTATAGAAATGGAGAGAAAGATTCGATATTTATATGTAATTCTTAAGACGCTATTTTAGTATCTGCTGAATTTGCAATTTTTCTCGACCTCTGTGATTACAACAGTGACTGAAGTTCAAAAGTAGTTCACTGACTGTCAAGCGCTTTTGGACATCCGAGGTGGGAGCAGGCGCTCACGAAATGTAAGCGTTTCTTTACCTACTGTCTTTGTTTCTCAACTGATATAGAGACGAATTTGTGAATTGTACCTAAAGCTTTCAATCTCTACTTTTCTCGCTGTCTTTGTCTCTGGCTCCGTCTCTGCCTCTGTCTCACTTTGCCTTTGCTCCTCTGCGTGTCTTTGTTTCTTTGCCGATTTCTCTGTTGCTGTCAGCTGGATCGCTGTCGAATAAAAATCATCTCTCTGGCGTGAAACAATTAATCCAAGCATGTTCCCAACTTGATCGTTGTTCTCACTCTTCTGTAGAATATGAATAAGCATCATGTATGTCCTTTCCTCGTTAGTATAGTGGTTAGTATCCCCGCCTGTCACGCGGGAGACCGGGGTTCAATTCCCCGACGGGGAGGTCGTATTTATTTTCTCACATGATACATTGTTTTCATATTTCTTCTGCAGCTGTATGTTCAAATAAAAAAACTAACCAGAAGAACCAACACGAAATAATTGCACCAATTCTCTTCAGCCCGGATCAGTGCCATGTTAAGTGCTCAACAGTTAGATCAGCAGCCTCTTCCTGACTCACTCAACACATTTCTCCCTATTCTCACTCTATTTTTTCTCCCCTTGTCTAGTCTCTTCCCACCTACATCCGCCACTCTTCCACCCTATGTCCTTTCAATTTACACTTTCCTGGCCCTAACTGCCTCCTCTTCACAAGGACGTCCAATCTCTCTACAACTCCATCCCCCACCAATAGGTCTCTCTCATTCTTCCTTGAACAGAGGGACAACCAGTCTCCATTCACCACTGTCCTCGACCTGGCTCAACCTGTTCTCACATTGAATAACCTCTTCTTCAAATCCACTCACTTCCTCCAAATACAACCTGTTCCTTGGGTACCCACGTGGATCCCAGTTATACCTGTCTTTTTCTGGGGTATGTCGAACATTCCTTGTTCCAATTCTACTCAGGAACCCTCCCCAAACTCCTTTTCCGGTACACTGATGACTGAATAGGCGTCTTTTCCTGCTCTGGGCCGGAACTGGAAAGTTCCATCAACTTTGTTTCCAATTTCCACCCTTCTCTCACCTTCACATAGTCCATCTCTGACACTTGTCTTCTGTTTCTCGACTTCTCTGGCTCCATTTCTGGGGATAGGCTGTCTACCAATATTCATTATAAGCCCACGGATTCCCACAACTACATTGACTACACTTCCTCACCCCCTGCCTCCTGTAAGGAATCTATTCCATTCTCCCAATTTCTCCATCTCTGTTGCAACAGCGCTTCTGATATATCATCCTTTTTCCTCAACCGAGGTTTCCCCCCAATGCAGTTGACAAGGCCCTCAACTGTGTCCAACCATTTCCCACACTTCTGCTCTCGCCCCTTCCCCACCCTGCCAGAACCCACAATAGCGTTTCCCTTGCCCTCACTTTCCACTCCACCAGCTTCCACATCCAAAGGATCATCCTCCACCGTTTCCACCACCCCCAGCATGATGCCACCACCAAACACATCTTCCCCTCTCCTCCCTATTAGATTCCAAAGGAACCCTTCCCTCCACAAAACCCTGGTTCACTCCTCCATCACCCCGACACCTCATCCATTTCTCATGGCACCTTTCCAAGCAATCACAGGAGGTGCAATACCTGGCCTTTTACATCATTTATCCTCACCATCCACGGCCCCAAACACTCCTTCCAGGCAAAGCTTGTGTTTCTTCCAATTTAGTGTACTGTATTCGCTGCTCACAGTGCGGTCTCCTCTACATTGGGCAGACCAAATGCAGATTGGTTGACTGCTTTATTGAACACATTCACTCAGTCGGCATGAATGACCCCAGGCTTCCAGTTGTTTGCTATTTGAATTCACCACGTTGCTCTCATGCCCACATTTACAGCCTTCTGAACTCAGCATTGAGTTCAACCACTTCAGACCATAACCCCCATTTCGATTGTTGTCTTTTTCCATGTGCAGGTCTGAAACTTGTTTTTCATGTTTTTGCTTTTGGACATAGCTGTTCATTATTGTGCTATTCACACACGCTCTGGACAAATGTCTTGTCTTTTACTACAACCACTCGCCTTGCCCTCCATTCCAAGACACTTTCGAGCCGAAATTCTTTTCACTCTTGGCAAATGTTGCCAGACCTATTGAGTATGTCCAACACTTTCTGTAATAAGTTCAGTTGTTATCAGTAGTCGTGGCCGAGTGGTTAAGGCGATGGACTAGAAATCCATTGGGGTCTCCCCGCGCAGGTTCGAATCCTGCCGACTACGGTAGTTCTGTAATTTATTGAACAATCATTCACTTCGTCTGCAGATGCTGCCTTATGCATAGCATGAGCCTTTTTTTTCTTATTTATGAAATATCTGTCTGAAATACAACAAATCATCCAAATTTGCGACAGTATGTCTAAGTCACTCTATATGTGCTTGTGCTTGTGTCTGCCTGTGTGCTATGTTTGTGCTTTTTTACCTGGCTGTGAATTTGCGCTTGTCCGTGCGAGTTGGGTTTGCTTTTGTTCGTGTGTACCAGTAAGTTACGCATCCTCAAATATTTTTCAACTTATTTATGGAATCAGCTTCCAGCACGTTTCCAGGTAGAGCGTTCCAGGTCCCGACAACTCTCTGAGTGAAAAAAGTCTGCTCCCATCCTCTATCTTTTGCAAATGACTTTTATTCGATGACCTCTCGTTATTGACCTACTCGCCAGAAGGATTTTTCCCCTATCTACTCTCTCCTAATCTTGTAGCATCTGGAAAATCTCTATTTGGTGACATCCTACCAAACTTTTCCAACATCTCTCCATCACTAATGTCCTTCATCGTTGGGACTATGCTGTTAAACCTCCTCTTTACCCTTCTAATATCTTCATCCTTGTGCTGAAGAATAGTGACCAGAATTAACCACAATACTTCAGCTAAGGCTTAAACATAGATTTTAATGTTCCGGCCTGATGTCTTTGCGTTTATATACCATTCCTTAATTTATAAACCCAAGTAACAGATAGGATTTTCTCAATACCTTATGAACTTGGTGTATATGAACACCAAGGTCTCTCCGCTCATCTACAATTTTCAAAACACCTTCAATTTATAATGCGCTGTCTTTCCATATTAGTCCTCCCAAAGTGAATCATTTCACACTTCCCTGCTTTGAACTCTATCTAATTCTTATCATACTATGTTCATGTGTGCCAAACGTTCTGGACTGTTTTCTGATTGGATCTTTGTTTCTCTGCCACTTTCAACTAGAAAAGAGGTGGAATTGCCAAGCATACTTCTGTCTTGCAGTCTTTATCTTTTCTTTATGTGTCTGTCTCTCTTTCTGTGTCTGTCTGCTTCGCTCTCTGTTTCCCCCTGCCTGATCTCTCTGTCTAATTAAAAAAAAATCCTCGAGGGCTGGTGAATTACCCCAGGAATATTCCCATACCTCTTGATCTCCTCAGTGCCTAAAAATCTATTGATCTTATTTTTTAACATACTCATAGACTAAACACATATAACCCTCTTGGGGAAAGAATTTCAAAGATTCACAAACCTCTCAATGAAGAAAATTCTCCTCACCGCTCATTATTCTAAACTGCAGAAAGTACAGGGCCATTTTACAAAATCTCTCCTTGTAAGACAGCCCTCTGATCCCAGGAATAAATGTCGTGAGCTTTCGTTACAACAATGGTGAGAATCACAGTGATCCAGAGATGAGGAACCAAAGAAAATCCATCATTTTACTGCTTGCCATCTCAGGCAATTTCATAGTGAAATAAATTGTGATTTTCATTTTTTTCTTATGTGTACAATTTGCATATGTTCATTTTTGCAACAAACTACAGCGATTTTTTTCACCATTATGGAGTAATCTGGGTGCATGCTTATGTGTTTGAGTTCATACATGAACACATTTATTTTACAGTGTCCCAGGCGAAATTCAGAGAGAATGTGATTCAGTTGGCTCTTATTACTAATTCAATCCAATAAATTAAGTCGGTTCATAGCACAAAAAGCAATTTTAACCTTCTGAACTGAACCGATGTCGTTCAGTTGACATGTGAACAGAGGAATCTCCAAAGGCAATTGGAGCTGCAATCTGGACTCGATATTAGAAGCTTTCCTGCGGGGAATCAAAGATGCCTGGAGTAATATTAACGTAATATTAGCGGACTGGAAGAAACACGTAACAATTTTTTCCAGAAACAAAAAAAAATCAATTAGACAAACATGGATGTTGCTGTCATAGTGAAAAAAAGTAATTGAGATACTGCTCGGGCTACAAATTGAAATAGAGTTGACACTAGAAAGACTGGCGGTACTTAGAGTTGTTAAATCACCAAGACGGGATAGGATGCATCCGAACATGAGAAGGAAGGCTGGAAGTTGCAAAGCAACTGACCATAATCTTTCTATCTTCCTTAGATAAAGTGGTGTGTCACCTTTGCTGCGAATAGTGAATTGCAAGGGTTCTACCCTTGTTCAAGAAATGGTAGGAAAGCTTTAAGAAACGATAATATGGGGTAAAATTAACAGTCACTGAGACAAGTGTGGATCAGTTCAAGAAGTCCATCACGATTTTATTTTCAGCTAAACGTGTTTAATTAATTTATTGATTTATGTTGATGATATAACAAAGAGGGATTATGAGGGTAATCCAGTTGATGTGGTGTATATGGACTTCCAAAAGGCATTTCATAAAGTGCCACATAATACACTTGTCAATGTAGTTGAAGCCAATGGAATCGAATGGCGACATAGATTTTTTAAAAATGGCTGAGTGATAGGAAGTAGAGAGTAATGGTGAACAATTGTTTTCTGGACTGGAGGAAGATAGACTATGTTGTTCTCCAGGGGTCGGTATGAGAACTGCTAATTTTCTTGTATAAAAATGAATGATTTGTACAGGGCACAATTTCCTCACAACTCCAGTGACTCAGGTTTAGTTCTGGGTACTGCCTGTGCGGAGTTTGCAAGTTGTCCCTGTGACTGCGTGGGTTTCTGCCGGGTGCTCCGGTTTCCTTCCACAGCCAAAGACTTGCAGGTTGATGGGTAAATTGGCCATTGTAAATTGCTCCCAGCGCAGGTAGGTGGTAGGAGAATTGAGGGAAGTTGGGGATGTGGTAGGGAATATGGGATCAATGTAGGATTAGTATAAATGGGTGGTTGTTGGTCCGCATAGACTCGGTGGGCCAAAAGGCCTGTTTCAGTGCTGTATCTCTAAATAAAATAAATAAAAATAAACAGACATAGAGTACATAAGCAAGGAAGTTATGATGGCCCCTTAGAAAATACTGGTTCGGCATCAACTTGCATCCAATTCTGCACAAGACACTTTGGAGAGACTGCAGAAAGATTCACAAGAATAGTTTCAGGAATCAGAGCATTCAATTACTTTCTGATGAAAGGTCACAGACCTGAAACATTAACTCTGCTTATCTCTCCACGGATGCAACCACATCTGTTGAGTATTTCCAGCATTTCTTGTTTTTATTTCAGATTTCCAACATCTGCAGTATTTAGCTTTTAATTTAATTCAATTGCGTGGATTGATTGGAGAGGGTGGGGTTGTTCTTCTTAGAGGAGAAGCTTTCGAGGAGATTAGATAGAGGTGTTCAAAATCATCTGAGATCCAGACAGGGTTGGTAGATCGAAACTGTTCCAATTGCCAGAAGGTTCGAGAACCAAAGGACAGACATTAAAGTAATTGTCAAAATCAGGTGGCATGAGGAAATTAATAGCTTATTTGTACCAGGAGTGGTTACAATCTGGAATGTACTCCCTGAAAGGATGGCGCTGGCAGATTCAAAAGTGTCCTTTAAAAGGTAATTAGAGAAGCACCTAAAGGGAAGGAATTTGCATTGCTGTGGGGAAAGGGTGAGTTTAGTTGAGTTGCAACCGTTCCATGTTTCTTCAATGTTAATATTGCATTATTTCAAATTGCTGTATTTGCACATTTTTTTCGTTAAGGTCATGGTATTTTCTGTACTTTTTTCCTTTGTCCATTTCTGATCATGTTTTAGAATGTTGCTTTTGCATTTTTTCCTATTTTTCGGTCACTTCTCTTTATATTTCGGAATATTGAAAATTTTGCTTTTAAACGAAAGGTTAAAAACCCGGTGCGCAGTGACTGTGGCTCCTTTTAATTGACAGGTCTCTTTTTCTCTCTCTTCCGCTTTCCCGGGTCAGTTGCCACGAATCACATGACAAGAGCTTGCGTCTCACAGTTTTGCGATGACGTCATTGTTCCGGAGGTGTTGCTGTGCCAGCAGCAAGTAACGGCCTCTTTGCTACAGGTCGGGCCCGGATATCGGGCCGATGATGATGGCGGCGACCTCAGCTGGGCGGGTGTTGTGCTCGGCCTTGCGGCGGGGGGTTGGGGGTACAGAGGTTGCAGGCACCCCGGCGCGGCTTGGGCCCCGAGCCTGGCACTGGCGCGTTGAGGGCAGCCCGAGCGGCAGCTGCTTTGACTCCAGGGCCGGGCAGCAGCCGTGATCCCGGGCGTTGTGACATCACAGTGGCTGTCGGCAGGAGCACGAGGAGGCCATTTCGCTCCTCCCGGTTGTTCCACCGTTCAATGGTATCATGGCTGTTCTTTGTTTCATATCCCTTACTTCTTTTGGCTGGCAAACATGTCCCGATCTCAGATTCCGAAGAGGGGGACAGGAGGGGAGAACAGGATAGCGAGTTACTCGGACTCCTGCAGTTTCCCCATGAATTTCTACCTTTGCAGTGCCTGGTGTGTAAGCTCAGCTCAGTCGTTGCCCCTCTACTGCTTCCCAGTCAAACGGGCTATGAGTTGGAGCCCAAAGTTACACAGAATCATAGAATGATGCAGGACAGAAGGAGGCCATTCGGCCCATTGTGCCGATGCTGCGTCTCTGAAAGAGTAATCCAATTATTCTCAGTCTCTTGCCTATCCACATAGTCCTGCAAATATTTCCCCTTCAGGTATGTATCCTATTCCCTTCTGGACGTTACTGTTGAATCTGCTTCCACCACCCTTTCAGACAGTGCATCCCAAATCATAAGAACTTGCTACATGAAAAAAAAAACTCATCTCCCCTAGTTCTATTTATCCAATTCTCATTTGATTTGCAGCTTGATTTTGGGAAAGGCAGTGACTGTGGAGTCAGGTGAGGGAGGGAAGTTGACTTTGAGACTCCCCGTGCTGTGTCGTAACGTCTTTGTGTCCTGTTCCAGCCGTTCCTATTTGTACCTGTGACCTGATCGGTGGTGTCTGTTGACTCGACTGCTGCTGTGACCATGACTGCTTCTCTGCGAACAACGAAGTCTTTTCCTGTATGCTGGGCAGTAAACTGTAGGTTTGTGTTCAGAGTTATTGCATTAGCTCCCGGTCTGGCAATACCTTTTTTTTTTTGCATTCTCAATCTCGTGTTCAAGTTCCTACATGGCCTTGTTTCTCTGTATCTCTAAACTCCTCCAGTCCTACATTTCCCATCTTTTTGGTTCAAATCCCTCCACGGCCACTCTATTTCTCTCACCTCTTGCAACCCTCCAACCCCTCTTAGATCTCAGTGCTCCTCCAATTCTGGCTCCTTTCACATCCTAATTTGTTTCGCTGCATCATTGGCCATTATACTTTCAGTTGCCAAGGCCCTAACCTCTTTAATTCCCTCCCCAAACCTCTCCTCCTTTCAGACTACCTTTAAAATCCAGCTTTTTGACCAAGCATTTGGTCACATCTACCGATAGCTCTTTACGTGGCTCGATATCAAATTTTTTTTCTAAACACTCCTGTGCAGCGTCTTGGGTCATTTGACAAATGTTAAAATTGTGATTATTAATACAAGTTATAACAAATAGTAGTCGGGTGGGCTGCTGAGGGGAGCGAGGGCGTGTTATGCGATCCCACTAATAGTATTTTCCATAACTCACCTATAACATCAACCCCTCAGCAACCTAGGAATAGGAGGAAATGATTCAATCCTTCAAAGCTCTGCTATCACTGTATTTGATCATAGGTGATCTGTACCACAACTCGATTTATCAATCTTCGCTCCATATCCCTTAATTAAAAGAAAATCATTGATCTCAGTCTCTGCTCCAAATGGCCTCCAGCTTCATCATTTTGCGGGGTGAGTTCCAGATGTCCACCTCCCTTTGTGCGAAACGTGGTTCCTGAATTTACTTCTGAATGGATGACTTCTAATTTTAACATTATGCCCCTAATTCTAGACTCCCCAGCACAAGAAATAATTTCTCTAACAAACCTATTGAATCTCTTTTCCAAGCTAGTGTGCAGGTACAAAAAGTAATCAAACAAGCTTGGTACATAGGAACAAGAGGAGGCCATTCAGGCCTTGAACTTGTTCCACCATTCAATTAAACAATGGTTGAGCTTTATCTTAACTCCATCGACTGACATTGGTTCCAGATAACTTAATAGCCTTGTTATCAGAAAATTCTATCAATTTCAATTTTTCCCCCAGCCTCAACGTTTTGGTGGAGTTGCTTATGATCCTTTCTACGCAGAAGTGCGTTCTGATCCTGCAGGGCCTGGCTTTAGTTTTGAGGTTTTCCTGTTGCCTTCTGGGCATCCCCACTGGACAAAATAGTTTCTCTGCACCTCCTGTTAATTCCATTAATTATACTGCAGTACAGTGCTGGGATTGTAAAGAACTGTATACTGACATCCCTGTGGGGGTGGTACAGGTCTATTTCCATAGACTAGAGTGCTGGATGTCTGTAGGTCTGTGTCCTTGCAATAAAGTGCTGGAAGTCTAGTGCTCTGTGTCCTTACAATGCCGTGCTGGGAGTATTTGCAGGTCCTACCTCCCTTCATGCCATCTCTGAGCTTATCTTGGCAATGCGAGGCACCTCCTGTTCCTTCGACCCTATTCCCAGTAAACTGCTGACCACGCATTTCCCTTCCTGGTCCCAATGTTAGCTGGCATTGTTAATGGTTCTCTTCAGGTACTGTCCCTCAGTCCTTCAAATGTGACATCATTAACACACTCTTCAAAAACAACCTTGACCCCACTGTCCTTACAACCTGCTGCCCCATTTCCAACTCCTTTTTTCCCAAGTCCTTTAAATGTGCTGTTGCCTCTGAAATCCATGCCCATCTTTCTAGGGAATTCAAGTTTGAATCCCATCAATGAGGTTTCTGGCCCTGTCAGATTACCAAAATGGCTCTTATCAAAATCGCAAGTGGCATCCAATATGACCGTTAGAAAGGTAAACTATCCTTTGTCATCTTTCTTGACCTGTCTTCAGCCTTTGACATGGTTGATCACAGCATCCTTCTCCAATGCTCTGCCCTATCCTTCAGTTGGGTGGGACCATGTTCACCTGGGCTCATCCTTACCTACCTAATTGTAGCCAGAGTATCACCTGAAATGGCTTCTCTTTCCACTGCTGCCCTGTTACCTCTGGTGTCCTCCAAGAATCTCTGCTTGGTCCCCTCCAATTTCTCAGGTGCATGCTGCCGCTCGGTGTCGTCATCCGTAAGCATAGCGATTAGTTTTAACCTATATGTTGACAACACCCAGCTCTACCTTACCCCCACCTCTCTTGACTCCTCCACTGTTGCTAAATTATCAGACTGCTTGTCCCACAGTACTGGATGAAAATAAATTTCCTTATATTAAATACTGGGAACACCAAAGCCATTGTCTCTGGACCCTGCTGCAAACTCCATTCCCGAGCTACCACTGCAATTCTTCTTCCTGATAAATGTTTGAGGTTGATCCAGATTTTTCACAACATTGGTGTTACATTTAGCCCATGATGAGCTTCCAACCAAGTATCGGCGCCAGCAATAACACTGTCCATTTGCACCTCTGTAACATCGCCCAAATCCACCCCTGCTTCTGTTCATCTGCTGAAACCCTCATCCATTCCTTTGTTACCTCTCGACTTATCCATTCCAGTGCACTCCTGAGTGGCCTCCTACATTCTTCTCTGTAAACTGCAGGTCATCCAAAACTCTGCTTGTGTCCTTGCTCACAGCAAGTCCTGTTCACACATCACTCCTGTGCTTGCTGTCCTACACTGACTCCTGGTTAAGCAACAACTTAATTTAAAAACTCCCATTGTTGTATTCAAATCCCTCTATGCCCTCATCATTCCCTAACTCTAATCTCCTACAACCTGCCAATATATCTGCGTTCATCTAATTCTGGCTTCTTAAGCATCCCTGATTTTAGTTCCTCCACCATTGATGGCTATGCCTTACCTGTCTGAGCCCTCAGTCTGGAATTTTCTCCCTAAAAATAATCTCCTCCTCTCTCCTCCTTTCAGGTGCTCCTTATAACCTACCACTTTGACCATGTTTTTGGCCATCAGCCCTAATATCACCTTATATGACTTGATATCAAAATTTGTTTATAATATTCCTGTGAATTGCCTTTGGGATGTTTAAGTTAAAGGTGCTGTACATACAAATTGTCCCTGTTCTCTGTCTTCATAATGCAAGTTGATGGGTGTTGTACAGGTCTCTGTCCTTACAGCACACTGCAGGGAGTTCTATAGGATTGCCCCTTTACAGTGGACAACTGGGGTTTTCCAGCTGTTTGTCCTTACAGTGTACTGCCAGGGTTGTGCAGGTCTGTGTCCTTACATTGCAGGACTTGGTGTTGTAAAGGTGTGTGATCTGATTGCACAGGACTGGGAGTTGTACAGATCTCTGTTTTTCCATGGAGAGTTGTTGGATGAATTGATGAATGGAGACTGTGTTTCTTTTATTCCTTCAGGGTATGTGGGCATTGCCAACAAAGCTCCTCCCTGATTGCTCTTGACAAGGTGTTGGTGAGCCTTGAATCACTGCAAACCATTTGGTGAACATAATCCCAAAGTTCTCTTTGGAAGTTCCAGGGCTTTGAACGAGGGCTGATAAAGGAATGACTATATATTCCCAAGTCCGGATGAATTGTGACTTCAAGGGGAACTTGGGAGCTGTTGATTTACCCATACATCTGCTGCCTTTGTCCTTCTAGGTGTTAGAGGCTGTATCTCTGGGAGCTGCTGTCGAAAAAGCTTTGAGATTCTGCAATTAATCTTGTAGATGGTGCACACTGCGCTGGCGATGGAGGGAGTGAATATTTAAGGTGGTGAATGGGGTGTCAGTCAAGTGACTGCTTTGTCCTGGAAGGTATCGAGCTTCATGAGTGTTGTTGGAGCTGCGCTTCTACAGAATGAGTAGAAAATATTCCATTACACACTTAACTTGCACCTTGAAAAAAGGCTTTTGGAGTCAGAAATTGAGTTACTCGCCACAGAATACTCAGCTTCTGCCCTGCTTTTGTGACCACAGTATTTACGTGGGTGGTCCACTTAACGTTTTGGTCAAAGATCACAATAACAGAATTGTCAGTGTAGGAGGGGACATTCCAGACCTTACTTCTCTGCCCATCTCCCTCCCCCAGGATATTGATGGTGGAGATTTGGTGATGGTAATTCCATTGAAAGTCAGGGGGAGGTGTTTAGACTGTCTGTCTCTTATTGGAAAAGCTCTTATTTGTGCCACACGTGCAAGGCTGTTACTTGCCAGTTATGAACCCAAGCCTGAATGTGATCCATGTCTTGCTGCACATGGGCACAACTGTTTCCCTTGCTGTCCTTGATGTTAGGAAATACTGTCATCAGTTTTCTATTTTCAAGTTCTCTGTCTCTCTCTGTCTCTCTCTGTCTCTCTCTGTCTCTCTCTGTCTCTCTCTGTCTCTCTCTGTCTCTCTCTGTCTCTCTCTGTCTCTCTCTGTAATCTGCCATCAACACCCCTCTCAAAAAAAAAAAAAAAATCCCTTGAATCCACCATCCTTGCAAACCACCATCCCATCTCCCAACTCCCTTTCCTCTACAAACTCCTCGAACCTGTTGCCTCCCAAATCCATATCCATCTTTACTGGAACTCTGTTTGAATCCTACTATCAGGTTTGTGGCCCTGCCGCTGTATGGAGCAGGGTCTCATCCAAGGAACAAATGACATCCGGTGTGACAGTGACAAAGGTAAATTATCCCTCCTCATTGTTCTTTCCCCATCTGCAGCCTTTGACACGGTTTATCACACCATCCTCCTTCACCTCTCCACTGTCCTCCAGCTGGGACGGTGGGCATGACTGCACCCGCCTAGTTCCATTCTTATCTATCTAGTCGGTGCCAGAGTATCACGTACAATGGCTTCTCTTCCTGCATCAAAACAGTGACTACACTTCAAAAAGTACTTCATTGACTGTAAAGCTTTTTGAGCTGTTTGGTTGTGAAAGGCGCTATATCAATGCGCACCTTTTTTCTTTTGCTTCTGCACCATGATCTCTACTTGGCCCCTCCTATCTGTCATGTACAAGCAGCTGCTCAGCAACATCATCTGAAAACACCTCATCTCTCTGGACTCCTCCGCTGTCGCCAAATTATCAGACTGCTTGTCTGACATCCAGTACTGAATGAGCTGAAAGTTCTTCCAGTTAAATATTGGAAAGACCAAAGCCATGTTCTTCGATCCCCATGACAAACTCCATTCTCTACCTACTGACTTTATGCCTCTCCCTGCCAACACCATCTGCAAGTTCCCCTCCAAGCCACACACCATCCTGACTTGGAACTGTATTGCTGTTCCTTCACTGTCACTGGATCAAAATTCTGGAATTCCCTTCCTAACCCACTGTGGGTGTACCTACCCCACTTGGACTGCAGCAGTTTAAGAAAGTGGCTCACCACCACCACCTTCTCGAGGGCAATTAGGGATGGGCAATAAATGCTGACCTAGGCAGTGACGCCCACATCCCATGAACGAATAAATAAATAAGTGTCTGAGGTTGAACCAGCCTGTGTGCACACTTGGTGTCATATTTGACCCCAACATGATCCTGTGATCATACATCCAAGGTGGTCAGTAAGACTGCCTGTTTCTATCTCTAAGATCGCCCAGCTCTGCCTGTCTCATCTCTGCTGAAACTTTTCAGTGCTTTCTTTCCTCCAGGTTTGACTGTTCTAACACACCTGACCAGCCTTCTACATTATACTCTTTGTAAGTTTGACATACAAAACTCTGCTGTCCATGTCCTAACTCGCACCAAGTTCTGTTCATCCATAAGAACGTAAATAGGAGCAGTAGTCCATCCAGCCTGTCGCGCCTGCTCCGCCATTCATTATGATCATGGCTGATCTTGGGTTTCAACTCCACTGTCTTGCTATCCAACCATACCCCTTGATTTCCTGAGACCAAAAATCTACCTGTCCCAACCTTAAATATATTTAATGATGGGGCATCCACAACCCTCGGATAGAGAATTCCAGTGATTCACAACCCTTTAAGTGAAGCAATTTCTCTTCATCTCAGTCCTAACTGACGTGCCTAATCCTGAAACTGTGCCCCTATGTTTAGATTCCACAGCCAGGGGAAACGACCTCTGTCTACCCTGTCAAGCCCTTTCAGAATTTTGCAAGTTTCAATGAGATCACCTCTCATTCTTCTGAACTCCAGACAATATAGGCCCAATTTACTCAGCCTCTCATCGTAGGACAACCCTCTGAACCCAGGGACCAATCTAGCGAACCTTCACAGTACTGCTTCCAATACAATTTCAATATGGAGACCAAAACTGCACACTGTTCTAGATGGTCTTACCAATGTCCTGTGCATTTGTAGCACAACTTCTTTATTCTTGTACTCCAATCCCCTTGCGATAAAGGCTAACACACCATTTGCTTTGCTGATTACCAACTTACTGTGTTCCTGGTAGAGACACACCCAAGTCTCTCTGAACATCATTTACAATTTTCACCCCTTTTAGAAATATTCTGCTCTTCTATTCTTATGACCAAAGTGAACAATATCACTCTGCTACCTTGATGCCCACTCACTTATCCTGTCTATGTCTCTTTGCAGCCTCTCTCAGTTTGCATTTTCACCTACCTTTGTATCATCAAACTTAGCTACGTTACTCTGTCTCTTCTGTGTCATTCATATAGGCTGCTAATAGCTGATGCCCCAGCACTGATCCTTGCGGCACTCCATTAGTCACTGTCTGCCAACTTCAAAATGCCCCATTTATGCCTACTCTTTTCTTCCTGTCTGTTAACCAATCTTCTATCCATGCTATTATGTTACCACCAACTCCACGAGCCCTTGTTTGTTAACCTTTTGTGTGGCACCTTATTAAATGCCTTTTGGAAATGCAGGTATACTGCACCTACTGGTTCCCTTTATCTACCCTATCAGTTACATCCTCAGAAAAACGAACAAATTTGTCAAATGCGATTTTCCTTTCGTAAAACCATGTTGACTTAGAAAATCATAGCATGATCAGGCAAAGTGCCTTGTTAAGACTTCCTTAATTATAGATTCAAGCACTTTCCTTGCGACTGATGTCAGGCTAACTGTCTTGTAGTTCCCTGTTTTTTTTCTCTCTCTCTCTCTCCTTGAATAGCAGTATTACATTTGCTAATTTCCAATCTGCTGGGACCATTCCAGAATCCAGGGAATTTTGGAAAATCAAAGCAGGCGCATCCACTGTCTGTGCAGCTGTCTCTCTTTAGAACTCTAGGATGCAAGCCATCAGGTCCTGGAGATTTGTTTGGTTTTAGTCCCTTATGTTTTTCCATTGCTTTTTTTCCTACTGATATTAATGACCTTAATTTCATCACTTTTTTTTTTAGCCCCCAGGTTACCCTCTATTTCTGGTATGTAACTTGTATCTTCTATTGTGAAGACAGGCACAAAATATTTGTTTCATGTCTCTGCCATTTCCTCACTCCCCATAAACATTTCTCCTATCTCTGCTTCAAAGGGACCAATGATTAGTTTAGCTACTCCCTACCTTTTTGTATACTTGTACAAGCTTTTACAATCTGTTTTCCTATCCCTAGCAACTTACTCTTGTGTTCTATTTTTCCCCTTTTTTTTAATCAACATTTTGGCGACCCTTTGGTTTCTGAAACACTCCCAATCCTCAGACTGGCTTCTATTCTTTGCAACCTTATAAGCCTCTTTTAATATAATATTTAACTTCCTGAGTAAGCCACAAATGAATCACTCTTGCTGAGTTTTTATTTTTCATTGGAATGTATTTTTGTTGAAAGTTTTGTTTAAATTTTTTCCACCACCTTCTCCAGCGATATGACCTTTCCTTCAATGGCCACATCACCTGGATGATTTAAAAAAAAAAATATAGGCCATTCGGACCCACCATCCTGCTCCACCATTCAAGACGATCATGGCTCATATTCTATCTCAACTTGACCATCCCACATGATTCTTGTATTCCTCGAGTCCCTTCGTATCCAACAAAACTGTCCACTTTGATACTTTCTATAGATCAGATCTTAAAATAACTACAGCTCTGTGCAAGAATCAGTTTACATTGAAATTAGTACTTGGCTCTGGAGGGAGTAAACAGACTAAGGAAGCAATGTAAAACTTTCCGCATTGTGGTTTGGCGAAAGGGAGTCAGATGCAGGACTCTGGGTTATGCTGAAGAAAATAAAATGGAGTAAAATTCTACACCAGCAGCGTGAAACAGGCTTGTGGTGAATTGGCAGCTGATTTTGTTTTTCACCACATGCAAACTTCTTTCCACTAGCTGTAATTTACAAGCCCTGGCAACATGATTGTAAATCTCCTTTGTACTCCCTCCAGAGCAATTATATCCTTCCTGTAATGTGGTAATCAGAACTGTACACAGTACTCCAGCTGTGGCCTAACCAGTGCTTTTATACAGTTCAAGCATTACATCCCTGCTTTTGTATTCTATACCTTGGCCAATAAAGGAAAGCATTCCATATGCTTTCTTCAGCACTATCTACCTGTCTTGCCACCTTCAGGGACCTGTGGACATGCAGTCCAAGGTGTGTGTCTCCCTCAAAATCCTTCTGTTTATTATGTTTAGCTAACTTAGTTTTCCTAATTTCCTTTTTTGATATCACTCCTCCACGTTTTATACTCCTCTCAGCTTTCTGTGGTATTGAGTTCTTTGAGTCAAACATAAGCTTTCCTTTACTGCCTTATCTTAACCTGTAAGCTTCTTGATGTCCATGGGGCTCTAGATTTGGTGTCCCTCCATTTTTGTTTGTGCGAACATGTTTACTCTGAACCCCTTGAATATTCCCTTTGAATGTCTCCCACTGCCCCGACACTGATTTACCTTCAAGTAGCTGTTTGCAGTCCACTTTTGCTCCAGCAGAGCTGACAGCCATGTTTTCAGGGAGCATAAATTCAGGGAACTCTCAGTGCTGGTTGTTGGCACTGAGTGCTGCTGGAGAGCACAGAGTATGAAGAAGGGAGTTTGATAAGTGAGGGAGTTTTCTAAGGAGGGGAACTATAAATTAAAAAAAATTAATTTGCATCGAGAGCTGCTTTGTGTACAGTGTGTAAAGTGGGAATTTGTTGCGTGAGGGGTGGGTTCCTTTTTTTTTTTTTCAGCCTCCAGTAGCTGCCTCTCTTGGTACAGGCGAAGAAGCTAGTGAGAAACTAAGTTATTCTACTTCTAATTGTAATAGTTTTTAAAGTTGGGTTATGGCAGGTCAGCTCAGTCAAGTGGAATGTATGTCCTGCAGTGTGTGGCAAGTCGTGGACGTACCATGTGTCCGAGCCGAACACATCTGTAGGAAGTGTCACCGGCTGCAGAAGCTTGAGCTGTAGGTATCGGAACAGAAGCAGCAGCTGGAGTCACTGTTGTGCATCCGAGAGTCAGAGGACTACGTGGATAGCATTAGAGGTGTGCAAAGGAAACCCGACGCGAGCCCAAATTCCGGACCCAGAAGTCCAACCCCACCCGACCCAAACCAATGCCCGTCGGATTAGGTGGCAGGCCTTTCTATCAGTACATGGGTGAAGGCCTGCTCCTCGACCTGACCCGGATGGGATCCGACGCCATGAGTTGGGGTCGGGTCAGGCTTCTGGGTCCAGCATTTGGACTTGGGTCGGGTTTCCTTTGCACACCCCTAGATAGCGTGCTTAGGGAGGTGGTCAGACCATAGGTTAGGAGTATGCAAGTAGAGAGGGAATGGGTGACCGCCAGGCATTCTGAGAAACAGGCAGGCAGTGCAAGAGCCCCCTGAGTCTATCTTGCTTGCTGATCAGTTTTCCATTTTGAATACTATGAGGGCAATGGTTCCTCAGGGGAGTGCAGCCAGAACTAAGTCTGTGGCACTAAGGGTGGCTCAGCTGCACAAGGAGGGGAGGGGGGGTGGTGGTGGGGTCGGGGGAAGAAACGTGGAAGAGCAATAGTAACAGGGATTCAATCATCAGAGGATCAGATAGGCATTTCTGTGACCGTAAGTGTGACTCCAGGATGGTGTTGCCAGGGTGTAGGATATCACGGAGTGGCTGCAGAACATCCATCTGGGGGAGGGTTAAGAGCTAGAGGTTGTGGTCCACATTGGTACCAATGACACAATTCGGAAGAGGGTGAGGTCTTGAAAGCAGATTTTTAGGGAGTTAGGACGGAAATTAAAAAGCAGTACCTCAAAGCAGTAATCTCAGGATTACTCCTAGTGTCATATCTTAGTGAGCATAGGAGGAGGAGGATTGATCGATTGAACATGCGACTGGAGAATTGGTGCAGGAGGGAAGGCATCAGATTTCTGGGGCCGGTGGGACTTGTACAAAATGGACAGGCTACACCTTAACGGGACAAGAACTAATATCCTCGCAGGGTGATTTGCTGGTGTTAGGGAGGGTTTAAACTAGCTTGTCGGGGGTGGGTGGGAACCTGAAGCATAGCTCAAATTGGAAGGAAGTAAAGCTGGTAACGAGGTAGAAAAGTAGCAAGTGACATCAGAGGACAGGCGAAACAAGGCAAGCAACTAGGCAGAATGATCAAGATCATCAAGTTAAGGGCACTCTACCTGAATGCACGCAGCATTCGCAACAAACTAGATGATTTAATGGCCCAAATAGAGGTAAATGGGTATGATCTAATTGTCATTATGAAAACGTGGCTTCAGGGTGACTAAGACTGGGAACTGAATATTGAAGTATATTCACCAGTTAGGAAGGACAGGCATAAAAGAAAATGAGGTGGTGTTGCACTGATAGGCAATGGGATCAGTACATTAGTAAGGGAGGATGTCAAATCAGAAGAACAAAATGTGGAATCTGTTTGGATGGAGCTAAGAAACAGCAAGGGGCAGCAAAATTGGTAGGAGTTGTTAATAGGCCACCAAACAGTAGTGGTAGTCTGGGGCAAAGTATTAATCAGGAGTTTAGAGAAGCATATGGAATGGTAATATAGTAATCATTGTTGACTTCAATCTGCACGTAGACTGGGCAAACATAATGAGCACTAATGCTGTGGCGAATGAATTTCTGGAGAGTGTTGGGATGGTTTTCTCGACCAGTATGTTGAGGAACTGACTGGAGAATCGGCTATTTTAGATCTAATATGTAATGAGAAAGGGCTGATTAATCCTGTAAAAGAACCTTTAGGGATGAGTGACCATAATATGATAGAATTTTACGTTATGTTTGAAAATGAGGTTCAATCTGAAGCCAGGGTTTTAAATTTGAACAAAGAAAATTATGAAGGTATGAGGGGCAAATTGGCTGAGGTGGATTGGAAAAATGCATTAAAAGGCATGACAGTACATCGACAATGGATAACCTTTAAAGAAATATTACATAAGTTTACAAACTATACATTCCTTCAAGGCACAAAAATCCTAGAAGTGAAGGTAGTCAACCTTGCCTAACAAAGTTATGGATTGTATATGATTAAAAGAAAATGCCTGAAAGTTGCCTGAGGATTGGGAGGATTTTAAAATGCAGCAAAGTTGGACCAAGAACTGATAAAGGGAGAGTAGAATATGAATGTAAATAGCAAAAGATGTAAAAACACACTAAAATCTTTTGCAGGTACATGAAAAGGAAATGTTTGGCTAAGACAAATGTGGGTCCATTATAGGCAGTCAGGAGAATTTATAATGGGGAATAGAGAAGTGGCAGAGATTACTTTGTTTTCACTGAGGATGATACAAAAAGTCTCCTAAAATTTGAGATCCAAGGGACCAGGGTGAATGAGGATTTGAAGGAAAGTAGTATTAGTAAGAAGGTTGTATTGGAGAAGTGAATGGGGCTGAAGGTTGATAACTCCCCACGACCTGATATTCTACATCCCAGAGTGTTGAAAGAGGTAGCTATGGAGATGGTGGATGCATCTCCAGATTCTGGAACAGTTCCTGCAGATTGGAAGGTAGCAAATGTCACCCCAATATTTAAGAAAGGAAGCAGGGAGAAAACTTAGTAGCCAAAAATGCTGGAATCTATTCTAAAGGATGTGATAAATGGACACTTGGATAATAATCAATTGGCATAGTCAACATGGATTTATGAATAGGCAATCATGTTTCCCGAACCTGTTGGAGTTTTTGAGGATGTTGCTAACAGAATTGATAAAGGAGAGTCAGTGGATGTAGTATGCTTGGATTTTCAGAAGGCTTTTGATACAGTCCCCCACAGGAGATTGGTTAGCAAAGTTAAAGCACATGGGATAGGTGGTAATACACTGTCATGGATTAAGGATTGGTTAACAGGCAGAAAGCAGAGTTGGAATAAACGGGTCATTTCTCATGTTGCCAGGCTGTGACTAGTGGGGTACAGCAAGGATCAGTACTTGGGGCCCCAACTGTTCACAATATATATCAATGATTTGGATGTGGGGACCAAATGTAATATTTCCAAGTTCATGGAGGACACAAAACTTGGTGAGTGTGTGAGGAAGATGTAAAGTGGCTTCAAGGGGATTTGGACAGACTTAGTGAGTGGGCAAGAATGTGACAGATGGAATGTAATGTGGAAAAATGTGAGGTTATCAATTTTGTTAAGACGAATAGTTGTGTAGAATATTTCTTAAATGGTTAGAGATTAGAAAGTGCAGATGTACAAAGGGACCTGGGTACCCTTGTCAATAAGTCACCGAAAGCTAACGTGCAGGTGTAGCAAGCAATTGTGAATGGTATGTTTGTCTTTATCGCAAGAGTACAGAAGTCGTGACGTCTTGCTTGAGTTGCACAGAACCTTGGTTAGTCCGCACGTGGAGTACTGTGTGCCGTTTTGGTCCCCTTACCTTAGGAAGGTTATTATTGTCATAGAGGGAATGCAATGAAGGTTCACCAGACTTGTTCCCGGGATGGCGGGCCTGTCTTATGAAGAGAGATTGGGGAAACTGGGCCTGTATTCTCTGGAGTTTCGAAGAATGAGAGGTGATCTCATTGAAATCTACAAAATACATGAAGGGATCCCTCCCCTCCCCAGCCTATCCTGTCACTCTCGCTTCCCCGCTTCCTCCGTGTGGGGAAAGGAGGCAGCGATTGCGGGAAGGAGCAGGGACCAGAAGTGGGATGGAGTGGGGAGCAGAGGCAGAGCAGAGAGGAGGAATCAGCGAGGCCGCAGGTGAGTGGTCCACAGGTGGTGGGGGGGGGGGGGAGGGGGCGGGGGTTGAAGAGGGGAGAAATGGCGAGGCGATGAATGACGTTTTCGTGCACGTACTTGAATTAGTCCTGGCAGCAAGAGTCTGTTCTGTGCATCTGCAAAGCTGGGAGCACTCTGATGTTAGCGCTGGGCTGTGTTGTCAGGAGTCACTTTGAACACAATGTCTTCCCACGCACCAAGAACAAAATGGCTCCCATGCACCAGGCTGATTATGGCTGTCCTGCACCAAGCCGAAAAAGAAACCGAAAACCTCTGGAGAATTGTGAAGGTAGATAAAAGATGGTGAAAGATGCGAACAGAACAACATGTGTAGAGTGATAACATAGATCAGAGAGAGGGAGAGAGAGAGGTGCAGAAATATAAACACGTGCTGGGGAACGACAAAGAGAAATACAATCATTTTAAAATAGGAGAAACAGCTTGCCGAATCCTGGCAGATTCGCAAGAAAGAACCAAAGAGAAAATAAGAGCCAGTGGCCAAGAATACATAAATTGTCTGTCCCAAGTATGATAGAAACATAGAAAAATAGGAGCAGGAGTAGGCCATTCGGCCCTTCGAGCCTGTACTACCATTCTATATGGTCATGTCTGATTATCCAAACTTAGTACCCTGTTCCTGCTTTTTCCCTGTATCCCTTGATCCCTTTAGCCCTAAGACTCTCTCTTGAATATATTTAACGATCTGGCCTCAACTGCTTTCCGTGGTAGAGAATTCCACAGGTTCACCACCCTCTGGGTGAAGAAATCCCTCATCTCAGTCCTAAATGGCTTACCCCTTATCCTGAGACTGTGACCCCTGGTCCTAGACTTCCCCGCCATTAATAACATCCTTCCTGCATCTAGTCTGTCTGGTCTAGTTAGAATTTTGTAGGTTTCTATGAGATCCCCTCTCATTCTTCTAAACTTTAGTGAATACAAGCCTAATCGACCCTAATCTCTCTTCATACGTCAGTCCTGCCATCCCAGGAATCAGTCTGGTGAACCTTTGCTGCACTCCAGCATAGCAAGAACATCCTTCCTCAGATAAGGAGACCAAAACTGCACACCATATTCCAGATGTGGTCTCACCGAGGCCTTGTTTAATTGCAGCAAGACATCCTTGTGCCTGTACTCAAATCCTCTCGCTATGAAGGCCGACATACCATTTGCCTTCCTAACTGCTTGCAGCACCTGAATGCTTACTTTCAGCGACTGGTGCACAAGGACACCCAGGTCTCGATGCACCTCCCCCTTTCCCAATCTATCGCCGTTCAGATAATCTGCCTTTCTGTCTTTGCCACCAAAGTGGATAACCTCACATTTGTCCACATTATACTGCATCTGCCATGTATTTTCCCACTAAATAATGTCCTCTTGTATTGAAATACAATATACCAGTGCTGCAGAAGTTGAGTTTTAGAAATATTGTGAACCTCAAAAACGACAACCTTCTAGTCAGTTTTTTTCTTTTGTTCTGAATCCCACTGGGAATTGATACACATACATCCTATTCCCAGATCAGTATTTCACGACAGCAGTTGCATAATCTGCTTGTTCAATGACTAATGTCAGTTATTCTGTACTCATGAGATTTTTCTTTTAATATAAATGAGTCGTTCAGCATAAGGCTCCTGTTAATCCTACCGAAGGCAACGTCAGCCCTCCCAAAAAATGGTGCGGCCAATAATTGCTCAGATGTCAGCAATTTTGTATTCTGTTCTGGCAGTGATTGGTGTCCCTGGTAAGTCACCATGAACTGTTGTTATTGACCTTTGTCTGTGTTAACTGTATTATAGCTCTGTTGAATAATATCATTTTTTTTCAGTCAAAGTCATGGGTTTCTGATATCAGTCAAATGAGGAACTTGCTCCCAGATTCCAGCATGTTCCCAATATAATCATCAGTCATAGGGCAGCATTTTTCGGACCTTCCAATATCAGCAAAGGTATCAATTTTATTTTCAGTCATAATATTAATGTAGGTCATTGCTTCCCCACTGCCAGCACCAGACAGGAGTCGCCACAAAACAGCATCGTTCCTTCACAGCTCTGGGATCGCCACGCTTTGCTGTCCCAGTGCAGATGGATAGGAAAATATGAGAGTCCTTCCAGCCCTGCAGTCTTATAGCCTCCGGGATCAGTCCTTCTTGCTACTGATCAACACTGGCAGCCAGGAGTTCTCATTTTGAGTACGGATTTGAGTTCTACTCCTTAGCAACCTTCAGTTTTTCACCATTTCCCGGAGACGTGGGGCAGCGGAACTCCAGGATATGTTGTCATGGCACTTTTTGTGCTCCCACAATCCTGGCATTGAATGGGCCGCCAGTCATATGCCTCATCCAATATTCAGTTCCATTGACTATAATGGGCTGACGGTCTGGTGGGGTAGATACAGGCCGTGGATTGGAACCACACAGCCCAAGAAAATTTCAGCCACAATGGGTCATTTATGCATTATTTGGGAAGGTGAATGTAATCCCCAATAGCACTGTTTATTCAACTCTAACAGCCTCTCTAAATGCATAACTCATTATCTGGTTGCAGTGGCACTGAAAATCAGGTTTACCAGGGCGATGTTGGAAAGTTCATCCCAATCTGATCACCAATATGCCCTTGCTCATTTGCCAACTGTATGCTCTGGACAGGCTGCCCAGCACATCCTCAGGCAGCAGTAATGTGCAGAAACGTAGCAGGCCAGATTCATGAGCACAACTATTGTTTTCGGGAGTGGCAGAAGCAATGAGTTGAATGATTTGAAGCCAGTTGCATATTTTGAAATTGTACTTCTGATTCACAAATCCTAAATCGTTTATTTAAATTGTGAACAGCGATTCCAGCACCAATCGTGGAACAGCAGTTCTCACTTTTTGCCAGTCTGAGTAGCTACCCTTATTGTTTAATCTCTCTTTTCTGTTCTCCAGCCAGTTTACTTCTGCACCTTGTCCCCACACTCCACATGCTGTGACCAAATCAAGAATTGTCTTTATAGTACCTTATCGAAGGCTATTTTAGAATTCAAACATATTGTGTCTACTGCATAACGCTTGTCAATTCCTTTCTTTACTTCTTCAAAGCAAATATAGGCAGTTCAAGCATGACCTAAGAATATAAGAAATAGGAGCTGGAGTAGACCATAGGGCCCCTAGAGCCAGCCCCACCATTCAGCACCCTCATGCCTGATCTTGTGCCTCAACTCCACTTTCCTGTTGGCTCTCCATATCCCTTGATTCCCCGAGAGTCCAACGATCGGTCTATGTCAGCTATAAATAATTCACCGATGGAGCATTCACAACCTTCTGAGGTAGAAAATTCCAAAGGTTCACAACCCTCTGCATGAAGAAAAATCTCGTCAATTCTGTCAGAAATGATCAACTCCTTTATCCTTAGACTGTGTCCCGTTTTCTAGATTTCCCAGCCACAGGAAACAACCTTTCAGTGTCTACCCTGTTAAACCCCCTTCAGAATCCTGTATGTTTCAATGAGATCGTTCTCATTCTTCTAAACTCCAGAGAGTATCGGCACAATTTACTCATATATTTATCATAGGACAACCCTCTCATCCCAGGAACCCATCTAGTAAACCTTTGTTGTACTGCCTCCAATACAAGTATATCCTTCCTTAGATATGAAGACCAAAACGGTGCACAGTACTCCAGGTGTGATCTCAGCAAAGCTTTTGCAGTTGTAGCAAGGCTTCCTCATTCCTCTTCTCCAATTCCCTTGCAATAAAGGACAGCATTCCATTTGGCTTCCTATTTGCTTGCTGTACCTGCATGCCCACTATACATTTTAATTGTACGAGTTCACCAAAGTCTCTCTGAACATTAACATAGAATTTTCACGCCTTTTAAAAATATCTTGGTCTTCTACTCTTAGTGCCAAATTGAATGACCTCATTTTCTCACAGGATGCTCCGTCTGCCACCATATTGCCTACTCAAGAAACATGTCTATATCACTTTCCAGCCTCTTTGTGTCTTCCATCTTACGTTTCCATCTAGCTTTCTATCATCTATAAACCTGGACACATTACTCTCCGCATCTTCGTCTAAGTCATTAATATAAATTGCAAATAACTGCGCCCCCAACACTGATCCTTGCGGCAATCCACTTGTCACAGGCTGCCAACTTGAAAATGCTCTGTTTATCCCTACTCTCTGCTTCCTGCATGTTAACCAATTCTCCATCCATGCTAATATATCCAAATCTATGATCACTTTTTTATTTATTAACCTTTTGTGTGGAATGTTATCAATGTGTTTTGGAAATCCAAGTAAACTAAATCTATTGGCTTCCGTTTATCAACTGTATTAGATACCTCTTACAAAAAACAAGGTTTCAAACACTATTTCCCTTTCAGAAATGCACGCTGATTCTATCTGATCATACTATGATTTTCTAAGTGCATTGTTAAGACTTCCATGATAATATATCCTAGCTTTTCTACGATGAATGATTTCAGGCGAACTGGCCTATAGGTCTCTTTTTCCTCTCCCTTCCCTTCTTGAATAACGCTGCTACATATGCTAATCTGCTGGGGCAGTTCTTGAATTTAGGAAATTTTGGGAAATCATAACCATTGCATCCACCATCTTTGAAGCAATCTCGTTTAGAACCCTGTGGTGCAGGCCATTAGGTTCTGGGCAAACGTTTCTCCATTTTTTTTTCTCTGCTGATATTAATTATTTTAAGTTCCTCACTCTTGTGAGCCCTTTAGTTACCCTTTATTTTTTTGTAGGTAATTTGTTTTTTTTTCCTATATGAAGACAAATACAAAATCTTTGTTCAACGACTCTGCCATTTCCTCATTCGCCATGACAACTTCTCTTGTCTCTGCATTTAAGGGACCAACGGTTACTTTTGCTACACTCCTCCATTTTTATATATTTGTAAAAACTCTTACAAATATTTTTCATACTGGTTAGTCTGCTCTCATTGTATTTTCCTTTTTTGTCAACTTTTTGTCACCTTTTCTGCTTTCGAAAACTCCCAATCAACAGGCTTACTACTATTCTGTTGAAATGGGAAGGTACATGACAAATGCAATTTCATGTGGATAATTGGGAAGTGTTGCACTTTGGGACAAATAATATGGGAGTCAGTATAACCTAATTGGTGTTATTTTGAGAGTGATGCATGAGCAAGGGGACCTGGGGTTGCCCATTCAAAAATCTTGATGGTGGCATGGCAAGTTGCTAAGACAGTTAATAAAGTATATGAGATATTCATTTTTTTTTTTAAAAAAACAGGCATTGAATACAATAACAAAGAGGTCATGCTAAACTTTTGTGCATCTTTGCTTAGACATCAGCGCACACTGTTTTAGGCAGCCCACTTTAGAAAGGTTTAAAGCTTTGGAGAGAGTGAAGTGGAGATTTTCTAGACTATACCAGGGATGAGAGGTTTCAGTTATATATGGAGATTTGAGAAGCTGGGATAGTGCTCCTTTGAGCAAAGCAATGGAAGATCTAACACAGTTATTTAGAAGTGTGAGGGATTTTACTAGAAGTACGAAGAAGGTGTTTCCTCTAACAAGTGGCTCAAATAGGAATGGTCATAAATTTATTTTCAAAGTGTTGGTTATTAAGACGTGGAATGCACCATCTGAAAGATGGTAGCATTAAGTTCCACAGAGCTTGTCAAAAAATAAAACCACTGGGCATGCACTTGAGGAGGACTAATTTGCAATGTAACGGGAAAACTGCTGGAGTGTGGGACTAAACTGGACAGCTCCTTAGAAAAGGTGACATTGGCATGGCCGGTGGAATGTTCTCCTTCTGTGTCGTACGATTCCATGATTCTCCCTTTCTTTGACTATTAGTTGGTGTGTACTAAACTGCAAATAACGTATTCAATCCATTCTTATTTTTATCTCAATCCATATGGATTCTGTTTCTATCTTGATGTTACTTGTGTCCCTTTTTCTAACAGCATTATGTCCTGTCTAATTTGTAGAGTTACCAAATCCCCTTCTTCCTTCCATATCCTATTTAAATGCTATAACATAGAAAATAGGAGCAGGAATAGGCCATTCGGCCCTTCGAGCCTGCTCTGCCATTCATTATGATCATGGCTGATCATCCAACTCAGTAACCTGTTCCTGCTCTCGCCCCATACCCTTTGATCTCTCTTTAGACCCAAGAGCTATATCTAACTCCTTCTTGAAAACATGCAATGTTTTGGCCTCAACTGCTTTCTGTGGTAGTGAATTCCAAAGGCTCACCACTCTGGATGAAGAAATTTCTCCACATCTCAGTCCTGAAAGGTTTACCCCGAGTCCTGAGACTATGACCCCTGGTTCTGGACTCCCCCCACCCCCCCCCCACCCACCATCGGGAATATCCTTCCTGCATCTACCCTGTCAAGTCCAGTTAGAATTTTATAGGTTTCGATGAGATCCCCCCTCACTCTTCTGAGCTCCAGCGAATATAATCCTAACTGACTCAATCTCTCCTCATATGTCAGTCCTGCCATCCCAGGAACCTTCGCTGCACTCCTCCTACAGCAAGAACATCCTTCCTCAGATAAGGAGACCAAAATTGCGCACACTATTCCAGGTGTGGCCTCACCAAGGCCCTGTATAATTGCAGCAAGACATCCCTGCTCCTGTACTCTAATCCTGTCGCTATGAAGGCCAACATACCATTTGACTTTTTTACCACCTTCAGCGACTGGTGTATGAGAACATCCAGGTCTCGCTGCATCTTCCCCTCTTTCAGTTTAGAGCCATTCAGATAATCTGCCTTCCTGTTTTTGCTGCCAAATTGGGTAACCTCACATTTATCCACATTATACTGCATCTGCCATGCATTAGCCCACTTACTCAACTTGTCCAAATCACCCTGAAGCGCCTCTGCATCCTCCTCACAACTCGCTCTCGCACCCAGTTTTGTGTCATCTGCAAATTTGGAGATATTGCATGTAATTCCCTCATCTAAATCATTAATGTATATTGTGAATAGCTGGGGTCCTTGCACCGATCCCTGCGGTACCCCGCCTGCCATTCAGAAAAAGACCCATTTATCCTTACTGTTTGTTTCCTGTCTGTCAATCAATTTTCTATCCATCACAATACGCTACCCCCAATCCCATGCGCTTTAATTTTACACGCTAATCTCTTATGTGGGACTTTGTCGAAAGCCTTCTGAAAGTCCAAATAAACCACATCTACTGGATCCCCCTCATCAACTCTACTAGTTACATCCTCGAAGAATTCTAGTAGATTTGTCAAGCATGATTTCCCTTTCGTAAATCCATGCTGACTCAGCCTGATTCTACCACTGTTCTCTAAGTGCTCTGCTATAAAGTCTTTAACAATGGACTAGAATTTTCCCCACTACCGACGTCAGGCTGACTAGTCTAGAATTCCCTGCTTTCTCTCTACCTCCCTTTTTAAATAGTGGGGTTACATTAGCTACCCTCCAATCTGTAGGAACTGTTCCAGAGTCTATAGAATCTTGGAAGATGACCACCAATGCATCCACTATTTCTAGGGCCACTTCCTTAAGTACTCTGGGATGTATACTATCAGGCCCTGGGGATTTATCGGCCTTTATTCCCATCAATTTCCCCAACATCATTTCTCTACTAATACTGATTTCCTTCAGTTCCTCTCTCCCACTAAGCCCTGTGTTCCCCAACATTTCTGGTATACTTGTGTCCTCCTTTGTGAAGACAGAACCAAAGTATGCATTTAGTTGGTCAGCCATTTCTTTGTTCCCCATAATAAATTCCCCTGTTTCTGACTGTAAGGGACCTACATTTGTCTTCACAAATTTTTTTCTCTTCACATACCTATAGAAACTTTTACAGTCATTTTTTTATGTTCCCCGCAAGCTTGCTCTCGTACTTGATATTTTCCCCTTCTTAATCAATCCCTTGGTCTTCCTTTTGCTGAATTCTAAACTGCTCCCAATCCTCAGGTCTTTTTTCTGGCAAATTTATATGTCTCTTCCTTGGATCTAATGCTATCTCTAATTTCCCTTGTAAGCCATGGTTTGGCTACCTTTCTCGTTTTACTTTTGCGCCAGACAGGGATAAACAATTGTTGCAGTTAATCCATGCGCTCTTTAAATGTTTGCCATTGCCTATCCACCATCATCCCTTTAAGTAACGTTTCCCAATCTGTTATAGCCAACTCGCGCCTCATACCTTCGTAGTTTCCTTTACCAAGATTCAGGACCCTAGTCTCAGAATCAACTACGTCACTTCCATCTTGATGAAGAATTCGATCATATTCTGGTCACTCATTCCTAAGGGGTCTCGCACCACTAGATTGTCAATTATTCTTCTCTCATTACACAATACCCAGTCTAGGATGGCCTGTTCTCTAGTTGGTTCCTCAACGTATTGGTCCAGAAAATCATCCTGTATACACTCCAAGAATTCCTCCTGTACGGTATTGTGACTAATTTGATACGCCCAATCTATATGCCGATTAAGGTCACCCATAATTACAGATGTTCCTTTGTTGCATGCGTCTCTATTTTCCTGTTTAATGCTATTCCCAACATCACCACTACAGTTTGGGTGTCTATATACAACCCCACTAACATTTTTTGCCCCTCAGTGTTTCTCAGCAGTACCCATACAAGATTCCACACATTCAGAGCTAATATCTTTCCTCACTATTGTGTTAATTTCCTCTTTAACCAGCAATGCAACTTCACTGTCTTTTGCTTTTTGTCTGTCCTTCCTAAATACTGAATACCCCTGGATGTTATTTTCCCATCCCTGGTCGCCTTGCAGCCATGTCTCCATAATCCCAATTATATTATACCAGTTTCATCTATTTGCGTGATTAATTCATCCACTTTATTGCGAATGCTCTGTGCGTTAAGGCGCAAAGCTTTAAGGCTTGTCTTTTTAACATTGCTTGTCCCCTTACCATGATTTTTCAATGTGGCCCTGTTTGATTCTGGCCCTTGATTTCTCTGCCAATCACTTCTTCTTCCCCTTACTGTCTTTTGTTCTTAACTTTGATCCCCCCTCCTCTGACTCTTTGCAAAGGTTCCCATCCCCCTGCCATTTTAGTTTAAACCCTCCCCAACTACTCTGGCAAACACTCTTTTCCCCCCCCCCGCCACCCCCCCCAGGACATTTGTCCCGGTCCTGCCCAGGTGTAACCCGTCCAGTTTGTACTGGTCCCACCTCCCCCAGAAAAGGTCCCAATGTCCCAGGAATCTAAAACCCTCCCCCTCATACCATCTCTTCAGACATGTATTCATCCAATATATCCTGCTATTTCTACTCTGACTAGCACGTGGCACTGGTAGTAATCCTGAGATCACTACCTTTTGAAGTCCTACTTTTCAACTTACTTCCTAGCTCCCTATATTCTGCTTTTAGGACCTCATCCTTTTTTTCACCCATGTTGTTTGTACCAGTGTGTACCACGACCACTGGCTGTTCACCCTCCCCCTTCAGAGTATCCTGTAGCTGCTCTGAGACTTTCTTGGTCCTAGCACCAGGGAGGCAACATACCATCCTGGAGTATCTTTTGCAGCCACAAACGCCTATCTATTCCCCTTACAATTGAATTCCCTGTAACTATTTCATTCCCACATTTTTTCCTCCTCCCCCTGTGCAGCAGAGCCAACCATGGTGCAACAAATTGGGCTGTTGCTGCTTTCCCCTGAGAGGCCATTCCCCCCAACAGTATCCAAATCAGTATATCTGTTTTGCAGGGAAATAGCCTCAGGAGATTCCTGAACTGCCTGCCTAGCCCTCTTGCTCTATCTGGTGGTCACCCATTCCTTTCCTGCCTGTGAGGTCTGCGCCTGCGGTGTGACCACCTCTCTGTACGTGCTATCCATGATACTCTCCGCATCGTGAATGCTCCACAGTTTCCCCAGCTGCCGCTCCAGCTCCGAAACCCGGGCTTCCAGGAGCTGTATTTGGAGACTCTTCCTGCACACATGCTGGTCCTGGGCAGTAACCTGCAGTATTTAGTTGTCAGTTCTGATCTGTAGTAGTCACGATTCAGTCATCTCTACTATACCTGATTCCTCACTCGAATTATTGTCTCCAGTTCTTTGTTTCATTCCAGACGATGTGTGCATTCTTCTAGAGGGAAGTTAATTTGTTTTTGATCGTCGTCCCCCTCATTTCATTCTTAACATTCCGTTTATACCTCCGTTGCCTCACCGTTTATATTATCTCAACTTGCATTCGTCTGTACTTTATAAGCCAGGAGAGTATTTGGCTCTAACCATATAGACATCTACTTTTGGAGTGATGATATTAGAGATCTTCTTAGCAATACTTACCTTACACAGCAGCCGATGTCTCTGTGCTATGCTCTTTGGAACATGACCCAGATACTGTGGAGGATAACTTCGTCTTTGGGGGCAGCATAAAATGGGCAACAGCCAATCAGCAGCTTGTTTTACAGTTGTACTGGTTTTCTTTTCCACTGAATTTAATCGAAAATCAAGACCGTGATTCTTAAATTGAGCTACATTTAAACTGCAGAAAGGAGCTAATGCTATGTTTCTGCAAAGGAAAGTGAGATGATTCATAATGAAGCTTATCCTGCTACTGCTGTGACGTTGTATGCTAAGTACAGGCCAATATAATGTTCCAGCAAGATAAACCCAAAGGAGACCATAATGAAATTGAATAGATATGATACCTCAGTTATAACTCAAGAACATAACAAAAAGAAATTGCAACAGTTGAAGAATTCAAGAATGTATTACTATAATTGAGAAAAAAAGATCGGAGACATTAGATGAAGTAGGCAAACATTCAGAGTTCAAGTTCCCGGGCTCAGGTGGATTGCACCCACTGAAACTCAAAGGCTTTTGATAAGGTCCCACATAAGAGGTTTGTGTGCAAAATTAAAGCATATGGGGTTGGGGGCAATATACTGGCATGGATTGAGAATTGGTTGACAGGGAACAGAGTGCAGGAATAAATGGGTCTTTTTCTGGGTGGCAGGCAGTGACTGGTGGGGTACTGCAGGGATCAGTGCTTGGGCCCCAGCTATTCACAATATATATTAATGACTTGTGTGAAGGAACCAAGTATAACATTTCCAAGTTTGCAGACATCACAAAGCTAGGGGGGAAATGTGAGCTGTGAGGAGGATGCAAAGAGGCTCCAGTGTGATTTGGACAAGCTGGGTGAGTGGGCAGATGCAGTATCATGTGCAAAAATGTGAGGTTATCCACTTTGGTTGTAAAAACAGAAAGGCAGATTATTATCTGAATGGTGATAGATTGGGAAAGGAGGAGGTACAACGAGACCTGAATGTCCTTGTACACCAGTCACTGAAAGTAAGCATTCAGGTGCAGCAAGCAGTTTGGAAGACAAATGGTATGTTGGCCTTCATTGCAAGAGGATTTAAGTACAAGAGCAAGAATGTCTCACTACAGTTATACAGGGCCTTGGTGAGACCACATCTGGAGTATTGTGTGCAGTTTTTGGTCTCCTTATCTGAGGAAGGATGTTCTTGCCATGGAGAGTGTGCAGAGAAGATTTACTAGGCAGATTCCTGGGATGGCAGGATTGACGTATGAGGAGGGATTATGTTGACCATGGCCTATATTCACTAGAGTTTAGAAGAATGAGAGGGAATCTCCTAGAAATCTATAAAATTCTAACAGGACTAGACAGGCTAGAGTCAGGGAGGATGTTCCCTATGGCTGGGGAGTCCAGGACCATGGGTCACGGTCTCAGGATATGGTGTATGCTATTTAGAACCAAGATGAGGAGAAATTTCTTCACTCAGGGTGGTGAACCTGTGGAATTCTCTACCGCAGAAGGCAGTGGAGGCCAAGTCATTAAATATATTCAAGAAGGATATAGCTATATTTCTTAATGCCAAAGGGATCAAGGGATATGGGGAGAAAGCGGGAACAGGGTACTGAATTAGACGATCAGCCATGATCTTTTTTGAATGGCAGAGCAGGCCCAAAGGGCCGAATGGCCCACTCCTCCTATTTTCTATGTTTCTAAACTTGGGAACAATTATAAGACTGACCAATATCAATATTGTTATGACCGAAGCGGGAGGGGTGCACTGTTAATTCAGTCCCACTTCTCCACAGGTCACAACATCTATCTTTATATATTTTCCTGCTTACCAAAACCATCAAGCAGATACTCTATTTTTACCCCAGAATAAAGCACATCAACCAGGTTTCTTTTACAAACAACACAATTATCCATTTATTGTATCCCAAGTCCTGACCAATGATAAAGTAAACATGCACACAATTTGAAATATTAAAGCTCTGTATTTTTTTATCCTTGCCCTCAAACACAGTCAGATACATAACCAGTTAACCAGGGGGAAAGAGGATTTTTGTTGACTGCTATTACAAAGCAGTAGAAGGAATAACAAAAAAAATATAGACTGAAAATGCTTGGAACTCCTTTGTTCTGGCATGGTGTCCCAAAGGTGAATAAAGCTGCCACTAGGGATCTTCTGAGAACAGTTCTTTCCAGTTGATGCTGATAAGCATTCTGGATAGGCTTACAAGAAATGCTACTACAGAAGGCTTCACATAGGTCCTACATAAGGTGTGCAGCAACAACGGTTTCAATTCTCACACATTCAATGCAGAATGTCTTCAAAGAGAGAGATAACAGTAAAACGTGATGCAGAATTTTCCTTTTCAAGAGAAAGATAAGCAGGGTCTTCTGCTCTCCTGGCAGGTCGGGAAGTGAACCCACATTGGCATTTTTAGCAGTTCAAAATGAAACAAAAACCTTTCCAGAGGTAAGTCCCGTGACAGCCGTAAATCTTGACTTGTCAATAAGCAAATAGTTCTTCAGGTCAAACCCCCGGCTGGGTTATTTACAAACATGTGCCTGCCAGTAAAAACATGCTTACTGGTCAACCTTCTGTTGACCTTCCTTTTTATATAAAAAAAACCCCACAAAGTTCAGCAATCTCCAGATGATTCAATGTCCAAAAGTCAACTATAATTTCTTAAAACATATTTTATGCAGAAAAAAACAAACGCTCACATAAAATATATTAAAAAGGCAACAGAAAAAAGGTATAGCGAGTGTGGACTAGAAAACAGGAAACCTAATTGCTATCTACAAATGTAAGAGGAAATTTATTCCAGGAACGATAAGTAAGTTAGCTTAAAATAAGTCGTATTGGAATCTTTGCTAAAAGACCAGTGAAAGAAAAAGGCCCTGAAACTAAGAACAAAGGAAAAAGAGTCATCTTAGATTTTTAAATGGAAGGTAATGGCTAACAATCCTTTTCAATTTGTTTGAAGAAATAACACACTAGGTCGATGGCTTGCTGTGGTATACATGGCCATTCAGAAGGTCATTGATAAGGGGTGCTGGAAAATGGATTAAACATGTCAACAGATCAAGAGACAGAGGGTCATAAAACATAGAAACATAAGAAGCTTATGGCACAGGAGGGGAAATGTTCGGCCCGCTATGCCAGCTAAAATAGATTGATCCAGCCTCATCCCACTTTTCAGCTCATGATCAGTAGCCTTTAGGTTACTGCAATTCAAGTGCATGCTGTGGCATTTTTAAAATTGCAATGAGGGGTTAAGCCTCCATCACTCTTCCGGGCAGTGAGTTCCAGACCCCACCATCCACCGGGTTAAAACAAATTCTTCTCGCCATCGCTACAGTCCTTTTGTCAATTACTTTAATTTTAAGCCCCATGGCTATTGATCTTTCTGCTAAAGAATATAGGTCCTTCCTCTCCACTTTAACTCTTGTCTCTCATAATTTTATGCATCTAAATAAAAGATCTGCTCACTCTCCTCTGTTCCAAACAAAACAACCATGCCTATGCATAGTATGTAGTACAAACTCCAGCTTGACTGAGTCCTGTGCGCCAGAGTATTTAACTCGGGGAATTTGGTGCAGTGAGGGAGGAAGTGCTGTTTTGGAATTTTTACACAACAAGGGATGATCCGATCAGAGAGCCAGAAACAGCAAGTCCTGAGAGCTGAAGCCCAGAGGTATTAATTAGGTAAGCAGGTACGTGATTGGTTAGTGAGTTTTAAAGGGTTTTTCTCTCTCAACTGGGGCAGTCAATTTAAATGGTCCTGGGGAAATTTAAGTGTTATATTAAATTTGCAGCTTAGATTGTGAAACTACCTAATATAACTCCAGTTAATCGTTCAGTGTTGTTTCCAAAATTTAAACCTATTTAGTTAAATAAAACACAATAAAGGTGTCGGGGCAGGTGATGTGTTGCAGCTTCAGCATGTGGGGGCTGATAGGCAACCACGTCTGCAGTAAGTGTCTGCAGCTCTATGAACTTCAGCTCAGAGAATGAGCTACAATGCATCATGGATGGTGAAAATTACCTGGACACTCTGTTCCGGGGGCAGTCACACAGCTCAGGCTAGGTACTACGGAGTTGGTCCAACTTCAGGGACAGGAGGGTGTGACTACAAGTGAGGTAGATATGGGGAACCAGGAGGTAGCAATGGAGGGGCCTCAGAGTCGGGACTGCAGCGATAATGAGCAAAGTGACCACAGCAGCGTTCTGCAGGGACAAATCACGTTGGGGGAGTGAAAAGGAATGTAGTTGTAGTTGGGAACAGCCTAGTTAGGGGTACAAATACTGTTCTCCGCACCAAAGAGTGTGAGTCCCGCAGGCTGTGTTGTCTGCCTAGTGTCAGAGTTAAGAACATCACCATGGGGTTGGAGAGGAAATTGGAGCAGGAGGTGAAGGAAGCAGTTGTTCTGGCCCACCTGGGTACCAGCAGCATGAATATGACTAAAATAGAGGTTCTGCTGAGGGAGTATGAGCACCTAGGGGCTAAATTAACAAACACAACCACAAAGATAATCTATGGATTACAACCTCAACCACGAGCAAATTGGTTTAGGGTAAATAAGATTAGAGAGTTGAATGCATAGCTCCAAGATTGGTATGGGAGACGTTTGCCTTGATTCACAGGTCATTGGCACCATTGTGATGACCTTCACCTGAACTGCACTTGGATGAGTGTCCTGGTGAAACATAACTAGCGCTTTAATACAAATAGTGGGGGGAAGGAATGGTTCACGGGTTCACGAGATTTGGAAAGTTAATCAGAAAGGACAAAGCTATAGTGCAGGGCAGCGAAACTGTTGAGGATAACCAGTGTGACAGGAAGGGTCAAAGCATGCAAAGATATGAGTTGAGTGCACCAGCAAATAAGGTCAGAGTGGGAAAAAATGGTAGAAAAGATAGAATCAAAGGCTCTTTATATGAATTCATGCAGCATTCATAGCAAGATGAATGAATTGATGCACAAATAAAAATAAATCAGTATGATATGATCACCATTACAGAGACACGGTTGCAATATGTCCAAGGCTGGCAACTAAATATGCAAGGGTATTTGAAATTTTGGAAGGTTAGGAAGAAAGAGAAAGGAAGTGGCATAGCTCAGTTGATAAACTGAGAGCAGTGCGCGAGAGAGAAATGATTTTGGCTCTGAATATCAAGATGAATAATCAAGTTGGGTGCCGATAAGAAGCAGCAAAGGAATGAAGTCACTGGTAGGAGTAGTTTATAGGCCAACTAACAGCTACACTGTAGGACAGAGTACACATCAAGAAATAATGGGGTCTTATAAGAAAGGTGCCGCAATAATCATGGGAGATTATCATCATATTGATTGGATCAATCAAATTCGCAAGGTAGCCTGGAGGATGAGTTCGTAGAATGTATTCGGAACAGTATTTTAGAACAATACATTTTTGAACCAACCAGGGAGCAAGCTATTTTAAACCTGGTAATGTGTAATGAGACAGGATTAATTAATGACCTCATAGTAAAGGATCCTCTTGGCAAGAGTGATCATAACATAATAGAATTTCACATTCATTTTGAGGCGGAGAAATTTGGATCTGAACCTAGTGTGCTAAACTTAATTAAGGACAATTACAAGGGTACGAAGACAGAGTTGGAGGAAGTGTACTGACAAAATAGCTTAAAATGTAAGATGGTATAAAAGCAGTGGCAGACATTTTAAGGGAATATTTCACAACTGTCAACAAAGATGTATTACATTGAGAATGAAAGACTCTGAGAAGGATGCATCATCAGTGATAAACTAAGGAAGTTAAGGATTGAATTAAATTGCAAGAAAAAAACATACAATGCTGCGAAGGTTAGTGGTACGACAGAAGATTAGGAAAATGTTAGAGACCAGCAAAGGAAGGGCAACAAAGAGGGAGAAATTAGAACGACAGTAAACTGGCAAGAGATATAATTCACACAGTAAAAGCTTCTAATATAAATATATATATATATATATATAAAATATACAATGTTTATTTACTTCAAATGCATATCCAATTTTCTTTTGAAATCATAGATCCGCTTCCACCACACTTTTGGGCAGCGAGTTCTAAATTATTATCACACGCTGTGTTAAAAAAAAAAGTTCTTCACATTCCCCTTGTCCAAGTACATCAATCTGTGTTATCTCGTCCTTGTACCATTCGTTAATGGGAACAGTCTTTTGCTTGTCTACCATATCGAAGCCTGTCATAATCGTGCACACCTTTATCAAATTTTCACTCAATCTTCTGTGCTCCATGAGAATAACCCCAGAATTTCCAACCGAACCTTGTAACTAACATTCCCCATCCCTGGAATCATTCTGATAAATCTCCGTCTTTCTGCCCTCTCAAGGATGTTCACATCTTTTCTAAAATGTGGTGACCAAAACTGGATGCCGTATTCCAGTTAGAGCCTGTTCAGCATAACTTCCCTGCTTTTTTACTCAATTTCTCTATTTATGAAATCCAAGATCCCATATATCTCTCAATATATCCTGTCAACTTAAAAGATCAATGCGCATGCATGCCAGGTTCTTCTGTAACTACATACTCTTTAGAACTACTACATGAAATCTATATTGTCTCACCTTGTCTCTTCCAAAATGCCTCACCTCACACTTGTCTGTTAAATTCCATCTGCCACTTGTCTGCCTATTCTCCTGGCTGATCTATGTCCTGTTGCAGGTGGTTCATATCACCCTCGCTATTTTTCACTCCTCCAAGTTTGGGCTGTTTGGCAAATTTTGAAATTATACTCTGTATTCCAAGATTCAAGTCCTTTTATACATATCGAAAAATACTGACCTTTGGGGAACATCAGTGTCTGCCATCCTCTAGTCATAAAATAACAAGCATGTACCATGACTCGGTGTTTTCTGTCTTTCTGGCTTTTTTTTTCATCCAGTTGGACACTGACCCTCCTATTCCATGAGCCTCAATTTGTTAACCAGTCTTTTATGTGGTACCTCATCAAACACATTTTTAATATCCAGATAGAAAACATGGACCATATTCGCTTCAAAACTCTGTTAATTCATCAACAATTCAATTAGATTAGTCTACCTTTTACAAATCTGTGCTGACTATCCTTAATTAACACCAAACTCTCCAAGTGCCTGTTGACTCCTTTGATTATTCTTTCTAAAACCTTACCAATCACTGCCAAACTAATTGGCCTGTAGTTGCTAGGACTGTCCTTACACCATTCTTGAATAAAGCTGTCACACATGCCAGTCTGCAATCCTCTCGAATCTCCCCCTTATCTAGGGTAGATTGTAAGAAGATGGAAAACCTTTCCACGATCTCCACCCAGCTCCTTTTCTGGGGTGGTTCTCCTGGAGCACAGAAGGTTGAGTGGAGATTCGATGAAGATGTGTGAGATTATGACAGTCATCTGGACCAGGTGACTTACTTACCTTAAGCATAGCCAGCCTTTCCAGTAACTCCTCCCTCTCAAGTTTTAGCCTTTGCATTGCCTCTACTCTCTTTACTTCTATCAATATTTTGTCAAATTCCTCTTCCTTAGTAAATACCGATACAAAGTAGTCATTAAAAATTCTGGCCTTGCTATGCCTGTAAGCATTTGTATCCCTTTTGTCCAAATAAGCCCCAATGCACCTCTTGCTACCGAGTTACTATTTAGATGCCGGTAGAGATTTTTGGGTTCCCTTTGATGTTGACTGCAATTCCATTCTCATGTTCTCTTTTTGCCTGTCTTCTTTTCGTCTTCCACTCCTCTCTCAACGTATTCCATTTGGCCTAGTTCTCACTTGAAGAATTGAACTGACATGCATTGTACACCCCTTTTTTCATCATCTCTATCTCCCTCATCATCCAAGGAACTCTTGATTCCCCTTCCTTTCTTCCTTGTTGGACTGCACCTAGCCTATACCTGAAATATCTCTTCCTTAAAGATAACCAATTGTTCAGTTACACTTTTTCTTGTCAGTCTTGGTTCCATTATATATTGGCTAGAACGCTGCTCATCGCATTGAAATTCACCCTCTTCCAATCTAGTCATTATACCTTATATCATCATTTCCTTTTCTGCATTGAGTCTAAACCTTATATGATGATCACTCTTATCCAAGTGTTCCCCCACTGACACTTGGTCCACTTGGCCCACCTCATTTACCTGCACTAGATCCAGCAATCTCTCCTTTCTAGTTGGGCTGGGAAGATACTGATCAAGGAAGTTCTCCTGAACACAATTTGCGAACACAGTCATCTTTTCCTTTACTCTTAAAATTATCCCAATCGACATTTGGGAATTAAAGTCCCCCAATATCACCAGTTCATTGTTCTTGCACAACTCTGATTTCCCTGCAGATTTGCTCTCGCTCGCGCGCGCTCTCTCTCTCGCAGACATAAGAATAGCCCTAGTAGCGTGATTATAACCTTTTTGTTTCTCAAATTTAACCATATGGACTCTTGCACCCTCAGGAATGTCTCTTCTTTCCAACATGACAGCAAGATAATTGGCAAGTAAAATCAAGTTGAATCCAAAGATGTTTTATCAATACATTAAGAGTTAGAGGATAACTAAGGAGAGAGTGGGGCCCGTAAAAGACCAAAAAGGTAACCTATGTGTGGTGGGGCGGAAGATGTTGGTATGTTTCTTAATGAATACTTTGCGGCTGCCTGCACCAAAGAGGGGGGCAATACAGATATTGTAGTTAAGGAGGAGGAGTGTGAAGTATTGGATGTGATAAACATAGGGAGAGAGGACGTATTAATGGGATTACCATCCTTGCAAGTTAACATTTCACCAGGGCTGGATGAAATATAATGTTGGCTGCTAAAAGAAGGAAGAGAGGAAATAGCAGAAAGTTTGACCATCATTTTCCAATCCGGAGTACATACAGGTGTAGTGCTGGAGGATTGGAGAACTGGTAACGTTGTACCTCTGTTTAAAAAGGGAGTGAGGGATAGACTGGATAATTACAGACCAGTCAGTCTAACCTTAGTAGTGGACAAAGTATTGGAATCTATTCGGGCAGATAGGAGAAATGGTCACTTAGAAAGCCACAGATTAATCAAGGATACTCGGCATGGATTTGTTAAGGGACCAACTAGGTCAATATTTTTGATGAAGTAACAAGGAAGATAGATGAGGGTTGTGCCATTGATGTGGTCTGTATGGATTTTAGCAAGGCTTTTGACCAGGTTCCACATGGCAGCCTGGTTTAAAAAAAAAATAAAACCCCATGGGATCCAGGGAAATGCAGCAAGGATACAAAATCGGTTCAGTGGCAGGAAACAAAGGGAATTGTTGGTTGTTTAAGCGACTGGAGGGCTGTTTCCTGTGGCATTATGCAGGGCTCAGTACTGGGTCGCCTGCTTTTGGTGGTATATTTTAACGATTTAGACATAAATGTAGGGGGCATGATCAAGAAGTTTGCAGATGACACAAAGATTGGTTGTGTAGTATAGCGAGCAGGATGGCTGCAGGAAGATAGTGATGGTCTGGTCAGATGGGCAGAAAAGTGACAAATGAAATTCAACCTGGAGAAGTGTGAGGTGATGCATTTGGGGAGGTCAAACAAGGCAGAGGAATACACGATAAATGGGAAAATACTGAGAAGTGTAGAGGAAGTGAGGGAACTTGAAGTGAAAGTCCACAGATCCCTGAAGGTAGCAGGACAGATGATAAACAAGACATAGGAACACAGCAGCAGGAGTAGGCCATTCAGCCTATCGAGCCTGTCCCACCATTCAATATGATCATCTCTGATCATCCACTTCAATACCTTTTTCCCACACTATCCTCATATCCCCTTAAGCCATTTGTATTTAGAAATCTGTTAATCTCTGCTTCAAAAATACTCCATGACTGCGCTTCCACAGCCATCTGGGGTAGAGTGTTCCAAAGATTCACAACCCTCTGAGGAAAGAAATTTCTCCTGATCTCTGGCTTCCCCCTTATTTTGAAATTGTCTTCCCTGGTTCTAGGCTCCCCAACCAGGGGAAACATCTTTGTGCATCTTCCCTGCCTATCCCTTTAAGTATTTTGTAGGTTTCAATGAGATCACCTCTCATTCTTCGAAACTCTAGAGAATACAGGCCCAGTTTCCCCATTTTTTTTTTTCATAGGACAGTCCCACCATCTGGGGAACAAGTTCTGGTTAACCTTCGTTGCGCTCCCTCTATGGCAATAATATCCTTCCTCAGGTAAGGCGACCAAAATTACGCACAGTACTCCAAGTGCGGTCTAACCAAGCTTATATACAATTGAAGCAAGACTTCGCTACTCCTGTACTCAGATCCTCTTGCGATAAAAGCTAACATACCATTACCCTTCCTCATTGCTTGCTGCACCTGCATGTTAGCTCTCAGTGACTTATTGACAAGGACACCCAGGTCCCTTTGTACATCTACACTTTTTCTAATCTCTTACCATTAAAGAAATAATCTGCACATCTGTTCCTCCTACCAAAGTGGATAACCTCACATTTTCCACATTATATTCTATCTGCCACATTCTTGCCCACTCACTAAGTCTGTCCAAATCCCCTTGAAGCCGGTTTGCATCTTCCTCACAACACACATTCCCACCTCCTTTTGTGTCATCCGCAAGCTTGGAAGTACTACATCCAAATCATTGGTACATACTGTGAACAGCTGGGGGCCAAGTACTGATCCCTGCGGTGCCCCATTAGTCACAGCTTGCCAACGTGAGACCCATTTATTCCTACTCTCTGTTTTCTGCCTGTTAACCAATCCTTAATCCATGCCAGTAGATAACCACCTATCCCATGTGCTTTCATTTTGCTAACCCACCTCCTGTTTGGGACTTTATCCAAAGCCTTCTGAAAATTGAAACATACCACATCCATCGACTCCCCTTTATCAATTCTGTTAGTAACATCAAACCAATCCACTAGGTTTGTCAAACATGATTTCCCATTCATAAATCCATGTTCATTCTGCACAATCGGATCATTATTATCCAAGTGTCCATTTATCACATCCTTTAGACATTTTCCCAATGACTGATGTAAGGCTAACAGGTCTGTAATTCCCTGTTTTCTCTCTCCCTCCCTTCCTAAATAGTGGGGTAACATTTACGACCTTGCAATCTGCAGGACCAGCTCTGGAATCTATAGAATTTTGGAAGATGATCACTAATGCATCCACGCAGTTCGCTCAGTGCTCTCTCTCTGCTGCTGCTGCTTTATCTCCGCTGTGCTTTTGGACCTTCCGCTATTTTAGCAGTGCTATCTCTCTCTCTTTCTTTCTCTTCCGCTGCTTTATCCTCGCTGTGCGCTCAGGCCTTCCACTATTTTCGCAGTGCTATCTTTCTCTGCTCCTACTTTCTCCCCGCTATGCATTCGGAATGGCCACTTTTCTCGCAGTGGTCTCTCTCTCTCTCTCTCTCTGCCTTATCTCTGCTGTGCATCGCACCTCCTGCTGTTGTTGCACTGCTTTATTTCTTTTTTTTTTCTCTGCAGTAGCATTATTCCCGGTGTGCTTTTGGACCTTTCGCTGTTATCGCAGTGCTCTGTCTCTCTGCTGCTCATTTACCCCCGCTGTGTTCTTGGACCTTCTGCTGTTCTGGCAATTCTTTTTCTCTTTTTTTTTTCTCTCTGCGGTGGTCTCGGACCTTCCACTTTTTTTGCAGTGCTATCTCCCCCTCTCCCTACTGCTGCTTTATACCAGCTGTGCTCTTGGACCTTCTGCTATTTTCGCAGTGTTCTCACTTGTCGCTCTACATCTCTCTCTCTCGTTCGCTACTTTAACCCCTGTAACCTGATCTTTTATGTATGGGAAGTCCTTTGCAGGCCATTTGTTCAGGCAAGACTTTATCCAATTAAGGCAACAGGATACTTGACGAATAAGTCCAGAAAGCTTATTGAGAGTAAAATAGGACTTAATTAATTGAGAGTAAAATTATACTCAGCAAACTTGGGAAATATAACTTACAGTTCTAGCAGGTGCCCGGACTAGCTAAGCTTGGTCGCAGAATGATTATTTCTCTTTCTTTGGTCTGGATACCTCAACAGTCGAGAAGTTGGTTCATGATCTGTGGCTTTACCTCTGAGGTCTTCTATTGTTTCTGTGCAACAAAACAGTACAGGACCCATGTTTTTACCCCTGGACGCCCATCACACTACCTCAGAGTCAGGCTCTTGGAAAACAATAATTGGTTGGTAGGTAAATTTAATTGGTTCTTCATGATGTCTTTCACTAACAGCTACCTGGCTTTAGAATCTTAGAGATTAATGCAATGGAATGGTTTCACATTGTGTCCTGATCTGATCTTAGACAAGTTTTCTATTCATTAAATCTAGACTCTTGAATGCCACAATGTACCTTCTCATGGGCTTCATTGGGGATCGCAGAAACGTCCATTGTTTGAACTCAGCTGGAGCTGCACTTTCTCTCTCAGCCACAGAAATGTACAGTAATTAGATTTAGCAAATTTCAAATGAAAATCCATTCTTGCTAAAATTATTATTGATTCATTAATTATAACACAATCAAGGTTCATTACTTTTATAGTCATCTGTTTCATGATGGGTATCTACTTATTAATTACTACAGGAGACAAAGGTTAGTACCGAACACAAAATGGCTTCTGTGGTTACATTAATTATAAAATGACTTTCTTGAACATGTCCATTACAGTGGATATAGTATAAAAATGAACAATTTTAATCAACTAGAATATAACCATCCAAATCTACTTACATGCCACTATGCGATTGTACCTTCTGCTGTTCTCACAGTGGTCTCTCTTTCACTATCTGTGCTGCTGCTTTTTTTATCCCCTCCGTGCTCTCCGACCATCCACTTTCACGCAGTGCTCCTCTGTGCCTTATCCCTCTGTACTCTTGTAAAGTCCCCTAATATTATTATTGTTCCTGCACTTCTCAAGCAATTTTCCTGGATATTTATCTTCCAACTCCCCAACTCTTCAGTGGTCTATAATATGCTCTCAGAAGTGTATTGTCCCTATTTGTTCCACCCATCTGGCCTCATTTGATGAGCCTTCCAGCATATCATCTCTCCTCACAGCACTGATTGTTTCTTCAACCATCTGAACACCCTGTACCCATGAATGTTGAGCTATCATTGCTGTCATTTTAAAGCCACGTTTCAGTAATAGCTATGATATCATACTTCCAAATTTCTAGCTGCGCCCTCAACTCCAAGAATACTTTTCTTTACTAAAGCTAATGCAATGTTGTCTCTTCCCTCGAGTGTCTGGAAATGCAAATGAGTGGAAGTTAACCGACAGTTAGAGAGCTCTGGTTGGACACCATTTAATGGACCGTGTTCAGTTCTGAGTATCAGGATGGATACATGGGTCTTGGAGAGATTACATAACACATTCTGCAGAATGCTGCGCAAGCTAAAATGATTAAGTTATGAGGACATGTTTCATAGGTTGGGCTTGTAATCTCCTGAATTTAAAAGATTAACAACTCATCCAATTGAGGTATTTGAGGGATCAAAAGGAGTTGATATGGTAAATGGACAGAAACTTACTCCTCTGGTCAGATTGCTGAGAACAAGACCAAATAATAAGAATAAAGCTAGGTCATACAGTGAAGATTTCAGGAAACATTTCTTCACACAGAAGTTCATGGAAATCTGGAACTCTCTCCCCAAAAACACTGCTGAAGCTGGATTATTGAATTAAAAAAAAAAATTGAAATCATAGATTCTAGGAGTCATTGGCTACAGGACAAAAGGAGGCCATTTGGCCCGTGGTGTCTATGCCAGCTCACCAAGAGCAATTCACGTAGTCCCATTCTTCCACTTTTCCTTGTAATCCTTCAATTTTTTTTCCTCTTCAGATAACTAGCTAATTCCTTTTTCAAAACCACGATTAATTCTGAACCACCACATTCACAGGGCGTGCACTTTAGATCAGAACCATTAGCTTTATTAAAACAATCCTCATGTCGCCGTTGTTTCTTTTGCCAATCACCTTAAATCTGTGTCCTTTTTGTTCTTGACCATTCCTATATATTCTCTATATACTTTCTCTATGTACTATGTCCATGGACCATGGATTATGAACACTTTTATCAAATCTCCTTTTAATCTTTTCTTCTCCAAAGGGAACAGACCCCAGCGTCTCCAATCTGTCCACGTAACAAGTTCTTCATCCCTGGACCAATCTCATGAACCTTTCATCCACTTTCTCTAATGTCTTCACATCATTCCTAAAATGCGGTGCCAAGAATTGGATACAGTACTCCAGTTGAGGCCTAACCATTGTTTTATTGCAGGTTTATCATAACTTTCTTGTTTTTGTTCTCGATCTCCTACATATAAAACCACAGGATCCTGTAAGCTTTTTAAACCACTTTCATATTATTTGTTTTATTTATTGATCTGGTAAGGCCAGCATTAATTGCCCATCCCTAATTTCTCTTGGGAATGTGAGTCATCATCTTAAATGCAACTGAACTGTTTGCTCAGCCTTTTCAGAGGACAGTTAAGAGTCAACCACATTGATGTCGGTCTGGAGTAATGTATAGGCCAGACCAGGTAAAGTTGGAAATTTTCTGTACCTGAATGACATTAGTGAGTCAGCTGGGTTTTCCTAACAATTTGTAGTTTCATGGTCACCATTATTAAGACGAGCATTTTATTCCAGATTTAATTAACTGAATTTGAATTCCCCCAGCTGTCATGTTGGGATCTGAACTCATGCTCCTCCAACACTAGTCCAGGCCTCTGAATTATTAGGCTCGCAACTTAACCACTATGCTACCGTGTCCTATATTTTCTATTGCCTCTCCTCGTTCTTTCTCCCAAAATGAATCACTTCACACTTTCCTGCTTTAACTTTCAATCTCCACTTGTCCACACATTCCACCAATTTGTCTGTGTCCTCTTGAAGTTTATCACTATCCTCCACACATTTCACAATACTTCAAAGTTTTGTTTCATCTGCAAATTTTGAAATTGCGCCCTGTACACCCAAGTCTAGGGCATTCATGTACATCAAGAAAAGCTAGGGTCCTAACACTGATTCCTGGGGAAACCCACTTTTTAGCTTCCTCCAATCTAAAGAACAATCGTTCACCACTACTCTGATTTCTGTCATTCAGCCAATTTCGTATCCATGGTGCTACTGTTCAGTTAATTGCATGGGCTCTAACTTTGCTGATAAGTCTGTTGTGTAGCACTTTATCAAGCACCTTTTGGAAGTTAATTTACACCACACCAATCACATTACCCTCATCATCGTTCTCTGTTATCTCATCAAAAAAATGAATTAAACACGATTTGTCCTTAACAAATCCGTGCTGACTTTCTTCAATTAATCCACATTTGTCCAAGTGACAGTTTTGTCCCGAATTATGTCTTAAAAGCATAGACACCTCTGAGGTTAAACTGACCAGCCTGTGTTTATCCTTGCACCTTTCTTTTTGAACAAGAGTGTAATATTTGCAATTCACCAGTCTGTGGAACCACAATTGTATCTAAGGAGAATGGAGGATTATGACCAGTGACTCCACAATTTCCACCCTTAGAAGACTTTTGGCTTCCCTTTAATATTAGCTGCCAACCTTTTCTCATACTCTCTCTTTGCTTTTATTTTTTTTTCACTTCACCTCAGCACTTTCTGTATTCAGTCTGACGTTCATTTGTATTGTCCACCTGACATCTGTCATGTGCACTGTTTTCAGCCTCATCTTGCTGTCTACTCGTTTTGTCATTCAGTGAGTTCTCGATTAGTTTTGCCCTAACTTTTCCCCTGGTGGAAATATAGCTTTGCTGTACCCAAATTATCTCCTCCTTTAAGACAGCCCCTTGTTCCATTACAGTTTTGCTTGTTATTCGTTGATTCCAAATTACCTGGGCCTGAATTGTTCTCACCTTATTGAAGTTGGAGCTCCCCCATTTAATTACTTTTGCTCTGGATTTTTCCATTCCCTTTTCCATAGAAAATTCCAGCCTTATAATGCTATGATCCCAGTTCCCTACATATTCCCTGACTGGCACTTGATCCAATTGTCCCAACTCAATCCCCAGAAGCAGATCCAGCAATGCTTCCATCCTTGTTGGACTTGAACCATAGTGATGTAGAAAATTCTTCTGAATACACCTTCTGAATACACCTTAGCAAACTCTGTCTTTGGCACTAATATCCCAGTCAATATTAGAATAATTAAAGCCCCTCATTATAACTACTCTATTGTTCTTGAAGCGCTCTGTAATTTCCTTGCAAATCTGTTCTTTGATATATGTCCCATTGGTTGCTGACCTATAGAATACACTCAGCAATGCAATAGTTCCTCTGTTAATTCTTAGTTCTAACCAAATAGATTGGGTCATTGACCACACCACCACAACCCCTCTCTGTAATAAAAAAAAACTGTAATGCTCTCATGTAATACTGCTACCCCTTCTCCATTCTTTCCTTCCCTATCTTTCCTGAACACCTTGTATCCAGGAATAGTTAATAACCAGCTCTGCCCTTTTTGAGCGACCCGTGTGCATTGCCAATTTTCTAAGGTATATGCTTCCATGGCCATCCAGCAAGCTGGAATGCACTGTACTTTAAAAATGATCTGCTGCTCACAACTGGGAATTTGCACCGGAGGTGAGGAAGCATCAGACCTAAAGTGGCTGGAGAGACAGAATCGGGAAAGGTACAAGAGTGATTGGAGGAAAAACGTGCGTGGGAGAGAAGGAATTTGCTAATGGAGGAGCAGATACCTCGAGAGGTATCTGTCTGGAGTTGAGCAACACGGCAATAATGGTGGAAGATGAGAAGCTTCATCAGAGTAACGGGTCACTGACCTGAAATGTTAACTCTGCTTCTCTCTCCGCAGATGTTGCCTGACCTGCTGAGTATTTACAGCACTATTTGTTTTTATTTCAGAGCTTCATCAGAGTCTGAATATCTGAACTTTCATCAGTGGTGGAAGTGGGAGAGATTCTGGAAAATTCCCTGGAAGCTCGTCAGCTTGTGAGGGAAAGGCCGAGCGGAGCGTCGGTTTGCCTGCCCTGGATTAGAGTGACTCTTGGGAGTACTTCTCATTCAGCGTTTGTCAATGGCCCATGACTTCAGTCGGAGCCAAATGGCCTAGAAAGGTCCACAGCAACTAAAGAACCCCACTGGACACGGCCCATCATGGTCAGGTAAATGCAGACAGGCTGGGATGAAGTTTATCAAAGGATATAATGTCATTGAGCACCAAATATTTTTGGCAGGCTGGTTACTGATGCAGATTAGGATATTGATCAACACGGACCCATCTGTAGCATTGACTAAGTGATATAAAGGCTGAAAAGCGTAGGTTAGTTGAAGCATTTTCAGTTCATCGGTAGTGGATGCGAGACCAGATTATTTGAGTTTCATTTTACACTTTGGCAGAATGAATGGATATTAAGGTTGTTTAATATCGACACCCCAGCTTTCAAGCTGTTTGCATCCTGTGCACTCCTTTTGCAATTTCATCAATTTTCCTGAAAACGTGTGCTCCTGTGTCTGGAAAGAGCAGTTGATGTTGGAGGTGTGGGACTGAGAAGAAATAGAATGGCATGGATGTAAGGAGAGGTTGAATGAAATGTGTGAGAAGAGAGAGAACGGGAGGTGTGATAGAAGAGATAGAATGGGTCATCCAAGGCCTGAAATCGAATGGGGCACGCGAGAGGAGAGGGCAAATGCAGTGTGTGGGAGAACAGTAAGAAATGGAGGTAAGTGCAGGAGGAAAGATCGAATGGGACGTGTGAGAGGCGGGGTTGAATGTGACCAGTGAAAACAGAGGTTGAAGGGGACCAGTGAGAGGCGAGGGAGAATGGAACCAGTCGAAGGAGAAGATTGGGACATGTGAGAGGAGAGTTAGAATAAGTCCAGAGTAAAAAGAACAAGAATGTGTGACATTTGAGGAGCCAAGAGAGATAGATTGTGAGAGTAGAAGCATGATGTAAGCATTTGGAGGTGGATTGGGACCAGTGAGAAATGGAGGTGCGATAGGTCCTCCAAGAAGAGGAGGCATAAGACCAGTGGGAAGTGGTGAATGTTTTCTGCAGCATGTATGTGGACACCTTTGTGCTGAACAATGGAATACATCATGTGTTGAAGTAAACAGGCAGCTCACAACTTAGGGAAAATTCAGTAAATTTTAAAATGTAATTTGCCCATGGATAAAAAGTGGTGTGCAGAGGATTTGGTAGCCCACTCAGGAGAAATGAAATTTAGGAGGAGCATTGTGTGTGTTCTTTTCAGGTTTCATGTTCTTTTCTTCTTGTCCATCATCAAGGTGAGGGCTGTTGGTGCTCGGGAGTTGACCCCTTCACATTTCAGGTACCCTTTGTCAGCTCGAAGCACTCCCAGGTCAGGTTTCTGCAGACGAGAGCACCGCGTTACATATAGCTCCACACACAGAAGTATACTTTGGCTGCATCAGCGGCACTTGGTCATCGCCTAAAGCACCTATGATGCTAGCTCTATCTTTGGAATTGCCAATGAAGAGCATTCATTTTGTGCGGTATTTCCGTCCACAGGAGGAGCTTGATTGACTCAACTAACATATAAGGCATAGTCAGCATACACATCAACTCATTAGAATGTCTAAAGCACTGCAGTCCATGCTTTCATGTTGCATTTGATCTCCAATATCAATAACCATCTTTGTGATGAATAATATTGTCCTAGGCCCAACCATCTTCAGCTGCTTCATCAATGACCTTCCTTCAATCATAAGGTCAGAAGTGAGGATGTTCGCTGATGATGGCACCATGGTCAGTACCATTCGTGACTCCTCAGATGCTGAAGCAGTCTGTGTAGAAATGCAGAAAGACCTGGACAATATCCAGGCTTGGGCTGATAAGTGGAAGTAACATTCGCGCCAGGCAATGACCATCTCCAACAAGAGAGAATCTAACCATCTCCCCTTGACATTCAACAGCATTACCATCGCTGAATCCCCCACTATCAACAACCTAGGGGCTACCATTGACCAGAAACTGAACTGGAGTAGCCATATAAATACTGTGGCTACAAGAGCAGGTCAGAGGCTAGTAACTCATCACCTGACTCCTTATGCCTGTCCACCATCTACAAGGCACAAGTCAGGAGTGTGATGGAATACTCTCCACGTGCCTGGATGGGTGCAGCTCCAACAACACTCGAAGTTCGACAGCATCCAGGCCAAAGCAGCCCGCTTGATTGGCACCCCATCTACAAACATTCACTCCCTCCACCACCGATGCACAGTGGCAGCAGTGTGTACCATCCACAAGATGCACTGCAGCAACGCACCAAGGCTCCTTAGACAGCACCTTCCAAATCCGTGCCCTCTACCAACTAGCAGGACAAGGGCAGCAAATGCATGGGAACACCACCTGCAAGTTCCCCTCCAAGTCACACACCATCCTGACTTGGAACTATATCGCCGCTCTTTCACTGTCGCTGGGTCAAAATCCTGGAACTCCCTTCCTAACAGCACTGTGGGTGTATCTACCCCTCATGAACTGCAGCTGTTCAAGAAGGTAACTCACCACCGCCTTCTCAAGGGCAATTAGAGATGGGCAATAAATGCTGGCCTGGCCAGCGATGCCCCTTTCCTATGAATGAATAAAAAAAAATGCAGTAACCATTTATATATGCATCAAATAATTTTCTCATTTCTATTCCATTGATTTTTTTTTGAATGGGTGGTATGAAATAATTTGAATCAAAGATGAATTATTGACTGCTACATAACAATGTTAACATTGAGTTATGTTCTGTACATTGGATACTGAAATAGCCAGAATCCACTTCATTAATCTAGCCTGGTGACTTTTACCTCAATTCTGTGCCCTTTATATGCCCTATATCTTCACCCTTTTCTGATTCGTAAGTATGGCAAGAGAGCATGAATCTGTCTGTGACATAGGATAAGAGTTAATATGACAAGACCTTGCTTAATTCGCGAGGCTTTGCATCCATGTGAAAGGAACAGATCTGCAGGTCAGCAGTGGATATTTACTGTCGGTGAACTGCAATCGATATGAGATGGCCCAGTGGAGTGTCAGTCCTCACACGCAGATCTGGGTCAGAAATATCATGTCATGCAGCAATATCCAGTTTTTCAATTACAGCCAATTTTAATGGAACAACATTTAGATGTGACAATCATAGTGTATGCACATTCATATTTTACAACACTTCTCTGAACTTCCTTTGGGAAATTGAATAATTTATCCTGCTTGTGCTGCAACACAAAGTTCCAATCATATATCTCATTTCCCCTTATGTTAAGAGGGTCAGTATAATTTTTCTTTATATATTAAACATATGTTTGTTACACAGATGTGTATGCTAGGAAATATGCCATTCGCAATAGCGTTAAGTGACAAGAGATTGAGAGCATAAAAATAATGGAAATCAAGAGGGGATGATGGGTCCACAGTTAAATTTATAAACATTCGATCAACTTTTATCTTGTCAATCAAAGGTTTCTGTGAGCTATTTTTAATGCAAATCCCACGGATTCGTTGGACCGCTAGCTTCACACCATGCCGAAGTTGCAATGCCGAATTACTTTGAAAGAAATGTTCATTTCAAGCTACCTTTAAAACCATTTAAGAAAATGGTTCCAATTCATAATTTGCATGTTCTGGGTTTCATGTGCGAGTCTGTATGTTTCCTGCATTCAGTTTTCCAGAATTGCAATAAAAACACCCATAAGTTGAATGCCGCCTGTTATTTATTTATATCACTTACTCTTTGTCTTACAAAACCACAAGAAAGTAGAATCAATAAAGATTTTACCTCCAGAAATACTTCAATGGGTAGAATTTCAGAGGTTTTGGTTGTTCTTCCAATCGGTTGTTGTAATGTCAATCCCTCTCTCCCGGTTTTTTGCAAAACGTGACTACTTTTCAACAACATTCACCAACTAGAATCAAGTTGTGCTCATGCTTGTCTCTGACTGCAAGTTACAAACTATTCACAAATGAGAAGAAATTCCCACAAAACAGTTTAATTTTAAACTTCAGAATAAATTGTGCTGCTCCGTCGTGTTGTTAGATTAGGAATATGTCAGCAAATTTGAGTTTTCCATTTGCCATTTATTTGATGGTGATAGTTAATATCTTCGCATCAAGTACATCAAAACAGACAAATAATATTATTACATCAAACGCAGGAGCAATGATACTGTGAAACCCTGCTAAATATAAATATTACAGATCCTCATCCGAGGAAATTGATATTGAAGAGTGTTCACAGACAGTTGTATACTGTTGAGCAGCCTAAGGGATGTTCTGAGATGTTGGATTTCAGTATTGCCAGTCGTTGGGAGGAGGGAAAGGGTGTGAGGAAGATGAATGTGGATAATCATCTCAATCAATTTGTGGAAAGGCTATGGTCATCACATTGTAAGGAGTTCATGGACAGCATAAGTCACGTCGGCTTTGCAGCCTGAATGTAAAGTGGCATCCGTTGCTCCTTCGGATCAATGCCAATTATTCCCGCCTAAAGTCAAATTATGTTAGAAACATGGCCCATTCCCATAATGCTCGTCACCATTTTGGATATTACACTATTTTGTTAACGTTTTTTTTTGTGCAATGCAGATTGAAATTACAATGCACAGACAAATTGTTCCCAAAAAAGATTATGATGCTCTGAGTCTGGGTTGGAGACGTTGGGTGTGGTAATGGGGGTTTCATCACTTACAGGAGGGCCGGTTGCTGGGAAGAGTCATGAATTTTGTATACATAAGTTAGGTTACCCACTTTCTGTTACTGGAATTATATGTTAATAAACATTCCAAAAGTTCTATCTGATCGTGACTCCGAAAGTCATATCTGCAATCAGGCCAGCTATTTCAGGCACTGCAAGTCCCGTCAACTCCCTTGGATTATGCTGAGGGAAGTAGTTTCCGAATGGCTCTTTGAAATTATATTAGCGGCTGCTTTTGAAGCATGTATGTTGGAAAACGTTGATGGGATCCATTTGAACACAAGAACACTAGAAGTAGGTGCAGGAGTAGACCATTCAGCCCCTCGAGCCTGCCCCGCCATTCTATAAGATCATGGCTGATCTGTCCCAGGCCTCAACTCCTCTTTCGGGCCTACTCTGCATAGTCCCCAACTCCACGAGATTTCAAAAATCTATCTACTTCCTTCTCAAATACAATTAGTGACCTAGCCTCCACAACTCTCGTAGGTATAGTATTCCAGAGATTGACCACCCTCTGAGTGAAGAAATTCCTTTGCAATTCAGTTTTAAATGTGCGCTCCCTTATTCTGTAACTATGTCCCCTCGTTCGAGACTCCCCCACCAGTGGAAACATATTCTCAACATCTACCCCGTCAAACCCCCTTAGAATCTTATATGTTTCAATAAGATCAGCTCTCATTCTTCTAAACTCCAATCAATAAAGGCCTAACCTGTTTAGATGTTCTTGATAAGAAAACCCCTTCATCCCAAGAATCAACCTAGTGAACCTTTTCTAAACTGCCTCCAATGCTAATATATCCTTCCTTAAATATGGGGACCAAAACTGTACGCAGTACTCCAGGTGTGGCCTCACCAACACCCTGTATAGTTTTAATAAGACTTCCCTATTTTTAAACTCTAACCTCCTAGCAATCTGGGCCAAAATTCCATTTGCCTTCCTAATTACTTGTGCACCTGCATGCTGACTTTTTGTGTTTCCTGTGCAAGAACACCTAGATCCCTCTGTACTGCAGTATTTTGTAGTCTTTCTCCATCGAAATAATAATCTGCCTTTTTATTCTTCCTACCAAAGTGGATTACCTCACATTTTCCCACATTGAACACCATCTGCCAAGTTTTTGCCGACTCATTTAACCTATCTATATCCCTTTGCAAATTTTTTGTGTCCTCATCACAACATGCCTTCCCACCTATTTTTATGTCATCAGCAAATTTGGATACTGTACAGTCTGTCTCTTCCTCTAAGTCATTAACATAGATAGTAAATAGTTGAGGCCCTAGGACCGATCCTTGTGGCATCCCACTAGTTACGGCTTTCCAACCTGAAAAAGACTAATTGATCCTGACTCTCTGCCTTCTGTGTGTTAGCCAATCCTCAATCCATGCCAACACATTACCCCCAATACCCCAAGCTCCTATTTTGTGTAATAACCTTTTATGTGGCACCATTTCGAACACCTTCTGAAAATCCGAATACACTATATCTACTGGGTCCCCTTTATTCACTCTGTTTGTTATATCGTCAAAGAACTCTAACAAGTTTGTCAAACATGATTTCCCTTTCATAAAACCATGTTGGCTCTGTTTGATTGCATTATGTTTTTCTATATGTCCTGCTATTTCTTCCTTAATAATGGACTCTAGCATTTTCGCAATGACAGATGTTAAGCTAGCTGGTTTATAGTTTCCTGCCTTCTGTCTCCCTCCTTTCTTGAATCGGGGCGTCACATGAGCTGTTTTCCAATTTGCAGGTACCCGAATGGAATCCAGTGAGTTTTGGTATATTATGACCAATGCCTCTACTATCTCTGCAGCCACTTTGTGTAAAACCCTTTGATGCAAGCCATCTGGTCCTGGCAACTTGTCTGTCTTTAATCCCAACAGTTTGTCCAGCACATTTTCCCTCATGATAGAGATTGTTACAAGTTCCTCTGTCCCATTTACACCTTGCTCATCTATTATTTTTGGGATGTTTATTGTGTCCTCCACCGTGAAGATCGATGCAAAATATTGGTTTACATTATCTGCCAGTTCCCTGTTCCCTGTTATTAATTCCCCAGTCTCATCCTCCAAGGGTCCCACACTTACTTTAGCTACTCTCTTCCTTTTTATGTACCCGCAGAAGCTCTTACGGTTTGTTTTTGTATTTCTTGCCAATTTACTCTCATAATCAATTTTCTCTCTCTGTATTAGTTTTTTAGTCATTTGCTGCTGGTTTATATAAAAAAAATTCCAATCTCTGGCCTACCACTAGATTTTACCACTTTGTATGCCTTTGTTTTTGATTTGATACTCTCCTTAACTTCCTTTGTTATCCACGGGTAGTTCATTGTTTTCTTCGCGTCCTTCCTTCTGACCGGAATAAATGTTTGCTGAGTATTATGAAATATCTGCTTAAAGGTCTGCCACTACTCATCCACTGACTTCCCCTGTAGTCTATTTTCTCAGCCCGCTTTTGACAACTCTTTCTTCATACCTCTGTAATTGCCCTTGCTTAAGTTGAAGACACTGGCTTGAGACCCGAGTTGCTCACTCTCAAACTGAATTTGAAATTCTACCATGTTATGATCACTTCCCCCTAGACGATCCTTAACTATGAGATCTCTTATTAATCCTACCTCATTACACAATACCAAGTCTAAAATAGCCTGTTCCCGGGTAGGTTCTGCAATGTATTGTTTTAAGAAACAATCCCTGATGCACTCTAAAAATCATCTTCCATGCTCCTCTTGCCAATTTCATTTGTCCAGTCTATATGCAGATCAAAATCACCCATGATAATTGCAATGCCCTTCTTACATGCCTCCATTATTTTCTGATTAATATTTTGTCTTACAGAGAGGCAACACCTCGGGGGCCTATAGACCATTCCCACCCGTGATTTCTTTCCCTTGCCATTCCTTATTTCCACCCAAACAGATTCCACGTCATGATCTATTACACCTATATCATTACTCACAACTGCACTGATCCCTTCCTTTCATAACAAAACTACCCCACCTCCTTTTGTTTTCTGCCTATTCTTCCGAACATCGAATATCCTTAAACATTGAGATTCCGGTCCTGGTCATCCTGCAACTATGTCTCTGTGATAGCTATCAAATCATATACATTTATTTCTATCTGTGCCATCAGCTCATCTATCTTGTTACAAATGCTACATGCGTTCAGATAAAGAGATTTAAGCTTTGACTTTTTACAATTTTTGCCTACTCTGGTTCTGATTTCTGCTGTACTCTAATGCTGATATTGTCTGTCGCTACCTGTCACACTCTGATTAATGTATGCCCCTTCGTTACCCTGCACCTCTGCTCTCTCGTTTCTTTGCGACTTTTAAACTTCCCTTCAATTGAACCCTCCCCCCAGTATTTAGTTTAGAGCCTTATCTACAACCCTAGTTATAGGATTCGCCAGGACTCTGGTCCCAGCATGGTTCAAGTGCAGCGCATCGTTTGCTCCGACTTTGTAACAAAATATGACTTTTGGTGTTTCGAAATTCATAATTTCAAAAAGGAAGGGAAATATTACTTTTGATTAGATTACTCATTGCAAAAGTTTTTTGTTGCTGTGTCGGTGATGACGGTAACTGCCCATACCTGCCAGTCTGTGCAAGAAGAACGATCGAATCTGATGGCGTATCATTGCTTTTCTTATGCCTGTGTTTGGAAATAAATTAAGCATAAAAATACGTTTAGTGACACGAAGAGTCTCGTTGTAAAGAGAATGCAAATAGTCTCACAGCCGATGTAGTCGGAAAATGTAACCTGTCTCCATATGGCTCAAATCAGGCAATGTTTAGTAGAAGGAACCGATATACGCCAAAATTAAAACATTCCCTCAGGAACCATGGGGCGAGTCTACCTTTCACTTTATATAATATAAAAACAAGAAATGCTGGAACCACTCAGCAGGTCTCTCAGCATCTGTGGAAAGAGAAGCAGAGTTAACGTTTCGGGTCAGTGACCCTGCTTCGGAACCTTTCATTTTGTTGTTTCAAAGATAATATCTGTAGTCGGAATAATCTCCCCTGCAAATTTACAATTCAGTTTTGGAAACCGAACTCTGGCCTCATTCCCCCGACCAAAATGTATCATTTCACACTTTTCTTCGTTCAATTTGATCTGCCATGTAACTCCCCAAGTAATTGTTCATGCCCTCCTGAAGATTCTTGCTATCCTCGTCATTGTTTACGACAATTCTGAGTTTCATTTCATCCGCAAACATTGAAATAATGCCATGAATACCCAACATATCAAAAGGAGCAGTGGTTGACTGGAATTTTTTCGACAGCAAGTCTGTGGAAAGTCTATGAAAGATTAGTGCCTTCCAACATCTTACCTAAAAAAAAATCTGAAAACATCTCCTTCTGGTGGCTGGCTGGAGGGAGGGTAGATGTACTGCATTTGGATATTTTGTTCAGTAAAGCAACTTATAGGTTCACTCATGGCCTTGAGGCAAGGAAATCCTTTCCTGGTCAGGTTTACATGTGACTCCAGATCGACAGCAATGTGGTTGACTCTTAACTGCCTTCTGAAATTGGCTCGCAAGCCACTCAATTCAAGGGGAAATTAGGGATGGGCAACAAATGCTGGCTTTCCAGCCATGGCCACATCTCATGGAAGAACAATAAAAAAAACGATTTAGCTTGTGAATTCAGTTGACGACATTTTTTTTCTCTTTTCACATACTAAATATAACCAGCGAAATGTCATGGGTGTCCTAAGTGATGTCAATTTTTGAACACAAAACTGGTGCATTAGTGATCATCCTGAGCACATGCAAATTAGAGCATGTAATGGCTGCGCTAAAACAGAAACGGCAACAATAATCTTGTGATTCGTACAGCTACAGAAGCTGATCAAGTGATGAATTTATCAATGCCTGAATCCACCCCACCCCCACACCCCCTCCACCCGCAAAACAAAGGTGAGATAGTCAGATGGCCAGTAGCCAGTTGAGTCGCAATGAGGTCAATGTGGTGCAAGTCAGTAAACCAACAACTCTCGGGTCACACGCTATTATAAATGCAACGCCTAGGATGCAAAGTTGCGGTTTCTGAGCCTAAAGAAAGATAGGCTCCCAGTAAAGTGACATAGGCTAGCTTTCAGCTTAGCTCGATCTCGTCCTGTGAGACAAAGCATCGCTGGTCACTTTGAAATATCAATATTAGGTACAAAATACTTGGAACGAAGGCATCAGCAATGTCTTCACACAAAGGGTCGTGAGCTTGTGGAACTCACTTATAGATTCAATAGTTGTGATGGAAAATGTGTTAACTTTCACTGAATTGTAAAGTTGAATGAAGAACTAGATGTCACCACCATGGTAGTTTTACAGATTTAGTTTAGCAATAGATATATTCCAGGTGTCACCAATTTAATTGTCGAGAAAAGTTGACAATTTTCCTAGGAAAAGTGTAGACGTTGACTAATCGAATTGGATTGGCGAAAACAGTGCAGATGTTGAGAAAGTTTATTCAACAACATTATTCTATGTGGGAAAGATTTCAAATTTACATTGCAGTTTGTAAATTCGCAACTTGGTAACAACAGGGCAGGTCAGGCAGACTTTCTCACTAAAAAAAAACCCTGTGGGATAATTTACACAATTAACAATTTGAAGGGAATGGCCAACAGTTTCAGCAGATAACTGTACCTGTTATCATAGTCATAGAGTCATAGAGTCGGACAGCATAGAAACAGGCCCTTCGGCCCACCGTGTCCATGCTGACCAAAATGCCTATCTATACTAATCCCACCTGCCTGCATTAATTCCATATCCCTCTATGCCTTGCTCATTCAAGTACCTGTCCAGATGCCGCTTAAATGTTGCTACTGTTCCTGCCTCCACCACCTCCTCTGGCAGCGCATTCCAGATACCCACTATTATTTGTGTGAAAAATTTACCTCTTTGATCCCCTTTAAACCTCCTCCCTCTCACCTTAAATCGATGCCCTCTAGTTTTACACACCCCCACCATGGGAAACAGACTCTGGCTATCTACCCTATCTATGCCTCTCATAATTTTATATATCTCTATCATGTCCCCTCTCAGCCTCCTTTGCTCCAGGGAAAACAGACCCAGCCTATCCAATCTCTCCTTATAACTCAAGCCCTCCAAACCAGGCAACATCCTTGGGAATCTTTTCTGCACCCTCTCAAGCTTAATCACATCTTTTCTGTAGTGCGGCGACCAGAACTGCACACAGTACTCCAAATGCGGCCTAACCAATATTATGTACAACTGTAACACGATGTCCCAACTCTTGTACTCAATGCCTCGGCCGATGAAGGCAAGCATGCCATACGCCTTCTTCACCACCTTGTCGACCTTTGTTGCCACTTTCAGGGAACTATGGACTTGCACCCCAAAGTCTCTCTGCTCAACAACACTCCCCAGGGACCTGCCGTTCACTGTATATGTCTTGCCCTGGTTTAACTTCCCAAAATGCATCACTTCACACTTGTCTGCGTTAAATTCCCTTTGCCACTCCCTTGCCCACTTTCCCAGTTGATCTGTACCCTGTTGTAACTTTAGACAACCTTCTTCACTGTCCACTATACCACCAATTTTGGTGTCATCTGCAAACTTACTAATCATGCCCATTACATTCACATCCAAATCATTAATATATATGACAAACAACAGAGGGCCCAGCACCGATCCCTGTGGCACATCACTGGTCACCGGCCTCCAATCTGAAAAACAACCCTCCACTACCACCATCTGCCTCCTATCACCAAGCCAATTTTGTATCCAATTTGCTAGCTCATCCTGGATACCATGTGTTTGAACCTTCTAGACCAGCCTACCATGTGGGACCTTGTCAAAGGCCTTGCTAAAGTCCATGTAGACAACGTCCATCACCCTGCCCTCGTCAATCCTCTTGGTCACCTCCTCGAAAAACTCAATCAAATTCGTGAGACATGAATCCCCACACACAAAGCCATGCTGACTATCCCTAATCAGACCATGCCTTTCCAGATGCATATAAATCCAGTCTCTCAGAATCCTTTCCAATACCTTTCCCACCACTGATATAAGGCTCACCAGCCTGTAGTTCCCTGGCTTATCTCTGCTGCCCTTCTTAAATAAAGGCACAACATTAGCTAACCTCCAGTCTTCCGGTACCTCACCCGTGGCTAACGATGATGCAAAAATCTCTGCCAGTGCCCCAGCATCCTCTTCCCTTGCTTCCCAGAGCATCCGCGAATACACCTGGTCAGGCCCTGGGGATTTATCCACCTTAATGCGCTTCAAGACCTCCAACACCTCCTCCTTTGTAATTTTGATATGCTCCAGGATATCGATGTTCCCTCCCTTGGACTCACTAGCTTCCATGACCTTCTCCACGGTAAATATGGACAAAAATATTCATTTAAGACCTCGCCCATTTCCCGTGGCTCCAAACATAGATTGCCACAATAATCCTGAAGGGGATCTACTCTCTCCCTAGCTACCCTTTTACTCTTAATATACTTATAGAATCTTTTAGGATTCTCCTTTATCTTATCTGCCAGGGAGATCTCATGGCCCATTTTCGCCTTCCTAATTTCCTTATCAAGTGTAGCCCTACATCCCCTATACTCCTCGAGGGACTCGCTTGATCCCAGCTACCTATACCTGACATATGCCCCCTTCTTTGTCCTGACCAGACCCTCAATATCCCTCGTCAACCAAGGTTCCCTAAACTTGCCAGCCTTACCCTTCCATCTAACAGGAACATGCCGGCCCTGAACTCTTCCTATCTCACTTTTAAAAGTCTCCCACTTGCCAGACGTCCCTTTACCTGTAAACAGCCTCTCCCATTCAACTTTTGACAGTTCCTGTCTGATGCCATCGAAATTAGCCTTCCCCCAATTTCAGACTTCAACCTGAGGACCAGTCCTATCCTTTTTCATAACTATCTTGAAGTTAATAGAGTTATGGTCACTGGTCCCAAAGTGCTCCCCCACTGCCAAATCAGCCACCTGCCCATCCTCATTTCCTAAGAGGAGTTCGAGTGTCGCCCCTTCTTTAGTAGAGGCATCCACATACTGCTTCAGAAAACTATCTTGGACACACTTAACAAATTCTTCCCCATCTGATCCCTTAGCACTAAGGCAGTCCCAGTCAATATTACGAAGTTAAAATCACCTACTATTACAACCCTATAATTCCTACACCTATCTGTGATTTCTCTACATATATGCTTCTCCGCTTCCCTCTGACTATTGGGGGGCCTATAGTATAATCCCATCAAAGTGATCACCCCTTTCTTATTTCTAAGTTCTGCACATATGGCCTCGCTGGACATTCCCCCTTGAATACTCTCTCTGAGTACTGCCGTGATGTCCTCCCTAATCAATCGTGCAACTCCCCCTCCTCCCTTACTTGCAGCTCTGTCACGCCGGAAGGATCGGTACCCCGAAACATTGAGCTGCCAGTCCTGCCCATCCCTCAACCACGTTTCTGTAATAGCTATAATATCACAATCCCATGTACCGATCCATGATCTGAGTTCATCTGCCTTACCTGTAAGGCTTCTTGCATTAAAGTAAGTGCAGTTCAGCCTACTAGACCTTCCACACTCCCTCTCCTGCCCCTGCCTGGCCTGTCTACTGGACTTGCTTGCTTTAACCTCTACATTTGCCTCAACTGTCTCATTGGAGAGACTACTACTTTGGGTCCCACCCCCCTGCAAGACTAGTTGAACCCCTCCCGAATAGTACAGCAAACCTCCACGCAAGGATATTGCTCCCCCTCCAGTTTAGATGCAACCTGTCCTTCTTGCACAGGTCACCTCTACACCAGAAGAGATCCCAATGAACCAAGTAGCTGAAGCCCTCCCGCCTACACCAGCTCTTCAGCCACGCATTCATTTACCTAATCTTCCTATTCCTACCCTCACTAGCACGTGGAACAGGAAGTAATTCTGAGATTACAACTCTAGAGGTCCTGCTTTTTAACCTTCTGCCTAACTCCCTATATTCACTTTGCAGGACCTCATCTCTCTTCCTGCCTATGTCGTCAGTACCAACATGGACCAAGGCCTCTGGCTGCTCAACCTCCCCTTTCAGAATGTCCTGCAGCCACTCTGAGACATCCTTGGCCCTAGCACCAGGGAGGCAACATACCATCCTGGAGTCTCGTTTGTGGCTACAGAAACGCCTATCTGCACCCCTTACGATAGAATCCCCTATCACAATGCTCTTCCAACCTTTTCCTTCCCTGCTGTGCCGCAGAGCCCTCTGTGGTGCCACGAACTCAGCTGTTGCTGCTTTACCCTGGGAGTAGGGGCTTAGAGCTTTGTTAGGGAAACTGGTGTTGGGTCTAGATCAGTTAAAATCAACATACATATCTGTCATATTGATTTTATATAGGGTCTGAAATCCATTATGTGTTTGCTGTGCTTTGATATTGCAGGCCTGCCAGTTAAGCAATGCCTCGATTTATAAATTCTCATCCTTGTCTTCAAACCCCTGCATTGTCGCACCCTTTCTCTCCCTGTCATCTCCTCCAGCAATACAATCATCTGCGATATCTACGTTCATCCAAGTCTGGCCTCTTGCAGATTTCTGATTTTAATCACTCCACAGTTGGTAGCCATGACATCAGTTGCCAAGGCCTAAGCTCTGGAATTCACTTGCTAAACTTCATTGCCTCTCTACCACTCTTTCTTCTTTTAAGGTGCTCCTTAACCATACCTCTTTGACCAAGCTTTTGGCCATCTTCTCAAGTATGCCCTTATGTTGCTTCGTGTCAACTTTTGTTAGATAACACTCATATTACGCTACTTGACGTTTTTCTGCGTTAAAGATGGTATCTAAATGTTGTTGTTCTATCTGTCGTGCAATCTTAGGAAAGTTAATAATACCCAAGCATCTTTGACCTGATACTGAATGCCATTAATGTCTTCAGTTGAACATAAATGGACTGATTTATGCTGTATGTTCTATCACATTCTATGTAATTTGAGGGCCTGATGGGAATGCCCATTTTCTTTGTGTATATGTCATTTGAAAAAAAAAACTTCTGTTCTGTTTGAATGGGTCAAATTGAATTATAGCTCTGCGAAGCCTTTTAAACTACTTGATTAAATTACCAATCAGATGAAGGGGACGTTTAATCACATTCTTCAATTCCTCTCTGAATTTGCTCTGGGACACTACGTAAATAAAAGTGTTTGTGCAAGAACTCAAACACCTAAGCATATAACCAGATTGTTCCGCAATGGTGAAAGTGTCATTGTAATTTGCTTCTAAGAATCGAGCATCTGTGAAATGAACACATATAAAACATATGAATATTACCATCCATAACAATATAAAAGTGCCAGATATAACAAGCAGTAAAATGATCGATTTTCTTCGGTTCTCCATCTCTGGATCAGTGCCACTGTCAATGTTGTTGTTCCCTCGGAGTCCACTCCTCACTTTATTGGCCATAACAATGTGCCTGATGGTCAGGGCATTGAGCAGGACGATCAAAGCAAATGGTGCAAATGGGGTTAAAATGGTGTCCAACCAGAAAAATGCTACCCATATGGGGAAAGTGTAGAAGTTTGATTTTGTATAGCAGGACCATGGTACGTTATTAATTATTTCTCGAGGTTCATAAATGAAGTAGATTGGAACATTTTGTAAAGTGCTTAAGAAACAGACCACTGCTATCACCATAGCAGCAGTTTTCTCAGTACAATATTTTGTTCGTAAAGTTTGGTAACAAATAGCGACAAATCGATCAAAAGTGAAAGCTACAGTTAGCCAGACAGACCAATCAATTGAAAGAAAGAGTAAGGCCAAATTGAGCCGACAAATCGGAGTATAATTCAGGAATGAATATGGGAAATAGGCATCTTGAATCTCATACAGAACTACTTCAAATACCAGCACCATTAGATCAGCCGCTGCCATGGACACCAGGTAACGGGTGATGCATTTGGAGAGACCACAATTTCCACGGGAGAGAATGATGATTGTCACCAAATTAGCTGCAAAAATACGAAACTAAATTAATAACTCTCCTTACTCTGAGAGATGATCAGCCGACAATTCTTTGAACGCAATTTCATGCAGTTTTTCTTGATATTCGAATCTCCCTTTGTCCCAATCTATCGGATAGGGTAAGCAATTCCAGAAAGACACATTTCTTTCTGGATGTTTTTTTTTACAAAATAAGGGGTGATAATGTTGTGGGGAAAAGATTAGCATGGATAGAGGATTCTTCGCAGGACAGAGAAAAGAGTGCAGGAATAAATGGGTCACTTTCAAGTTGGTATGCTCCGAATAGTTGGGGACCACAAGGATCAGTTTTGCGGCGTCAACTAGTTGTATTCTATATAAATTACTTTGATGAATGGACCATGTGTAACGTGCCTAGGTTTGCTGACAATACAACTCCTGGTGGGAACGTAAGCTCGAAGGAGAACCCAGAGAATCTGCAAAGGAATATAAATATGTTTGTTGAGTGTGGAAGAAAGGGACAAATGGAATATGATTTAGGGGAATGTAAGGTTATTCAATTTGGTAGGAAGAATAGAAAGAAATTGAATATTTTTAAATGGCGACATGCTATTAAATATTGGTGTTCGGAGGGATTTGGTAGTCTTTGTACAAGAAACGGAGCAAGTTAACATGGAGGTATAGTAAGCAGTTAGGAAGGCAAGTGTTATGATGAACTTTATTGCAAGAGGTTTGGAGTACAACAGTAACACAACTGTCTGCAATTGTAGAGGGCTTCAGTGAAAGCACACAGGAATACTATTTATAGTTTTTGTCTCCATACTTGAAGATGGATAAACTTGCCCAAGAGAAGGCTTAACGAATGTTCACTAGATGGTTCCTGGGAAGAGAGTTTTGTCCTATGAGGAGTGATTGGATGGAATTTAACTATACTCTCTTCAGTTTAGAAGACTGAGAGGCGATCGCATTGAATCATATACGATTCTGAGAGGGCTTGACACGGTAAGTGCTGAGAGGTTGTTTCCACAGGCTGGGGAATCCAGAGCTGGGGTCAGAGTTTCAGCAAAAGGGATGGATATTTCGGTTGAGCAATCAGGAGAAATTTATTCTCTCAGAGGGTTGTGAATATTTGGCATTCTCTACCCCAGAGGGATGAGTGTGCTCAGTCGTTGAGTACTTAACAGGCTTACAATTTTGAAATCTAGGGGAATCAAGGGATATGGGGATCTGGTTGGAAAGTGGAGCTGTGGTCGAAGATCAGTCATGATCTTATTGAATGGTGAGAAGGATGAAGGGCCCATATGGCCTCATTCTGCTCCCACGTCTTATTCTCTTATGTTTTCATTAACGTTGTCGAATTATTTTGAATTATTTCAAAAGTGAAAAAAAGTCAAGTGAATGACATTACATTTTCTGACTGACGACCACAATTAAAAAAAAACCCACAAGATTTCCATTTCCATTCAATTCAACTGAAAGCAATTTCAGGCTGTGTGCAGATAGGGCGGTCCGTTTTCTTCCCCCTGTCCACATTGTGGTGTAACATGATAACACGATTTTGACTGTAATATCCTGTCGTTTGACCTTCTGGAAGCAGGTGAAAATTCCGACCAGCGGTTTGTCCTGCACTTTCCCTTAGGAAATGACTTCCAGGATTAATTTCTCAATGATACATTGTCCCATGTGCATTATATTTCTTTTATTCTTTCATGGGATGTGGGCGTCACAGGCCAGGCCAGCATTTATTGCCCATCCCTAATTGCCCTTGAACTGAATGGCTTGCTAGACCATTTCGAGGGCATGTAACAGTCAACCACATTGCTGTGGATCTGGAGTCACATGTAGGCCAGACCAGGTAAGGACAGCAGATTTTCTTCCCTAAAGGACATTAGTGAACCAGATGGGTTTTTACAACAATCGACAATGGTTTCAGGGCCATCATTAGACTAGCTTTAAATTCCGAATTTATTAATTGAATTCAAATTCCACCTTCTGCTGGGAACCCATGTCCCCAGAGCAATACCTGGGTCTCTGGGTTACTAGTCCAGTGACAATACCAGTACGCCACCGCCTCCCCTATAATAATAAACCTTTCGTTTTGGACTGTGCTCAACTATATATTGTCAGAATCACAGTTTCTTTTATTCTTTCACGGGATATGGGCGTCGCTGGCAAGTCCAGCACTTCTTGTCCATTTCTAATTTCCCTTGAGAAGGTTAAATGAGGCAGATCCATCGAGTACAATTTTCAATGGCCCATGGAGGCAGGTCTGCAGGCGAAGGTTCTGAAAACGGGAAGGAAATCTCAACGGGTTGGCTCCACGACACATTTCCACCTCCATGGGATTATGCAGGAGTCAGGGTGCTGGTGGGAATGGTTACCTGCCCAGTCTTGCCAGGTAATCAATTAAGATTGAATTAAGCACTCTCCCGATTTCGGCTGGATTTTTCAGCGAGGCAAGTTGCACCCAGGGGGCTGGATTTGAAGAGCCCGCCACTGCTTTTGGCAGCGGACTTAAAAATGGTGGCCCGCACAAGTGCGCTGCGTGCTGCCGAACCACCGCCATCTCCCGGGTGGCGGCTCATTAACATTTCCACTAAGCCGAGTCACGTGAGAAATGGCGGGCCGTACGACACCGTGAATGACGTCAACTGACAAGTCAGCAGGTACTGGTGCCATATTTAAATCGCGGCCAGGCCTGCATACAACTTCTTTCACATTTAAACCTTTGCTGCTGGAGCTGACCAGCCAGTAGTGAAGTCTGAAGTGTACCATCTGCCAAGGAACTATCCCTGTAAGGCACCAGAGATGGCAGAGGTGCGAGGGAGGGTTATCCCACCGTTCAGTAATGCCTCCTTGCTCACTCTCCTCTGTGCTTCAAGGGAACAGCGGGAGGCACTTTTCCCCAGCCATAGTAAGAAGAGATGCTCCGCCTGAACAAGCAATCCTGGACTGAGATTGCAGAGGAGGTAAGCTGTTGTGGGCTCAGTAAAGGTAAGTGGTGCTTTGTTGTATGGTTTCGTTTGGCTTGGGTGTTACCACACAGAGTGGCACATGCATGTCACTGCCATGTCAAAGACAAGGAGTTTGGGTGGAGAGGATTGATGCCACATAAGTGGCTGCATGTGTGAAAGAACTCACCTTCATATGCACCTCAGAGCATGGCACCGATATGATAGGCTGAGGCCATGTTACAGATGGAGCTTCCCCCACCTTTTGTTTTAGCGCCCCTGTTGTGACATGCATCATGGTGTCGTTTGACAATGTTCAATATCTGCATCCTTGCTTTTCCAGGACTGGTGGAGGGGTGCCAGACATTAGACTGCTAAAACAGGCTGAGAAGAAGGCCCTGGAGCTAGCTGGCAGCTAGGGAGGATGTGCCGTTTCACACATGGAGCTTGGGGTCCTTGTGAACATATAGCTCTTTGACAAATGAAATGATTACTCAAAACATTTCATTTTTGGACAAAATGCTATCATATTCATGACATGTACACCATGAAACCTAAAACTGTTCTCTTCACATTGTATCTTGCAGGCTGTCACTCTGAGTCTGCATTGCAGGCCCTGAGAGGATGCAATGAGCCATGGCACTCTTACACCTTCCACCAGCGCAGATACACTCACTTTGGAGGGAACCCATTTGGCTTTAGAGTCAGGGTCACAAGCTGGTGAGATCACCAGCCCAAACAACTGGCTGAGGTTGAGAATGTCAATGCCTCTGACAGTTGGAGGACTGGGGTTGGCCAGGCCGATGCTAAGCCCCAGGCTGATGATGATCCTGTGGCGATGACAGCACAGGGCATGCTGGATTTGCAGGGAGAGGTAAGGCAACATCTTCCAGAGATCCCAATGGCTATGCTCAGCTTTGAGCTGACTATGGGGGAGTCTATCCAGGGCATTACAGCTAATATGTCCCAGGCATATGAGTGCATGGCTTACTCCATCGAGAGGTTGGTGACCCTCATGGACAGCCATATTCCGCAGATTCACACAGACATGCAAACCCTTGCCTCAGCCATGAGCTGGACACAACAGTGACTAGGTGAGAGAGGCTCCGGGGGCCTGGACAGTGCCTCTGGAACTGGTCTTTTTCAGGAGAGCAGCGAGGTTCTTACAAGCCTTGAGAGGGAAGAGGAGAACCAGCACTCCACATCTTTTGTCACTGCTCGGGATCATTCCAGTGTGGAAATCGGCTGCTCAGCACTTCCGTCAGTGTGGCCAGCTCCAGAAACCATGACATCTGAGGACAGCCCTGCACTAGTGCAGGAGATATTCAGGCAGCTGCGTCCCTCCAGGACTCAAAAGCCCAGAGTACCAGCTTCCAAATCATAAAAAGCCAAAGGGCATCCTGACCAGCAGCGTGCCACTGGTCAAGCTGCTGGGACAGAAGTAGTACTGTGAAGCAGCACCCGCAAACATTTCAAAAAGATGCATAACACATATGGGTTTTCATGTGTAACACGCCTATTTATTAATTCCTTCTCAATAAATGTGCTTTTCTAACATGTGTCTCCTTTTCACTGTGTGAATGACGCATGCCAGCATGGACCGATTATGTGTCCTTCTCTTACATCATTGACCTGACAGAACTGCCAATGTATGTAATAACATCATTGCCACGTGTAATGTGGCATTGCACGGATGGAGTCGCATGGGCAATGGCTCAGTTATCTGCTGCCAGTACTGTTGGAGGCACAGGTGTCACAGACGCAGAGAAATGCCTATCAGATGAACGACGGTGGTGTGTGATGTGGGGAGAATATGATACGCTTCTGAGATTGTGGAAGTGCTCAGCAACAAGATATAGTCATGCATCCCTTGCTCAGTGTTCACCATGTATGTGCGACATCGATGCTTTCTGTCTTCCCATGTGCATATACTGCTGCAATGCCTCTGTGTCCTCATCATCCAAGGATGTCTTCTGCTCTCATCTGTCATCTTCCTGCAAGGCCTCCCCCTCTGTATTGCAAAGCTATGCAGATCACAGCATACAGCAACAATGAATGCAACGTACTGTAGGGCCTCACCTGATCTATGAAGGCAGCGGAAGTGCATCTTCAGCATGCCGATGGCCTGCTCGATGGTAGCTCGTGTTGAGCCCTGGCAGGTGTTATATCTCTCCTTTGTATCGCTGGTGGGTATTCTCACTGGTGTCAGGAGCCATGTCTGCAAGGATTAGCCCTTGTCTCCAATTTCCACACCTGAATCTGAGCTGGTGCAGTGAAGAGAAGGGGTACCTGGGACTGATGCAGGATGAATGAGACATAGCAGCTGTCTAGAAAGTGGTCACACACTTGCATGGAGTGCTTCCTGTGGTCACATACTAGCTGCATGTTAAGCGATTAGAACCCCTTGCTATTGAGGTATGCAGCTGTCTGTCTGCATGGAGCCTTGATGACCACATGCAAGGAGTCTGTTACCACTTGCACCTGTGGAAATCCCACAATAGCCCCAAATCCGAGGGCCCGCTGGTACTGATTATCAGGATCTGTCCTGAAGTGAAGATAGTCACTGGCCCTCCTGTACAAGGCATCAGTGACCTCCCTAATACAGCAGTGTACTGCTGGCTGCGAAACTCCACAAAGGTCACCGGTGGATCCCTGGAATCTAGGCTGGTTACAGCATGACAGCAGTGCACCAAGTGTTTGTGTCGGCGCTCCAGGATGGCTACTCTTTCTCTTGGTTCACAAAAATATAACAGAATATTTTTTTTTGTCTTTACTCGAGCATCCTCCACAACTCACTTTAAGAATTGTTGGTTTGGCGACTTGATCCAATACTAAGACTTGACCCAGATACAAAACTACAAGACTGACGATCAAGACTAAGGCAAGTGCATGATCTTGCTGAAATTAAAGAGTAAGGATAAATGCTGTTTCCTTTCAGGTTTTTACATTAACAATATGAAAAACAAATTGAAACCGTTTGAGTTATTTCTTTGATGCCACGAATTATTGTCTGCAAAGCAAGCACATCAAAAGGAATCATAGTATCATTGCACCTATAACATGAAACGTGACATAGTGAGACGCTGTTAAAGTTGAGTATTAATTAATTATTAGCTACTTACCAGGAAGACCAACTATTGCAAGAATAGGGTAATAGATGTTTTCTATCTGTATAATTACCTGCTGTCCCATATTCCAAGAGATGACGTTGTGTGTTGATTTGTGCACACAAATCTTCTGCTTTCAACATAAGATCTTATTTATAGCAGAGAGAATCCTCAGGTGATGCGTGAGCATTACACAATTATTGACATTAGTTACAGTCATTTAAACAAATAGATTAAGACGAGTCACATTTACTGTTAGTGATCAGGTATATTGTGCAATAATATTGCCCCTTGAAAGAATAAGGAATCTAGAATTGTTTTTTGTCATCATATGTTCCAAACAAATTATTTCAACATCTCCACTCCGACAGGAAGAGTACGCGACTTCTGAAGCTGACGACATTAATGTACAGATTCATGCAAGATGGGCAAGAGAAGCAAGTGGAACATGAGGAAGAACATTTTTACCCATCGAGTGGTAATGACCTGGAACTCGCTGCCCACATGGGTGGTGGAAGTGGAGGCAATCAATGATTTCAAAAGGAAATTGGATGGGCTCTTGAAGGAAATCAACTTGCAGGGCTACAGGGGTCAACTGACTGGATAGCTCCGCAGAGAGCTGGCATTGACTCGATGGGCTGCATGGCCTCCTTCTATACTGTAAATGACTCTATGTCTATGACTGTTGGATTGTATGACATTTGGGAAAACCAAGGTGCATATTTATGATTGTTTATCATTATTTAGATCTCAGTTACAGCGAGTGTTTTTTTAATCTTCTTTAATTTATAGTCTATTCCGTTTATATTGAGGAGGATAAATTCTACATGTGAACAACATTCAGAAAAAAACACAGACAGTAGTGTAGTCATTTATGTACATCTGAGCAGCCCTACTGGTATACAGGAACATTAGATTTCTGCAGGTATAAATAGATCTTCTGCGGAGATAAAAGATGGACTAATAGTTGGATGGGCAACTTGTTCACTCGAATTTCATTTGAATAAGCCCTCTAAAGCGCCCAGCCATGATCTTGAAATTTCATTAGGAGAATTTCAATGTTCCCATTGTAATGATAATCACGTTACTTTGCAGACCTGTCAGTCTGTGTATAAATAAACTTCATATAATATTTATGGACATTTCTTTGCCTTCGCCTGTGTCTTCTTTTGGAAGTTACTTATGCAGAAAAATAACGAAATGTTGGAATTTTAATCGACATGGATTGACAAGCGGTGGATTTAACATATCTGATTTGGGGGTTGGGGCGCGTGGGGGGGGGGGGGGGGGTGGCTGGGGGTGTGGTAGTGGGGGGAAATAAAGCACCTTTGATTGGAATGTACGAATACGAATAGACATTAACACAAGACCTCACAAAAGCTGATGCCTGTCGACCTTTCCCTTCGCTGAATTCAAGGGATTCAATATACCTTGACGATCGTTCACTATACACATTTTTTATGTCTTTATTTCCGAATGGAAATATGTAACGCAGGATACCGAAGGCATAGAAAGTTCTGCGCGTGAAATTGACATATTTTGCCGCTCTATCTTAACTCCAGGTCGGATAAATGGCTGACATATGTCTGGGAGCAGCAGTCGGCAAGCTCGGACGGGAACAATTAGCCTACTGGATGCTGACTTCCCAAACAAAACGAAGGCTAAGTTGGTGACAAGTTCGTGCCAAAATGTTAAAATCGGGTGGGACGTAGGTGCAACCAACAACGTTCAAGACATTGGTTCCTGGCACAAGGTAAGTATATGAACGGAGAAATTGGTCAGGAAGACCAGGATAGAGGAAGCTCAAGGTTTCCTTTTGCCTCACAGAGGAGAATACATGCTCCTGCCGATCCACGGGGAACAGAAACTTTCAGGACCCTGGAAAACCTGCAGTGAAAATCATCAAGAATCTCTTACAGCACAGAGATGTTCTGCATGTTACACAGTGCTGCAATCATCACAATGTTCACTTTCTGGTGTTCACTTTCTGGTGCTGGGCCAGTTTGGCTTGAGCAGCAAATTTGGGAGTGATAGGTCAATTTGCCATCATGGCTCAGTTTGGCACAATTGACCTATTTGGAGCTTATGCGTCTTTTTGGCAGTGATATGCCATTTTGGGTTGAAAGGCCAGTTGCAAGAAATTACACAGGTCGGCGTGATGCACTAGTTTTGATTGAGGGGTATATTTCAGCTGTTGGGAAAGTTTGGGTGATAGGTCGGCTTGGAATAATGAGAGTTTCACAATTTGAGTTTAACAGTCTGTTTGGGAATGCTTGCTCAGTTTGGGAAAGAATTTCAAGTTGAAGGACAGGGAAGTATGGGTGTAATCGGTGAGCTTGGTATTCATGGCTCATGTTGAGAGGAGTAGATCAGTTTGGACGTGATGGATCAGTATGCGAGAAATTGTCAAGTTGCTTTGATAGTCCGTTTGTGCAATGGTCGGATTGGGATGATGGGACAGATTGGCATTGATCGGTTCATTTACAAAAATAATAACATATCAATATAGAAACATATGAATTATGAGCAGGAGTAGACCACTCGGCCTCTCGAGCCTACTCTGCCATTCAACAAGTTCATGGCTGATCTGATTGTAAAGGTGTGCAAAGGAAACCCAACCGCAGTCTGAATGCTGGAGCCGGAAGCCCGACATGACCCGGCCCGAACCTGACACATGTCGGCGGATCCCTTCGGGGTTGGGCCGGGCAACAGGCCTTCACATCAGTATACAGGTAAAGGCCTGCTACCCCATCCGACCCCGACGGGTCCCGACATGTATGGGTAGGTTCTAGGTCGGGTCGGACTTTCGGGTCCGGCATTCGGGCTCAGGTGGGTTTCCATTGCACACCTTTATCTGATTGCAACCTCAACTCCATATTTCCTTTCACCCTCTTGGTTATAAAGAATCTATCTACCGCTGCTTTAAAAAAAAAATCAAAGACTCTGCTTCCACTACGTTTGAGGACGAGAGTTACAAAGATTCAGGACCCTCTAAGAGAAAAAAAATAATCTCCTCATCTCTGTCTTTTGTCAGGATCTTATGTTTCAATCAAGTTGCATCTTACTCTTCTAAACTGCAGCGGATACAAGCCTAGCCTGTCCAATCTTTCCTCATAAGACAACCCACCCATTCCAGGTATTAGCCTAGTCAACCTTCTCTGAACTGCTTCCAACACATTTACATTCTTCCTTAAATAAGGAGAAACATATTGTCCACAGTACTCCAGATGTGGTCTCACCAACGCGCTGCATAACTGAAGCTAAGCCTCCCGACTTATCTATTCAATTCGCCTTGGAATAAACAATGACATTCTATTAGCTTTCCTAATTACTTGCTGCTCCCACATACTAGCCTTCTACGATTCATGCACGAGGGCACCCAGATCCTTCTACATCTCAGAGTTTGACAGCGATGGTTAAGTTGAGCTGATGGGGCTGTTTGGGTGTGATGGCAACTTTTGGTGGTGATTTGTCAGTTTGGGAGTCATTGGCCCATTAGACATCAGGAGTTAATTTACAATTGATCGATCAGTTTGGGAGTGATGGGGCAGTTAGGGACTGGTTGATTAGTTTGGTGAAGGATTAGTTTGGGTGATGCATCCATTTGGCCCAATGGTGCAGTTTGTATGTGAATATTCTGTTGGGAGAAATGTGCCAGTCTGTGATGATGGATGAGTTTGGAACTGGTTGTGCAGATTGTGGTGCGGAATCAGTTTGGGAATCATGAGTAAGCTTGGTAGTGATGGGGTAACTTGAAAGTGCTGGTCGATTTGGAGTCGATGGGCCCGTTTGGGGGTGATAGGACAGTTTAAGGTAAGGACCAGTTTTGGTCTGAGAGGTCAGTTTTGGATCTGGGGTATTATATCGATTTGTGATGGAAATCTGTTTGGATATTCAAGGATCCATTTTCAAGAAGGGGTCCATTTTGATGCAAGGGGTCAGTTTAGGGTCTGTGGGCAGTTTGCAGTGATGGGTCAGTTTGGAGTAATGGACCAGTTTGCTGGTGTTAGATAAGTTTAGGGTAAAGCTCATTTTCTGGGCAAGGGGTCCGTTCAGGTGCCTGAGGCCATTATGGTGTGAAAATCAGGTAGGGTGTCACTTTCACTTTGGAATGAATGGTTTCTTTGAGGTGTGTCGTCATGTTGGGCTGATGGCCCAGTTTATCCATAATGCGTCAGCTTGGGATTCTGTTTCTTGTTGTGGGTGGTGGTCGATTTTGGCAATGATGCATCAGTTTGAGGGTGACAGGTAAGTTTGGAGTGATGTAAGTCGTGGGTTTGGGGTTATTTGTGGAGCCTCCTCCTCCTGTTAGTCGTTTAATTGTCCATCACCATTCACGACAAGATGTTGCAGGACTGCAGAGCTTAGATCTAATCCGTTGGTCCAATCCTTCCGATTGCATTCTGTTCCACTGCTCAACATCAAGTAGCCCTGAGCTGTAGCTTCACCAGGCTGACATCTAATTTTAGGTATGCTTGGTGCTGCTCCTGGAATTCCCTTGTGCATTCATTATTTGCTGTGAATGGTCTGTTTTAGGTGAGGAGTTAGTTTGGAGGAGAGGGGCCATTTACGGGTGATAGATCAAATTGGCTCGATAGGCCAGATGGGGCTGATAAACCATTTTGGGATTGATAGGGTATTGTTTGGCTCTTTGATCATTTGGGTGATGGATAAGTTTGGGATAGTGTGTCCGTTTGGTCCAATGGGGCATTTTGAGATTAAAGACAGTTCGGGATGAGGGGTCAGTTTGGGTTGAGAGCCATTTTGGAGGAAGGGATCAGCTGGGTATTAGTGTTCAGTTTTGTGTGTAGGGCCCATTTGGGTGCATGTTCATTTTGAGATGATGGCCCAATTTGCGATGCTGTCTTATTTGGGCATGGTTTGGGGCGTTTGGTCTGTTTAGGGATTTTTTTTTTGTGGGAATGATGCATCAGTTTGGGGGTCAGTGGTCAGTTTCAAGATGTTTGCACATTTTTGATTTATGCACAATTTGTGGATGAGACATAAGTATGGGTTCATGGGTAAGTTTGGGGTAAATAGAAAGTTTCACCGTAATGTCTTAGTCTGCCTGTGTCAGACAGTTTAGCAGTAATGGCTCTGCTTGGGAGTGAAGGCTAGGTTTTGGAGTGATCTGCCAGTTGGAAGGGCTGTCTGACGCAAAAGTTATTTTGGATGTGGCGGTCTGTTTAGTATGAGAGATCAGGTTGGATGAGTATTTGGTTTGGGGTGGTCAATCACTTTGGGGTGATTGGTCAGTTCCAGATAATTAGTGAGTTCTGCAGTGATAGGTCAATTTTGGTGTGCCAGTCAGTTTGGGAGTGATGGGTTAATTATTAGAGTGATATGACAGTTGGAAGGGTTGTCAGTTTGGTGGTAATAGCTCACTTTCGGGTGAAGGTATATTTTGTGCTGAGAAGTAAATTTGGGATGAAGTGTCAGTTTAGTGGTTGAGAGGACATTTTGGCGTAAGTGTGCAGTTTACAATGATGCATTAGTTTGATGGATTGGCCAAATTTGTGGTGTAGCTCAGTTTAAGGTGAAGGTTATTTAGGTAGGAAGGTCAGTTTGTGGGGTCAGGTATCGGGTGGGGCGATTCTGGATGTGAAGCTTTAATTTCAGACGACTGGTTTCTTTGGGCTGAGTTCACAGTTTGGGGTGATCAGCCAGGTTTTGGATGATGGCCAGATAGAGAGTGACACATTTGTTTGCGACTGATTGGCTAGATGTTTGCTGATTGATCAGTGAATTGATTGATCATTTTGGGATGATACGTCCATTTGGTTCAATTGGATAGATGGGGCTGATAGGTCAGTTTTGCCTAAAGATCATTTTGGGGATGAGGGATCAGTATGGTGATAAACTTACGTTGGACCTAGCGGTCTGTTTGGTGTGAGAGATCAGGTTGGATGAGTGTTTGGTTTGGGGTGGGCAATCACTTTGGCATGATAGATCAGTTCGGGATAATTTATGAGTCCTGCAGTGATAGGTAAATTTTGGTGTGCCAGTCAGTTTGGGAGTGATGGGTAATTTTGGGATAATTCACATGTTTTGTATTCATGGGTCTGCATGTGTGTTGGGAAGTTTGGAAGGAATGTGTGAGTTTAGGGGGAATGTCAAGCTGAGGTGATGGGGCAGTTTGGGCCTGACCAGTAATTCTGGGTTTGATAAGCCAATTTGGGAGTTATGTGCTGGTTAGAGCTAAGGGATCAGTTTGTGTAGATGGGTCATTTGCAAACGATGAGTCAGCTTGGAACTGATGGGTCAATTTGGGTGATTTGGCATGTCTGGCAGTAAATGGTCAGCTTCGTCGCAGATCAGCTTGGTGTTAAGGCCAATTTGGGGATGGGGGACCAGTTTGGTATGAAGTGTCCATTTGTGTAGAGTTGTCAGCTTGGTTTGATTGACCAGTTTGTAACTAATGGGCCAACTTGGGTTACTGCATCAGTTTGGAACAATGGGTCCTTGTGGAAGGGATTGTTCTTTGCTGGAGTATTGTGCCGGTCTTGGGTTCAGGTGTAAGTTTAGGGTAAAGGGTCAGTTTGAGGTGAGGGGCTAGTTTGGGGACAGTGGTCGGTTTGGGCTGAGTTGTCAATTTTGGGTGAGGGGCCAGATTGTGCGTAATAGGTCAGTTTGTGTTCCTGTGTCAATTTGAGGTAATCAGCCCTTTTTGAAATGATGATTCCTTATGGGAGTGATGCGCCAGTTTAATTTTCAGGGGTAGGTTTGTGGTGATTCGTAAGTTTGAGGTAATTGCAGAGTTTTAGGCTATTGAGTCCTTATGTGTGTGTGATGATCAGATCGTAATAATGGGGAACTTTGGGAGTGGTGGTAAGTTTAAGAGTGCAGCGTCGGTTTGAGGCTGATTGCCCATTAGGTGAAAGATGAATTTGGGATAACGTAATAGCTTGGTCCAAAGGGGCAGATTGGGTGCATAGCTTAGTTTGGTGGTGATGGTCAGTTTGGCATGAAGGTCGGTTTGGTTGTGAGGCCTCAGTCTGGTGTGGAGGTCATTTTGGAAGCTGGGGTCTTTGGAGGGAATTTTCAGTTTGGGAACATAGGAACAAAGGAGCAGGAGTAGGCCGTTAAGCCCATAGAGTGAGCTCCACCATTCAGTAAAATCATGGCTGATCATCAACTTCAATGCCTTTTCAGCACACGCTCCCCATATCCATTTATGTCATTGATATTACAAATCTGTCAATCTCTGCTTTAAATATAGCAATGGCTGGCCTTCCACAGTCCTCTCTGGTAGAGAATTTCAAAGCTTCCCAACCCTCTGAGCAAAGTAATTTACCCTCAACTCGGTCCTAAGTGTCTTCCCCCTTATTTTGAAATTGTGCCCCGTGGTTCTAGACATCCAAACCAGGGCAAACATTTTACCTGCACCTGTCCTGTCTATTCCTTTATGATTTTTTGATTTCAATGTGATCACCTCGCATTCTTCGAAACTGTGGAGAATACAGTACCAGTTTTCCCAATCTCTTCTGAGGACAGTCCCACCATCCCGGGAACAAGTCTGGCGAACATTCGTTGCACTCTCTCTATGACAATAACATCCTTTCTGAGGTAAAGGGACCAACATTGCTCACAGTACTCCAGGTGTTGTCCAAACAAGGTTCTATGCAATTGAAGCAAGACTTCGCAATTCCTGTACTCAAATCCTCTTGTGATAAAATCTAACTTACCATTGGCCTTCATAATTGCTTGCTGCAGCTGCATGTTAACTTTCAGTGAATTATTGACGAGGACGCCCAGGTCCCTTTTTACATCAACACTTTCCATTCTCTTACCATTTAAGAAATATCCGCACATCTATTCCTCCTACCCAAGTCGATAACCTCAAATTTTTTCCACATTATATTCCATCTGCCATCTTATTGCCCACTGACTAAGTCCATCCAAATCCGCTTTGCATCTTCCTCACAACACACATCCCTCCTAGCTTTGCATCATCCGCGAACTTGGAAATATTGCATTTGGTCCCCACATCAAAATCATTGATATTGTGAACATCTGGGGTCCAAGGAACCCTGTGGTACTCCACTAGTCACAGCCTGCCAATATGAGAATGACCCGCTTATTTCTACTCTTTGATTTCTGCCTCTTAATCAATCCTTAATCCATGCCAGTATATTACCTCTTATCCCATGTGCTTTAATTTTGCTAACTAACCTTCTGTGAGGGACGTTATCAAAAGCCTTTTGAAAAGCCTAGTATACTATGTACCTCGATTCCCCTTTATCAATTCTGTTAGTAGCAACCTCAAAAAAGCACTCCAACAGGTTCGTCGAACATAATTTGCTATGCATAAATCCATGTTGACCATGCCCAAGCAGATCATCATTATCCAAGTGTACAGTTATCACATCGCGTAGAATAAATTCTAGCATTTTCCCTACTACTGATGTAAGGCTAACAGGCTGTAGTTCCCTGTTTTCTTTCTCCCACCATTCCTAAATAGTGGGGTGACATTCGTTACCTTAAATCTGCAGGACCCGTTCCAGAATCTATAGAATTTTGGAAGATAATCACCAATGCATACAGTATCTCAATACCTACCTCTTTCAAGAACCTGGGATGTACAATAGGAGATCGCAGGGAGTTATCAACCTTCAGCCCCATTAATTTATTCAATACAATTTTCTATTTATATAATATCCTTCAATTTCTCATTCCCCCCAGAGCCATTGGATCTCGAATTCTGGGGAGTTTCTTGTACATTCCTCAGTGAAGACAGACATAAAGTAATCAATTAGCTTCTCTACCATTTCTCTATTCCCCATTATAAATTCTCCTGACACTGCCTGTAATGGACCAACAATGTCTTAGCCAAACGTTTCCCTTTGATGTACATAAAGATGCTTTTCCAGTCGCTTTTTTTGTTGCTAGCTACATTAATGTTCTATTCTCCTTTTCTTTATCAGTTTATTGGTTCCATTTGCTGTTTTCTAAAATCCTAACACTCCTTAAGGTGTCGACTATTTCTGGCATTTTTATAGGTCTTTTCTTTTAATCTTATGCAATCCTTAACTTCCTTTGTTAACCATGGTTGACTGCCCTTTCTTGTGCTGGTTTTTTGTGCCTTGAAGGAATGTATAGTTGCTGTAAACTATGTAATAATTCTTGAAAGATGGGTGCGAAAAATCCATTTTGGTCGAGGACTCAGTTTAGGCTGAGTGGACAATTTGGGTAATGAGTCAGTTTGGGGTGATAGATAAGCTTGTAGATAAAGGATAAATTTGGAGTTGAAGGGTAAGTTTGGGAGTGACGACTCAGTTTCAGGGTGCTGGGTCAATTTGGGTATGACAAGTCACTTTGGGTGATGCATCATTTGGCGGTGGTGGAGGGGTTGGCTAGTTTGTGGGGGATGCGTCAGTATAGGGGTGAGTAGATCGGATTGGCTTTTATGGGTAAATTCGGGGTTGATTGATCCTTGAGGTTGATTGCTTTGTTTTTGGCTTCAGTGTCAACTTGGAATTGATAGGTATATTTGAGATTGCTAAATAGTTTGTGGTCATCAATTATTTTGTAAGTGAGCGGTCAGTAAGTGAATAATGGTTAAGTCTGAGATTGCTGTGCATTTTCAGGTAGTTGGTCAGTTTTTAGAATTAGAATTAGAACATTACAGCGCAGTACAGTCCCTTCGGCCCTCGATGTTGCGCCGACCTGTGAAACCATCTGACCTACACTATTCCATTTTCATCCATATGTCTATCCAATGACCACTTAAATGCCCTTAAAGTTGGCGAGTCTACTACTGTTGCAGGCAGGGCGTTCCATGCCCCTACTACTCTTTGAGTAAAGAAACTACCTCTGACATCTGTCCTATATCTATCACCCCTCAACTTAAAGCTATGTTCCTTCGTGTTTGCCATCACCATCCGAGGAAAAATACTCTCACTATCCACCCTATCTAACCCTCTGATTATCTTATATGTCTCTATTAAGTCACCTCTCCTCCTCCTTCTCTCCAACGAAAACAACCTCAAGTCCCTCAGCCTTTCCTCGTAAGACCTTCCCTCCATACCAGGCAACATCCTAGTAAATCTCCTCTGCACCCTTTCCAAAGCTTCCACATCCTTCCTATAATGTGATGACCAGAAGTGCATGCAATACTCCAGGTGCGGTCTCACCAGAGTTTTGTACAGCTGCAGCATGACCTCGTGGCTCCGAAACTCAATCCCCCTACCAATAAAAGCTAACACAACATATGCCTTCTTAACAGCCCTATTAACCTGGGTGGCAACTTTCAGGGATTTATGCACCTGGACACCAAGATCTCTCTGTTCATCTACACTACCAAGAATCTTCCCATTATCCCAGTACTCTCATTCCTGTTACTCCTTCCAAAGTGAATCACCTCGCACTTTTCCACATTAAACTCCATTTGCCATCTCTCAGCCCAGCTCTGCAGCCTATCTATGTCCCTCTGAACCCTACAACATCCTTCGGCACTATCCACAACTCCACCGACCTTAGTGTCATCCGCAAATTTACTAACCCACCCTTCTATACCCTCTTCCAGGTCATTTATAAAAATGACAAACAGTAGTGGCCCCAAAACAGATCCTTGCGGTACACCACTAGTAACTAAACTGCAGGATGAACATTTGCCATCAACCACCACCCTCTGTCTTCTTTCAGCTAGCCAATTTCTGATCCAAAGCTGTAAATCACCTTCAACCCCATACTTCCGTATTTTCTGCAATAGCCTACCATGGGGAACCTTATCAAACGTTTGTGGATGGGTCTGTTTTGGGGATGTGTTAGCTGGCGTGTGAGTGTCAGTTTGCAGGTGATCCACCTGTTTTGTGTTGATGGATGACTTTAGGGTGAGTGGTCAGTTGGAAGTAATTGGCCAATTCAGAACTGATGGGTCAGTTTCACGTGCCCGTTTAGCAAATGTCAATTTGAGATGCAGGTCAGTTTGGTGTGAAGGGGATATATTATGTGAATGACAATTAGAATTACAAGGGTCCGGTGTGGTGAAGGGTCAGTTTAGGGTGAGTGGTCAGTTTGAATTGTGTAGTACGTCTGCGATAAGTTGTCAGCTTTTGGTGACGCATTCTGGGCCAGTTTCTATGTAATGGTGCGGTCTGGATTCCTGTGTTAATTTGGAAGCTGGATCCTTTTGTGCGAGGATTCTTCTTGGGATTGATGTGTCACTTTGGAGACGGGTGTTACGTTTGGGGTGATGGCTCATTTTGCACTGTTATGAAAGTGCTTCTGTTTTTGTCACATATAATTTTTGAGGAATTCATTGTCAAACGTTAGACCAGAATTTTTCAAAAAGTTCATCAACAGAACACGGAAAGGATTTACTTGATGAGAACAGTTACTGGTAGTCACCTGACTCAAGGTATAAAAACAAAACAGAAACCCGAGTAACTGGGGAAGATGTATGCAGGGAAGTAACAGGACAGAAGGTGGACTTTTTGTTTCAAATTTGACTTTTGAATTGTTTGGAGTTAGAGAGGAGAACGTTCAAGGAGAAGAAGAGAAGAAATAAAAAGAAAGAGAACTTCCAGGGAGAGAAGATAATTCCCAAGGAAGGACAGAAGACCACAACCCAGCACAGCTTACCAGCACCTTTCTAAAAGACCCTGAGAAGTTCAATGTGTCAAGTCATCTCTTCCCCTGTCTTTGAAGAAAAGCCTGCCAAATTCATTCTCAACGCCGCCTGAAAAGAACTGATCTAAAAGAGCTCAGTGACCCGTCGATGTATACTTGGAGGCCAGTCTTTATGCCAGTTTTGGAACACAACATATCTCATCTGCTATTTCTTCAAGAATGAGAAAGTATACAGCTCAAGTGTTTTTGTCTGTTTTCTTTTGTAAAAGTGCTGAAAAATGCTAATCCCTTTATTTTTCTGGTTAACCAGTATATATCTGTGTTTGTGTGAATGTGAGGGGCTAATGTAAACTTTAGTATTTCAAAGTATGTGGTTATTCTTTCCTTCAATAATGGATAAGACATGTTTTCTAATAAACCAATAATTTTGTAGTTTATTAAAGAAACATGGTTGGTGTGTTTTATTCAAGGAAAAATAGAGTATATGATTGACCTCGTCGGTAAATGGGAACATTTGAATATATGTTGTAACCTGTGGAGAAGTGGGGCGAGAATAAACAGTGCACTTCTCCCATCTCAATCGTAACATACAATAATAAGTGGGAGACTATTCCGAAGGAGTTTACTATTACAGCCCTAACACTTAAAGATTATCCACACTGTGGGCAAAAAAATATTGCAGATGATTTACCGAGAATCTAACTTTGTTTTGTGGTATCTTCATGAAAATAGGGGACAAAGCAGAACTTTATTAACTCCAGTTCAAGAGTAAATGGGAATGAGGGTGAAAATGTGTTTTAAAACTCTTCATCTTCTATTTTTCCCACACTTTGTAATGAAACTCATTTAAAAACGGCGTTTCATACCTCCAGGGGAGGAGCTGTTAAGAAAGTGCTTCTGTTTTTGCTTTATATTTTTTTAGCCGAATTCATAGTCAAACCGAAGAAATGTTGGATCAGTTCTTTTTTTCTATAAGTGTCATCAACCGAACACGGAGAACACAGAAAGGATTTGTTTGATAATAGAAGTTGCTGGTTGTCACATGACTCAAGTTAAAATAGAACAGACACCCTGGGAAGGTAACTGGGAAGGTTAGTGCAGAAAAGTGACAGGTCGTAAGGTGGACTTTCTGTCTCCAGTTGCACCTTTGAACTGTTTGCAGTTGGAGAAGTGAGCGTTCAAGGAGAAGAGAAGAAATAAAAAGGTAGAGAACTTCCAAGGAGAGAAGAGAACTTCGAAAAAGAGAAGGGAATTCCCAAGGAAGGAAAGAAGACCACAACCCAGCTCAGCTTTCCAGCACCTTTCTAAAAGATCCTGAGAAGTCCACTGTGTCAACTAATCTCGTCTCCTGTCTGAAGAAAAGCCTGTTTGATTAGTTCTCAAAGCTACCTGACCAGAACTATTCGAAAAGATCTCAGTGACCCGTCTATGTGTACTCGGAGGCCAGTTTGCATGTGAGTTTTGGAACACAACATATCTTATCTGCTATTACTGTAAGAATGTACAATTTTTTGTACGTTTTCCTTTTTTGTAAAAGAGCTCTAAAACGCAAATCCCCTTTTATTTCCTGTTAATCGGTATATGTGTGTGATTGAGTGTGAGGTGCTAAGCTAAAAAGGGAACTTTAATATTTCAATATATGTGTTCATGCTTTACTTCATTTGTGGTTAAGACTTGTTCTATAATTAACCGATAATGTTGTTGTTTGTTAAAGACAACTGGTTGGTGTGTTTTATTGTAGGAAAATAGTGTTTATGATTTACCATATTTGTAAGTGGGAACATTTTTGTATATGCTGTGACCTGTGGAGAAGTCGGACTAGAATAAATAGTACACTCTTTCCGCCTGGGTCGCAACAGCAGTAATCAATGAGTGTCACATTGATGGCTGAGTATGTGTCTGACAGTTTGGGAAGGATGCTCAAGCTGCATTGATGGGGTAGTTTGCATGTGATAGGCAATTTTTGAGTGACGCATTACTTTGGGAATGACGTTTGAGTTATGGGTAAGCGCCCATTTTGTCTTGATGGGTCAGTTTACAAGGAATAGGTAATTCTGGGTCTGAAAGATCAATTTAAGGTTAAGTTTAAACATTTTTTGAGTGACTCGTCAGTTTCGGGGTGATGGGTCTGTTTGACGATGCTTGTAAAGTTGGAATGGTAGTCCAGTTTTGGGGTGAGGAGTTGCTTTGGGATGATAGGTCAATTTGTCAGGATGAACCAATTTGAATGTGGCCGATCAGTTTGTGAGTGATGGTTCAGTGTGGACTGATGGGTCAGTGTTGGGGTAATATATCAGCTGGGGTGAGGATCAGTAATCAATTCTCATGCAGGGGGTTAATTAACCCCTTCTGGGTAATTAGCTTTTTATTAAAGTATACTACACGGCAACTGATTGGACATAAATGAAACAGCTTCAGAGCCTAAAGTGCAATAGATGAACATAAGCTGGTGTCTCAAATTAACCAGACATGACACATGCAACAAGATATGAGTGATCACTTTGAAGCAACACAATGCCACGGAAACAAGATTACCTTCAAGATATTTGGAAAAACAATGCAACAGATTTTTTTTTTATACAAAAAAAATACGAAAGCATGGAACACACTTGCAGTGTTATTGGTTGAGGAAGAAACTATGACAACATTTAAGGCCGAATAGAACAGGTAGATTGAGAAGTATCATCCATTCTCATTCCAGTAGGGTTACCACAATTTAGCAATGGAGTTTAATTCCGGGTGTTATGAGATTATCTTTCGATGAAATTGAAGTATCTGGCTTTCCTTAGTAAAGAAAAACAATTTGGAAAATGTAATTGAATTGCTTTAATCCGTGAAGTCGTTGAATAAATGTATTCAACAGAATTATTCTATGTGGTGAACATTTCAAGTTTTAAATTGGCAACTTGGAAACAACGTTTCATCTCAGGCGATATCTTATTATTGAAAAAGTTCAAACGGCAGTGGGGAATTTCTAAAATGAACCTGCAGAAGGGAACAGCTAAAGCTTTCAATTGATAATGGTATGCGTGGTTGATGGGAATATGAGTTGAGGAATATTCTTGTGAATGCTGGACGTTGCAACATGATTCTGTCTTAAAGATTGTGATATTTAAATATTCAATATGGAGTCCAGGAGATCAGCTGACCTCACCTGCACTCTGAAAAATGTTACAAGAACAATAAAGCGAACAGATCAGAGAATGTCTTCTGAAGAACATAGACTACAGCATTAACATCTGAAGAAAAGCGTATTTTCAGCCACGTCTGAAGAAAAACGTATTTTATCCTCCCATACGTTTGGATCATAAAACAAGGCGTCAGCTTTTGAGAATATGCAAAAGAACCAGGCAGATGTTAGCACCCAGGACAATGAAAAGACTAAATGGAACGCAGACTACTAGTATGCGTAGTTTGGAGCAAAACAATAAAATATTGAATTATAAATCCAACTAAATTTAACAGACTTTCTGGAGGTTTGGCCTAAAATGTGCAAGAAGGGAACCCATCAACGGTGGCAGTCTCACAGAGAAGAGATCCAGCAGTGGAAGCAGGAGAGAGAGAGAGAGAGAGAGAACACCCGATTTCTGAAGATATACAATGAAAGGCTGTGGACATTGGAACTTGTTTTGAAAAATGAAGCTTGTGGAGGATTGAATGGATCACAGGATCACCGGGAATTGCATCATGCACGAACATCCACAGTGATGTGCTTGGAGAAGGGATCAAAGAAAATATCGATTTTTGAAAAAGATCTGGGAGATCCAACCCATTGCAACTGGGAGGAGTTTGGGACCATTAACCTCAAATGATTTCATCATCACAAAGGACTGCATAACGCAGGGGTGTTCACTCTTTTCACATGGTGTGCTGCATTAGAATCTTTGTCTTACATCGGGAGCCAGTGAGACAATTTCGGAAAGATAAAGGCATTAAAATGTACCTCACTATTGATGAAAACAGCAACAAACGTACATTTTTGTGAAGAAGCTTTAAATGAGAAGATTAATTTATTGACTTACTTTCCCTTCACTTTGCTGGACACTGATTTAGTGAGATACCTGGCATTTTTTGTTCACTTGCATAAGTTGTCAATGTTTGCCTGTGCACTTGTTGTAGTGATGCAGAGTATTCCAGACAGATTTCATTCTGTCAGGAGTGATCTTGATCACTGTCTCCCCCTCCCTGTCCATCACTCTCTCTCTCTTTGCTTCTGCCTCTCTTCGCTATCCCTATCTCTCTCTGTACACTCTGTATATCTCTCTCTCTATATTTCTGTCTGCCCCCTCCTCACTCTCACTGCCCTATTTCTCTCTCTACATCTCACAGGTCTCTCCCTTTCTCTGGCCACATCTTTCTCTGTTCCAGCTCTCTGTCGCTCTGCCCATCTCTAGCTCTCTCTGCCCGCCCTCTCTCTCCCTGTCCTCTCTCCCTCTGCCTCCTATCGTGTTCTCCTTTACTCTCTGCCCCTCCCTCGCTCTCTGTTCCCTCTCTCACCGTTCCCTTTATCTCTCTCTCTCTGCTCCTTTTGCTATTTCTGCCGCTCTCTCTCTGCCCCTCTCTCTGCGCCTCATGTCTTTTTCTCTGTCCCTTCTCTCTGGCTGTAAGCCCTTTCTCTCTCACTTCCTGCCTCTCTCTCTCTGCCTCTCTCTCTCAGCCCATCTCCCTCTCTGCCTGCATCTCTCTTTCTTTCCCCTCTGCCCTTCTCTTTTCTGCCCTCTTTCTCTCTCTGCTCCCCCGCTCTCTGCCAATCTCTCTTTCAGCCCCCACACACTCTCTCCCCCTCTCTCTGTCCTCTCTCCCTGCCCTCTTTTACTCTGCCCATCTCTCTCCCTGTCTGCCCCCCGCCCGCCATCCTCTGTCTGCCGGTCATTGTCTCTCTCTCTCTCTCTCTTTTTTGTATATATATGTTCACCCTCTCTCTTTCTCTCTCTTTCTCTGACAATTGCAGAAAATGGGGATGGTCAACAGATGGTTGGGTGTTCAGTTAAAATAAAAAATGGGGAATTCAGTTTCGTCGCTGGTCGTTGTTGACAGTGGGAACAGCTGCTTCCCAACTTTGGACAGATTCGGGATTTTCCGGTGGGCTTTAGTAACCTACTTCCGATTTGATTTTTAGCCACTCTGCAAGCTGAAGCCAATGGGAAATTTCTTATCTCCAGACACGGAGCCCAAGTGAGGATGAGGAGAAGCCCCTGGCACAGTTTACAGCGAGGACAGATGGAAAACATTGGCGGGCTGCATCCTGGCCTGCGGGCCATAAGTTGAACAACCCTGGTACAATGTATACGCGCAGTGTGAGGTTTTCAAATGTTGAATACGAAAAGAAAAAAATAGATATTTTTTTGTAATTTAGGATACATGATACTTACAAAGTGCAATTTAGTTAATTGGGGATTTCTTTTCGTTTAGTTATTGTAATGAGTTGAAACGTGAAATCTTGTGCAATTCGTGACATTGGTCTGGGGGTTCATATCTTGTATTTTTGACGTTAATGATATCTCTGAGGTCGAAACATCATTTTAGGAAACCAGGTTGGAGTTGCAAAACAGGTATAATACAAAAACATGGTTGCCTAATTGATTTTATTTAGTTTCTGAAAAATCGTTATGTTTTTGCTTTGAGCTGATGGTCCCTATCTCCCAGTTAAGTATTGCCTTGATTTTAAAATTCTCATCCTTGTTCTCAAATCGCTCCATGGCCGCGATCTTCCCTATTTTCATACTCTACTCCAGCTCCAAAGCACTCTGAGACATCTGTTGGAATACAGGAAGAAATCAGTTCAGTGGGGCAGGAAACAATGGGCTTACCAGGACAGTCCTGTTTGTGGATTTTGGGAAGGAGGTAGGGGCTGTATGGGGTTGGAGGCCGTGGGGAGAAGATTTCCAGAGGTCAGTTATAGTCTTGGATACGATAGCTTGATGTCCGGTAGTGGGGCCATACTTCGGGGAGCGGTTGAAGGAAATGCCAAAGAGTTCTCATTCGACCTCTGCCAGTTAGAGGTCAGTATGCCAGATAATAATGACACCATCCTTTTCAATAGGTTTGATGATGATGTTAGGGTTGGACCTGTGAGAGCGGAATTCTGAGATCTCTGTGCTGCTCCAATTCTGGTCGCTTAAGTACCCCAGTTTCAGTTACTCCACCATTGGTGGCTGAGCTATCAGCCGGTATGGTCTAAAGCTCTGAAGTCCCTCCCTAACCCTCTAAGCTTTTCTACTTCTCCTTTTCACAAGATGCTCCTTAAGCCTATGTACCAAGCTCGTTTCTATCTGCCCCAGTATCTCCTTATGAATCTCGGTGTTAAATTTTGTTTAATGATCTTCTGTGATATGCCTTGAGACGTTTTAATATGTAAAGGTTCAATACAAATTAAAGCTATTGTTGCTATTATCTGACACCAACGGGGAAAAATAATAATATGCAAAGCATCTTTGCTTTCATATGACATGAAATCACTGGTTCAGAACAGCCACACCACTGGCATGAACTGGTTGGGCCGATTGACCTTCTTCTGTGCTGAATTTTCTAAATAATGCTTTCTAATTGACAGGGGCCAAATGACAGCCGCATGTTTTGAGATTCCTGTGTGCACATGGCATTTGGACTATTTCTGTTCACTTCAGACGAAAATCATTGCATTTTAGACCTGCAAAGCCATTTAACTTACTTGATGATATTATTAATGAAAGCCACAGGACGCATAATCACATTCATCAATTCGTCTCTGAATTTGCTCTGGGACGCTGCATAAATAAACGTGTTATTGCAAGCACTCAAACACCTTAGCATATACCCAGACTGTTCTGCAATAGTGAAAGGATCAGTGTAATTAGCTTCTAAAAATTGAGCATTTGTAAAATGAACGTATATGAAACATATGAAAATAACCATCCATAGCAGTATAAAACTTCCAGATATAACGAGCAGTAAAATGATAGATTTCTTTCGGTTCTCCATCTCTGGATCAGTGTGATTCTCAACCTTGTTGTTTCCTCGGAGTCCACTTCTCACTCTATTGGCCAGTACAATATGCCTGATGGTCAAGGCATTGAGCAGGATGATCAACACAAATGGTGCAAATGGGGTCAAGATTGTTTCAAACAACCAAAATGCTACCCATATGGGTAAGGTGTAGAAGCTTGATTTTACATAGCAGGACCATGGTACCTTGTCAATTATTTCCCTAGGTTCATATATAAAGTACATTGGAACATTTTCTAGAATGCTCAAGGAACACACTACTGCTATCACCAGAGCTGCAGTTTTTTCAGTACAATATTTTGGTCGTAACGTTTGATAACAAATAGCAACAAATCGATCAAAGGTGAAAGCCACAGTTAGCCAGACAGAGCAATCAATTGAAACAAAAAGCAGGGCCAGGTTGAGACTGCAAATCGGAGTATAATTCAGGAATGAATAAGGAAAATAAGCATCTTTAATCTCATAAAGAACTACTTCAAATATCAGGACCATTAAATCACCTGCTGCCATGGCCATCAAATAACGTGTGATGCATTTAGAGAGACCGCACTTTCCACGGGACAGAATGATGATTGTCAGCAAATTAGCTGCAAAAGAGACCAAATTAAATTACTAAATCTCCATATTCTCATAGGTTATCAGTAAACAGTTTTTTTCCTATCGTCTCCCTTAAATCTCAATCTTTCTGCCAATCGAAACGATAAGCTTAGTAATGCTGTTGAAACACATTTCTGTATAGCTATACACCCCAAACATATTCCGAGTTACTTCAAAGTTTAAAAGAAATTGCTTCAATAAATGACATGGTTGGGGTTTCCGCTTTTTACCTGACCAAGGATTGTTTCCTTTTCCACGATACGGCTGCAATAGAATCCGCCCAAATTTCATTTCCATTGATTTCAACCAGAAAGGAATGTCTGGCTAGGTGCAAGATGAACTGTCGATATTCATCTCCCTGTCCATCGATACACAACATTGTACAACTCATAAAATCATAAGAAATCAAAGCAGAAGCAGGATATTCGGCCGCTGGAACCTGCTGCACCTTTTAATATCACCATGTCTGATCTTATTGTGGTCTTAACTCTACTTTCCTACCTGCCTACGTAAGTCTTGAATCCCCTATAGGTCAAAAATCTGTCTAACTCAGCCAAAAATCTGCTAACTAATGTATTCACTGACCCAAGCTCCATCGCTCTCTTGGGAAGAGAATTCCAATGATTAACGACGCTCTCAGAGGAGACATTCCTCCTCATCTCCATCTTAAAATGGATATTCCTTAGTTTTAATCTGTTCCCCCGAGTTCAATATTCATCCACGAGTGGAAATATCCTCTCAACAATAACCCTGTCAAGCCGCCTCAGAATCTTTCATGCTTCAATATGATCATCTCTCATTCTTCTTAACTCCAATGAATATAGGTCCAACCTGATCAAACTTTCCTCATAAAACAACCTCTTCATCCCAGGAATCAGCGTAATGGAACTTCTCTGAACTACGTCCAATGCAAGTATATTCCTCCTTAAGTTAGGAAACCAAATATGTAACCAGAACTCTGAGTGTCGTCTCACCAACTCCCAATACAGGTGAAGCAAGACCTTCCTACGTTTATACTCCATCCATTTGCAATAAAGGCTAATATTTCATTTGGTTTCATAATTACTTTCTGTAACTGCACGTTAACCTTTTGTGATTCATGTACGGGTCACCCAGATCCCTCTGTACTGCAGCGTGCTGCCGTCTACCTCCAAGCAAATTGTATTCTGCATTTCCATTCTTCCTGCCAAAATAGACAACCTCATATTACCCACTGCCAGTTTTTTGTCCATTCGCTTAATTTATCTTTATCGCTTTGCAGACACGTTGTGTCTTCCTCAAAACTTGCAAAAAACTCTGCAAATTTGGTTACAATACACTCTTTCCTCCATCCCTTCGTCCAAGTTATTAATATAAATTGTAAGCAGTTGAAGTCCCAGCACTGATCCCTGAGGCACTCCACTAATTACAGTTTGTCAACTTGAAAATACACCATTTATCCCGACTCTTTTTTTCCTTGTCAGCCAATCCTTTATCCAAGCTGCTATATTACTGTCAACACAATGAGCTTGTGTACCATTCCAAGTGTCTTTCTTGCTGAAAGCAGCATTATGTATCCACTATCAGGTGTAGCGGGTCCGAACCCCAACACCTGTTTTAAGCTAAATGTCAGGTTGAAAATGTACTCCAATATCTCCTCATTTCAAATATCCTCAACAATCATTCAATGTAAGGTTGAATTTGACAATGCAATTCTGGGAGCAATATTTTTTCGAGAGCTGGTGGCAACTCCGACCTGGTGTCCTTCTCATGCTTTTCCTCAGACAATGGTCAGAAAAGGAAGATTTCTTATTGATGAGCATATGTCTGAGCATGGGCTGAGGAAACCTTGTCGATATACCAGCTCTTGTTAGAAACGTAGACGTTGGTGTGCTTCAGATGCAAACACCCAAAGCACATTTGAAATGTCATTTATTATAATATGCAATAGCTATTAATATCGACCAAGAGATTTGGAAAGAATGATGGTGCCTTGCAAACAAGAGCAGTATCATCTGGGTGGCAATGTGTAGGTTGCCAGTTAGCTGCCCGCTCAATATGCAGTTTTTAAGACCAAGAGAACTGCTTTTCACTTGAAGCAGATCCCATTCAGCCATTTCTATCCCAAACAGCTGCGGCTGCGTGGGAAGATCGACTTAAATAGTTTCTCAACAATTATCCAAGATTTTTTCTTTAAACAGTGTATTTTGGAATAATTGTTGCAACATATTTGGCGACATAATAAAGTCCTTTGACGTTCAATGCGAACCGAATTATGTAACCAGAAATATTTGCTTGTCTCACTTCCGAGTCTCTGTCTCCAGTATAAACCTCAGCATTGCAAAATGTAGCTTGTATGAACATAGAATTGGAAATCCTGTGACGACACAGAAAACTCATGGAGTTAAAGCTGTCCCAATTTATATATTACTTGTGTTATGTTTGATGCATTTCAATTTCCTTCAGGTTTCGAACATTACAAACATTAAAAAAGAAATGTTCTGAACCTTTGTGTCATGTTTGACTCTGAGATGAACTTCCAATCAGATATCCACACCATCACTGAGAATGCCTGTTTACATTTCTGCAACATCACCCCCTCCATGCCTACATCAGTGGATTTGCTTTTGAAACCCTTATCCATTCCAGTTTCTATCCCCAGACTTGACTACTGGAAAGTATTTTTGGCCGTGATGCCATATTCTACCCTCTGTAAAATTTAGGTCAGCAAAAAGCGATTCTGCCTGTGTCTTTAGTCACGACGAGTCCCATTTAATCTATGAATACTGTGCTCACAGACCAACATTAGCTACTGGTCAAGCAACAGCAGGATTTTAACATTCTCATCATTTATTTCAAATGTTTTCTTTGGCCTCGCCATGACTATCTCTGAATCTCCGTGCACCCCACAACTCTACAAGATTTATGAACTCTGTCATGAAAGTCTTTCCCCCCCACCCCCTGTTTAAAAGCTAAAGGCGGGCGGGGGCGGGGGCGGGGTGCGTGGCGGGGGCGGTTCTGTGCTGTTTCGGCATGTTGACGTTCTGTGATTTATTTACAAGGGCACCCAGGTCTTTTTTTTAATGCAAACATTTCCCAGTCACTCAGCATTAACAATACTCATAATAAAACACACTAAAGTGGATAATTTCACATTTCGCCAGATTGTGTCCCATCTGCCACGTTCTTGCCCATTCACCAAACCGATTTACCTCTGCCTGTATGCGTTCTCCACACTGCTTCCCACTTAATCTTGCATTGTCAGCAATCACGCCCACGTTACATCCAGTCCCCTCATCGAAGTCATTCATATAGATTGTAAATAGCTGAGGCCAACTAAAAATGTTCTTTTGATGCCTACTTTCTGTTTTAGGCCATTAATCAATTCTTAATCAGTAATAAGAGAGGCGCAGTGGTTAGCACCACAGCTCTAGTGAACTGGGTACTGGTCGACTCTGGGTACTGCCTGTCCGGAGTTTGAAAGTTCTCCCTATGACTGCGTGCGTTTTCGCTGGGTGCCCGGTTTCCTCCCACAGCCAAAGTTTAAATGGTAAATTGGCCAATTGTAAATTGCCCCTAGTTTAGATAGGGAATATGGGATTTCTTTAGGGTTAGTATAAATGGGTGGTTGTTGGTCGGCACAGACTTGGTGGGCTGAAGGGCTTGTTTCAATGCTGTATCTCAAAATAAATACTGCATTACCCCCAATTCCATGAGTCCAGACTTTGCGTAATCATCTCTTGGGTGGTATCTTATCGAATGCCCTTTGCAAATCCAAAGACACTGGTCCACCCTACAAACTCTAACAAATCTGTCAAACAAATGTTCAATTTCATAATTCGTGTTGACTCTGATTAGCCATGCTATGATTCACTAAGTGTCCTGTTATTACGTCCTTAATAATAGATACCAGCATTTTGACGACGTTATATATTACGTTTTATGCTATAATGGCGTTATATTTGATACCTTTCTTCTTTACCTCCTTTGTAAGTATGGAAGGCAATTTGCTTTTTTTTAAGGGAAGCGATATCCTCTTTCCATTTGTCTTTCCATGCCTAGAACAGGCGAAGGGGAAATGCCCAGATGTAAAAAATGAAATCTATCTATACTTACCAAATAAATCACAGCATGGATTTAGGATTGCAACAGAGCAAGAGTTGTTGGATATGCTGAAGTATCACTTGCCTTATTATATTTTTCGGCCTCACAGAACAAACTCACTTCAGCTTAAAGCAGATCGCTCAGGTTCTGGTTCAACCACTTTAATTTGCACCGAAGCACAGATTTATTGAGTGGTTGCCAGTGCTCCATAACCTCCTATGACATAAACACATAGAGACCACCGTGTCCGTCGTTTTCTGGAGCCAGTAGCAATGATAAAAATTCATTCCTGCTGTCCCAACTCGGAAAATGAGTAACCCTGGACATGAAATTGGTCTTGAGCAGAAGCATAAATCTGGTGACAGCGAATTACCAAATTACTTATCTATTGGGTTCCTCAGCGCCACTCTGTGTTCCATCAAGTTGATTCAAAACTACCAGGTGGTAAGGAACAAAATCTCCATCATATTCGGTAATAATGATATAAATACATCAACACCTTCGAATTGCAACCAAAATGGTTTCTGCCCGTAAGACTATGCATGATGCTGACTGTGAAACCAGCCCTCAACACTAGTGCAGAATGAACTCACACTGGATAGGCAAGCTGCTTTATACACCGTACCCGATTTTGCTTCCCATTGACCTCAACATAAACAAACATCAGACTGGCTGTAAAATAAGCTCTGAGCCTATTTCATGCTGCTAATGAAGACCAATTTCAGCCTCTGAATCTCGGCTTTCAGTCTTTTTCAATTGCTGGTGGCCAACTGAATTCACCAGAAGAACCCCCAGAGCAGCTCCTGGGTGGGAACTGCAGAGAATCAGTGGGCTCCGAAGCTGGTCTGTCAGCCGGTTAGGTATACTAATTGGAGGCAATATCAGGGAAGCTACAATGCGCCAGCAATGCACCAGATTGTTTTTTTGTGGGGACTGGGGGTATATATTCTATTTCTCGGAGGTGCACAATTATGTAAGACGACATTTCCTTGGCTTTTTCTTAAGCAGCTTTTGAGAATCTCTTAAAGGAATTATTTCTTTGTCAATAGTCATGATACTCTGCAAGTAAAACACAAAATCAAGACAAACAGGTAACATGATTAAACTGACAGCCGTAACACTGAAACAGTAAAGCACTATTAGGGATGAAGATTAACTAATTATTAACGGCTTACCTGGAACACCAATTATTGCAAGAATAGGGTAATAAATATTTTCTATCTGTATGATTACTGGCAATGTCATATTCAGAGAGAAGCGGTGTTGCCTGCTAGCGCTATGGGAATGCAGATCTTCTGCTTCCAAAATAAAGTCTTATTTATAACAGTGAATAAACTCAAGTGCCGCATGGGCATTGCTCAATGACTCCCAGTAGTTACAATCATTTAAATGAACAAATAAAGTTGAGCCATATTTGCTCCTGTTAATCAGTGATATTTGATAATGATATTGTCCGCTGAAAATGTAAAGACTAAATAATATTATTGCCATCATACGATCCAAATAAGATATTTCGACATCTGCATTAATACAGCAAGAGTGCAAATGGTACAAGACTCCCGATATGGAAAAAAAATATTTATAGTTTCGTGCAAGGCAACTGATGGCCCCCTTCACTGTTCTGACGAAACTTTATTACACGAAAAGTATCTTTGTGTCTTTACTTGTTTCATTACTACTCCCTTTTTACCTTGCACCAACATCTCCTTCCCATTTAATATCTCTACCTTCTTCCCAACCCCCGACCTTCCTGTTTGTTATTTTCATCCGTTCATCCCTTTACCTGCCTCTGTGCTTTCTTTGAACATGCTACATCTTTGACTGTTTCAGTTATGCTGACAGGTCATCGACCTGAATCACTAGCTCTGTTTCTCTTTTTAGAGACGCTGCAAAGCCTGCTGAGTATTTTCTGAATGTTCAGATTGTATTTCAGATTTCCAGCACTCGCAGTATTTTGCTTTTTAAGAGTTTTTCTAGGAGGGTTTGTGGCTTCAGATGGCGAGAATTGGTGAGGTAAAAGGGCATGTGTTGCATCTCCAGTGTGGGCATGGGAATGTGCGGTGGGAAGGATAGGGGGAGTTGGTAGCGATTGATGAGTGATTCAGGGAATTGCAGATGGAACCGTACCTTAAGAAGGCTGAAAGGGTACAGGAGTGGTAGATCTGGTTGGTGGTGACATCACGCTGGGGGTAGCGGAAATGGTGGAGAATGGTCCGCTGAATGCAAAAGTTGGTGGTGTCGGAGATGAAGACAAGGGCAATCCTATCGTGGTTCTGGGAACAGGCTGCGAGCAGAAGTGTGGACATGAAACAGAAAAAAGTAGAATCCATGGGTGAGGAAAAAGCAAGGTATATCGGAACGGTTGTGAGGAAGTTCAGTCCAGATAGCTATGGGAGTATGTGGGCTTATGCTGAAAATTGGGAGATACCCAGCCCGAAAAATGGAGGGAGAAAAGGGTAGAAGGGAAGCGCAGTGTCATAGATAAACCATGTAAAGGCGAGAGAAGTGTGAAAATTGGAAGGAAAGTGGATGAAATTTTCCAGTTCAAGTCGAGTGCAAGAAAAAGCAGCGCTGCAGTCCACAATGTACTGTTGGGGGGTGGGGGGAGGGGGTGTGAAGGTGAGAACAGTTTCCTGGGTAGGACTGGGAAAATTATGTTCCAAATAACCCAAGAAACGTGAACCACAGAGGGAGCTATACGGATTCTAATAGCAACAATTTTTATTTGGAGGAAGGGAGTGGAGTTGAAGGATACTTTCTTCACTGTGTGGACAAAGCTGTAGACAGTGGCCAATCCATTTCCTGCGCTTTTGGCTCACCCACCAGCACGCCCGCGCATAGAATGGCGACAACACAGGAGGAGGCTATTCAACAAATTACGTCCATTTCAGCTCCCTGCTAGAGCAATTTTTCTGGTCCCATGGCCCCGTCCTTTCCCCGGAGCCATAGAGTCAAAGAATCATACAGCATAGAAACAGGCACTTTGGCTCACCGCGTCGATGCCGACCATAATGCTTATCTATACTAATCCCACCCTGCCTGCATTAATTCCATATCCCTGTATGCCTTGCTCATTCAAGTACCTGTCTAGATGCCTCTTACATATCGCTACTGTTCCTGCCTCCACCACCTCCTCTGGTAGCTCATTCCAGATACCCACTATTATTTGTGTGAAAAATTTACCCTTTTGATCCCCTCTAAACCTCCTCCCTCTCACCTTAAATCTATGCCCTCTAGTTTTAGTCACCCCTACCAAGGGAAACAGACTCTCGCTATCGACCCTATCTATGCCTATCATAATTTTATATATCTCTATCATGTCCCCTCTCAGCCTCCTTTGCTCCAGGGAAAAAAGACCCAGCCTATCCAATCTCTCTTTATAACTCAAGCCCTCCAAACCAGGCAACATCCTTGTGAATCTTTTCTGCACCCTCTCTAGTTTAATAACATCTTTCCTGTAGTGCGGCGACCAGAACTGCATACAGTACTTCAGATACGGCCTAAACAATGTTATGTACAACTGTAACATGACGTCCCAACTTTTGTACTCAATGCCTCGGCTGATGAAGGAAAGCATGCCATACGCCTTCTTCACCAGTGTTGCCACTTTCAGGCAACTATGTATTTGCACCCAAGGTCTCCCTGCTCAACAACACTCCCCAGGGCCCTGCCTTACACTGTTTTAGTCCTGCCCTGGTTTAACTTCCCAAAATGCATCACTTCACCTTGTCCACATTAAATTCCATTTGCCACTCCCTTGCCCACCTTCCCAGTTGATCTATATCCTGTTGTAACCTTAGACAACCTTCTGCACTGTCCACTACACCACCAATTTTGGCATCAACTGTAAACCTACTAATCATGCCCCTTATCTTCACATCCAAGTCATTAATATATATGACAAACAACAGAGGGCCCAGCACCGATCCCTGTGGTACACCACTGGTCACGTGCCTCCAATCTGAAAAATTACCCTCCACTACCACCCTCTGCCTCCTATCACCAAGCCAATTTTGTATCCTATTTGCTAGCTCACCCTGGTTGCCATGTGTTCGAACCTTCTGGACCAGCCTACCATGCAGGACCTTGTCAAAGGCCTTGTTAAAGTCCATGCAGACAACGTCCATCGCCCTGCCCTCGTCAATCGTCTTTGTCCCCTCCTCGAAAAACTCAATCAAATTCGTGAGACATGATTTCCCTCGCACAAAGCCATGCTGACTATCCCTAATCAGACCATGCCTTTCCAGATGCATATAAATCCTGTCTCTCAGAATCCCTTCCAATAACTTTCCTACCACTGATGTAAGGCTCACTGGCTTATCCCTGCTGCCCTTCTTAAAATAAAGGCACAACATTAGCTATCCTCCAGTCTTCCGCTACCTCACCCGTGGCTAATGATGATACAAAAATCTCTGCCAGGGCCCCAGCAATCTCCTTCCTTGCTTCCCATAGCATCTTAGGATACAGCCGGTCAGGCCCTGGGGATTAATCCACCTTAATGCGCTTCAAAATCTCCAACAGCCCCTCCTTTGTAATGTTGATGCGCTCCAGGATATCAGTGTTCCCCCCCCCCACCCCCCCCGGAACCCAGTAGCTTCCATGATCTTCTCCATGGTAAATACGGACGAGAAATATTTATTTAAGACCTCGCCCATTTCCCGTGGCTCCACACATGGATTGCTGCACTGATCCTTAAGAGGAGTTACTCTCTCCCCAGCTACCCTTTTACTCTTAATATGCTTATAGAATCTTTTAGGATTCTCCTTTATCTTATCAGTCAGGGAAATCTCATGGCCCCTTTTCGCCTTCCAAATTTCCTTCTAAGTGCTGTCCTACATCCCCTATACTCCACGAGGGACTCACTTGATCCCAGCTACCAAAACGTGACATATGCCTCTTCTTTGTCCTGACCAGACCCTCAAGATCCCTCGTCAACCAAGGTTCCCGAAACTTGCCAGCCTTGCCCTTCCATGTAACAGGAACATGCCGGCACTGAACTCTCCCTACCTCACTTTTAAAAGTCTCCCACTTGCCAGACGTCCCTTTACCTGTAAACAGCCTCTCCCATTCAGCTATTGACAGTTCCTGTCTGATGCCATCGAAATTAGCCTTCCCCCAATTTAGGACCTGAACCTGAGGACCAGTCTTATCCTTTTCCATAACTATCTTAAAGCTATTAGAGTTATGGTCACTGGTCGCAAAGTACTCCCCTACTGACACATCAACCACCTGCCCATCCTCATTTCCTAAGAGGAGGTCGAGTGTAGCCCTTTCCCTAGTAGGGCCATCCACATACTGCTTCAGAATACTATCCTGGACACACTTAACAATTTCTCCCACATCTGATCCCTTAGCACTAAGGCAGTCCCAGTCAATATTATGGAAGTTACAATCACCTACTATTACAAGCCTACAATTCCTACACCAATCTGTGATTTGCCTACATCTATGCTCCTCCACTTCCCTCTGACTATTGGGGGGCCTATAGTATAATCCCAGCAAAGTGATCACCCCTTTCTTATTTTAAGTTCTAACCATATGGCCTCGCTTGGCATTTCCCCCGTGATATCCTCTAAGTACTGCCGTGATGTCCTCCCTAATCAATAGTGCAACTCCCCCTCCTCTCTTACTTCCACCTGTGTCACGCCAGAAAGATTGGTACCCTGAAACATTGAGCTGCCAGCCCTGCCCATCCCTCAACCACGTTTCCGTAATAGCTATAATATCACAATCCCATGTACCGATCCATGCTCTGAGTTCATCTGCCTTACCTGTAAGGCTTCTTGCATTAAAGTAAAGGCAATTTAGCTTACCAAACCTTCCACACTCCCTGTCCTGCCCCTGTCTGGCCTGCCTACTGGACTTGCTTGCTTTAACCTCTACATTTGCCTCAACTATCTCATATGAGAGTTTACTACTTTGGGTCCCACCCCCTGCAAGACTAGTTTAAACCCTCCTGAGTAGTGCTAGGAAACCTCCCCGCAAGGATATTGGTCCACTCCAGTTTAGATGCAACCCGTACTTCTTGTACAGGTCACCTCTGCTCCAGATGAGATCCCAATGATCCAAGTGGCTGAAGCCCTCCCGCCTGCACCAGCCCTTCGCCCACACATTCATTTGCCTAATCCTCCTATTCCTACCCTCACTAGCACATGACACAGGGAGTAATCCTGAGATTACAACCCTAGAGGTCCTGCTTTTTAACCTTCTGCCTAACTCCCTATATTCACTTTGCAGGACCTCATCTTTTTTCCTGCCTATGTCTTTAGCACCAATATTGACCACGACCTCTGGCTGCTCACCTTCCCCTTTCAGAATGCCCTGCAGCCGCTCTGAGACATCCTTGACCCGAGCACCAAGTAGGCAACATGCCATCCTGGAGTAAAAACAGGAAATGCTGGAACCACTCAGCAGGTCTGGCAGCATCTGTGGATAGAGAAGCAGAGTTAACGTTTCAGGTCAGTGACCCTTCTTCGGAACTCTGATGAAGTTACAAAGAAGGGTCACTGACCCGAAACATTAACTCTGCTTCTCTTTCCACAGATGCTGCCAGACCTGCTGAGTTGTTCCAGCATTTCTTGTTTTTATTTCAAATTTCCAGCATCCGCAGTATTTTGCTTTTATACCATCCTGGAATCTCGTTTGTGGCCACAGAACGTCTATCTGCCCCCCGTACGATAGAATCCCCCAGCACTATAGCTCTTCCAACCCTTTTCCTCCCCTGCTGTGCAGCGGAGCCCTCTGTGGTGCCACAAACATGGCTATTGCTGCTTTCCCCTGGGAGGTCATCCCCCCTCAACAGTACCGAAATCAGTATATCTGTTTGAGAGGGGGATGGCCACAGGGGACTCCTGCACTACCTGACTGCACCTACTACTCCGTCTGGTGGTCACTCATCTTTTTTTCTGCCTGTGCAGCCATTACCTGCAGTGTGGCCACCTCACTAAATGTGCTATCCACGAATTCCTCAGCATCGCGGAATATGCACTGTGAATCCACCCGCAGCTGCAGCTCTGTAATGCGGGTAGCCAGTAGCTGCAGCTGGATACACTTCCTGCACACATGGTCGTCAGGGACACTGGAAGCGTCCCCGATTTTCCACATAGCACAGGAGGAGCATATCACAGGGCTGAGCTCTCCTTCCATGACTTACCCTTAGGTAAATTAGTTACTCCCTTAATTAAAAATATACTAATTATACTAGGGGCCTTATTCTACCCACTTCAATCTAAAGTCCTTAATAAAACACTTTAGTAGTACTCACCTTATCACCAGAGGTTTTACTTTCAAGAAAAAAAACTTACCCTTTATTTTTTAAAGATATTCTAACAGATGCTACTCACCTTGCAGCTCTCCTGTGATGTCACTGTTGGCTCATTTTTTTCAAAATCCAGGCATGCTGCCGCTGCTCTTTTTAAACACCACTGGTCCCACTCAGTCTCCTTCCTTTCCGCTGCCGCTGATCGTTTTAAACACGGCCGTCTCGGTCAGTCTCAATCTTTCCCCTGTTGCTGCTCTTTCTAAACATCGCTGGTCTCACTCAGTCTCAGCCCTGCAAATTATTTTCGTTTCAGGTGATTAAGCAATTTCCTTTTGAAAGCTACAGTGGAATCTGCCTCATTACGATTTCAGGCAATGTATTTCAGGTCATTAGCACTTGTTGAGTAAAGCAAAAATTCCCACGTTCCTGTAGGTATTTGACCCATCTCTTTAACTCTGTTCCCTCTGGTTCTCGACACTTACAATAATGAGAATTGATTCTATTTTTTCCTAATGTCTGGACGCCTCATGATTTTGAACGCCTGTATCAAATCTCCTCTCAACCTTTCCTTTCTAAGAAGAACAACCGCAGCTTCTCCAATCTATCCTCGTACCCGACGGCCCTCATCCCTTGAACTAGTCTCATATATCTTTTCTAAACCCTTTCTAAATCCTTCACGCCATTCCTAAATTACGGTGCCCAGAATTGAAACAATACTCCAGTTGAGACCGAACCAATTTTTTATAAAGACTGATGGAAACCTTTCTAACCACTTCCTTTACCTGCTGTGTCACCTTCAACGATTTGTGCACGTACATCCCCGGAGTTCTCTGTTCCTGCACCCCATTTGGATTTGTATACTTTTGTTTTTACTGCATCTTCTCGTTTGCGCTTCTTTGCATTAAATTACATTTGCCACATGTCCACCCATTCTAACAGTCTGCATATGTCTCTTGATGTCTATCATTATCTTCGTCACAGTTCAATGTACTTGCAAGTTTTATGTAGCAGTTTGGGGTGATGTGCCAGTTTGATGAAAGCGGAGTGTTCATTAGTGATGGGATCGTTTGCGTATGATGGTCAGTTTGGAAGTGATATATCAGATTGTTATGAAAAGGTTAAGTCGCAGTGGTGGATCATTATGGTGTGACAGGTTATTATAGGGGTGATGATTCAGCGTGGGGGCTCCAGATCAGTTTCGGGTTAATGGTCGTAATTGTTGATGGGTCAGTTTGCAGTTGACGGGCCAGTTTGCCAGTGAGGGGCAGTTTGTGGTTAATTTTTTGAAAATATTTTCGTTAATTTGGGGTGAGTTGACAGCAGGGGCCTGATTGGCCAATTTGGTGGTAATGGGTCAGTTTGGGGTGACATGCACGTTTCTTGGTGATAGTTTAGCTTGAGGTGAGAGGTCAGTTTGGGGTGATAGGCCAGTTTGTGAGTGAAGGTCAGTTGCGGGGTGAGGCATACGTTTTGGATGAGGTCAATTTGCCGTGAATGTAATTTACAGGATCACGTGTCAGTTTGGGTTGAGGGGTCAGCTTGGGTTGAGAAGTTAGTTAGTGGTGAGTGTTCAGTTTGGTGGTGATGGATCTGTTTGGGTTGAGGGGTCAGCTTGGGGTTGAGAAGTCAGTTCGTGGTGAGTGTTCAGTTAGGTGGTGATGGATCTGTTTGGGGTTAAGCGTCAGTTTGGGTGTGATGTCTATAACTGAGTATATGGGTCTTGTTGCTGTGATTGGCCTGTTCCAGGGGATTATACTGTTTTGGGTGAAGGATTCGTTTCGGTTTGCTTGTACAGTTTGGGGACAGCTAAGTTTAAAGGAGGAGGTCATTTTGGAGTAATCGCTGAGTTTAGTCATGATGGGTTAGTTGGAGTGTGATAGTCAGTTTGAGAGTGAAGAATGTGTCTGCACGGTCTGGGTCAGTTTGGGATAAGGGGTCAGGTATTTTGATGGTCCAATTTGCAAATGATTAGTCAGTTTGGTTAAGGGCTGATCTGTTTGTGTTGATGGGTAAGTTGAACTCATGGTTCAGTTTGAAGATGAATGTTCAATAGAGGATGATGTGTCAGCTTGTGGTTATAGGTAATTTTGGGAGTGATGGGTCAGGTTCGGATAATGGGTCAGTTTGGGAATGATGTCTAAGTTTAGGATTTATTTTCTTATTAATGCATAATTATACAAGCGGACGCTCTGGCAAAATGTGCTTTGGAAGCAAGATTCATCTTGAGTGGTAATGCAAAAGCATTAATGCACATGCCATCTTTTCTGCTGGTTCTATATCCCGTGTCTTAGGCCAATAGTGTTTGGGCGTACAACACGTAGCTCCTGCTTTGCCGCCCAATAATTTGTACCCCAATAACTACTGCTAATGAATAACCCTCCGAAATAAATTCTCAATATTCATCTCAGATTTATTTCGTCACATGTCTTTTAATCCAAGTGTAGTTATTGTCCCCGTTGGAAAGCATTAAAACGGTTCTTTATCGTCCAATCTGATGTAAAAGGCAAGAACGCTAGTCTCAGTCAAAATCTTCATCTACAGCCGACAGCTTCTCCTGTCGGTAGGTGGTAGAAAATATGAGATTACTTTAGGGTTCGTGTAAATGGGTGTTTGTTGGTCGGCACAGACTCGGTGGGCCGAAGGGCCTGTTTCAGAGCTGTGTTTCTGAATAAATAAAAACGGGCGACTTGCCCATTGTCAGACACACAGAACTTCCCATTGTTGCGCAATCTGTAATAACGTTATTGTTGTGACGCTGGGTTGGGATCTGCTGATGTCCTGTGATAAGATTTTCACCGTTTCTTCCAGATGACTAGTTTCTTTCATTGGAGCTGTGGTGGGACTGTTGAAATTTGCACTGCCGTCACTCAATGCCTACTATGCAAAAGAAATATGGGATGGATTTTAATACTGATAGACTGCGTATTTTGCAGCCCCCGACTCTCTGGGGGTAGAAAATGCATTTCAAGCAAGAGCATTGACCAGCATGGACCGTCTATTACAAGATTCTAATGATTTCAATTGAACTGAACATCAGACGCGGAGTGATAAGCAGACACGATGACACGATTCCATCCCTCTATGTACAGAGGAAAATCTAACAGCTATAATTTCAGGTGTTAATAGAGCACCCTCGATTATACTTCCAATTAAAGTAATAGGAAGCAATCTGCGTTTTTCTTTAAGGGAAATGATATGCTCTGCCGAGGAATTGTTTTTGTGCCTTGCCCAGGTAATGAAAAGAACCACGGATGTAAAGACTAAATTCAATTTCATAATTACCAGATAAATCGCATTGGATTCAGAATTAAAATAGGGCAGCAGCAGTTAGATGTGAGTTAGCTTCACTTGTCTCATTTTGTGGTAAATTACCTCGCCTGCTATTGATTTTGTGCCAGTTTTCCATAGCTCGTAGGAGTGATTTAAAAAAAAAGCACAGTCCCGACGCGGAAAATTAGTGACTATGGAGGTATAATTGTTCGTGGGCAGTAGAATAAAACTGGCATGAACAAATTTGAACTTTATCCAATTTACTGAATTGGATTATAATCCTAGCCCCTTTTTGCGACCATCCCAGATCAGGCGTACGTCCCAGTTGATCACTCTTACTTAAGGTTGAGAAGGACAGACCGCACAGATGTTGCCTGGTATGGAGGGAAGGTCTTACGAGGAAAGGCTGAGGGACTTGGGGTTGTTTTCGTTAGAGAGAAGGAGGAGGAGAGGTGACTTAATAGAGACATACAAGATAATCAGAGGGTTAGATAGGGTGGATAGTGAGAGTCTTTTTCCTCGGATGATGATGGCAAACACGAGGGGACATAGCTTTAAGTTGAGGGGTGAAAGATATAGGACAGATGTCAGAGGTAGTTTCTTTACGCAGAGAGTAGTAGGGGCGTGGAACGCCCTGCCTGCAACAGTAGTAGACTCGCCAACTTTAAGGGCATTTAAGTGGTCATTGGATTGACATATGGATGAAAATGGAACAGTATAGGTCAGATGGTCGGCGCAACATCGAGGGCCGAAGGGCCTGTACTGCGCTGTAATGTTCTAATTCTAATTCTAATTCTAATTAAAGATGGAAGACACGTAGGAGAACCTTACAGAACTGATTCATTTGCAAGAATTTGGGCATTCAACCCCTCCAGTCGTGAGATTTCATGTAGCTGACTTACATGTTTCAAAAAACCGGCAAGCAGCGAAATTGCTGATGATTTTGAGCTTGTGAATTAAACAAAACCTTATGTCCGTCATCCCCACAAACCAAAGAAGGCCAGATGGTGGGAGAATGAAAGGAAGGCAAGTAACAGCGGATAAGAATAAACAGCTGGCAATGCCGCACAATCCCCTCCTCAGCCCAGAAAAGAAGGTGCTAAGGGCAGAAGTGAGGTCCTCAAGCCGAAGTGTTATTATTGTCACAAGGTGACAGATTGCTGGAACTTGTGAGGAGAACCATGGGACTTGTTGGGGTACACAAAGCTAATGCAGAGAAAGAGGCTGAGAGTACAGCAGACCAGGCTGTTGCTTTAACGACAGCTGTAAAAGCAGGAGTGGGAAAGTTACCTGGACACTTTGTACCAGGAGGCAGTCACACCCCTTATGATAGGGTCTTCTGAATTGGTCAGTGGTCAGGGACAGGAGAGTGTGGCTGCAGCTGAGGCAGGTAAGGGGACCCAGAGGGCATGAGTGCAGGAGGCTCAGCCTTTATGATTGTCCAACAGGTTTGTGGTTCTTTCAGCTTGTTTTAATGAGAGTTGGGACTGCAGGGTAGATGATCAACCTGATGCTGGCAGCATGGTACAGGGAGCCACTCAAGTTGAGGGAGTAAAAATGAATGTAATAGTAGTTGGAGAAAGAAGAGTTAGGGGGATTGACACTGTTCTTTGCAGCAAAGAGCGAGAGTCCAGACGGCTGTGTTGCCTGCCCAGTGCCAAGGTTGGGGACATCTGCTCAGGGATAGAAAGGAACTTACATTGGGAGGGGAAGGATCCAGCCGTCGTGGTCTATGTAGGTATCAACGACATAGGGAGGAGAATAAAAAAGGTTTTGCATAGTCAGTATGAGGAATTAGGCACTAAATTAAGAATCCGAACCTCAAAGGTAATAATTTCTGGATTATTTCTTGAGACACGTGAAAATTGTCACAGGACAAGTAAGATTAGAGAAATTAATGAGTGGTGCAAAGACTGGTGTGGTGGAAGGTGGTTCAGGTTCGTGGGGCATTGGCACGGGTATTGTGGAAAGTGTTGGCTGTGCCACTGGGATGGTATACACTTGAACCATGCTGGGCCGGTGTTATAGCAAGCCACATAACTAGGGAAGTAGAGAGTATTCTAAATTGAATAGTGGGGGCAAGGGATCAAATTTGGGAAGATATGGTAAATCAAGGAGTAGAGACAATGCAACAGAGAAAGATATTGATATGGGAAATGATAAACAGACTGTGACAGGAAGGGACCAAACATAGAAATCTAAGGGTAAATCAACAGATACAGCTAGAGGTTAAAAATAATAAAAGAACAAAACTAATGGCTCTGTATCTGAATGCACGTAGCATTCGAAACAAAACAGATGAGAGCGCAAATTATAAAATAATTCTGATCTGATAGCCATTACAGAGACATGGCTGCAGGATGACATGGATTGGGAGCTGAACGTTGAAGGGTACATGGCATATCGGAAGGACTGGAAGCTCGGGGAGCTTCTTGTACATTCCTCAGTGAAGACAGGCATGAAGTAATCAATTGGCTTCACTACCATTTCTCTATTCCCCATTATAAATTCTCCTGACACTGCCTGTAATGGACCAACAATGCCTTAGCCAAACGTTGCCCTTTGATGTACATAAAGATGCTTTGACTATCCGTTTTTAGTTGTTGCTAGCTACATTAATGTTCTATTCCCCTTTTCTTTATCGATTATTGGTTCCACCTTGCTGTTTTCTAAAGTCCTAACACTCCTTAGGGTGTCGACTATTTCTGGAATCTTTATAGGCCTTTTCTCTTAATCTTATACAATCCTAAACTTCCTGTGTTAACCATCGTTAACTGCCCTTTCTTGTGCTGCTTTTTGTGCCTTGAAGGAATGTATAGTTGCTGTAAACTATGTAATCATTCTTGAAAGACAGGTGTGAACGATCCATTTTGGTCGAGGACTCAGTTTAGGCTGAGTGGACAGTTTGGGTCATGAGTCAGTTAGGGGTGATAGATAAGCTTGTAGGTGAAGGATAAACTTGGAGTTGAAGGGTAAGTTTGGGAGTGACGACGCAGTTTCAGGGTGCTGGGTCAATTTGGGCATGATGACTCACTTTGGGTGATGCTTCATTTGGCGGGGGTGGGGTGGGGGTGGGTTGTTGGCTAGTTTATGGGTGATAGTTCGTTTTAGGGTTGAGGTGTCAGTATAAGGGTGAGTAGATCGGTTTGAGTTGTATGGGTAAATTCGGGATTGATTGATCAACTTGAGGTTGATTGGTTAGTTTTTGGCTTCAGTGTCAACTTGGAATTGATAGGTATATTTGAGATTGCTAAATAGTTTGTGGTCATCAATTATTTTGTAAGTGAGCGGTCAGTAAGTGAATAATAGTTAAGTCTGAGAATGCTGAGCATTTTCATGTAATTGGCCAGTTTGGTGGATGGTTCTGTTTTGGGGATGTGTCAGCTTGAGTGTGAGTAACGGTTTGCAGGTGTTCCACCTGTTTCGTGTTGATGGATCACTTTGGGGTGAGTGGTCAGTTGGGAGTAATTGGCCAATTCAGAGCTGATGGGTCAGATTGATGTGCCCGTTTAGCAGAAGTCAATTTCAGATGCAGGTCAGTTTGGTGTGAAGGGTATATTTTATGTGAAGGACAATTAGAATGTCAAGGGTCCGCTGTGGTGAAGGGCCAGTTTAGGGTAAGTGGTCAGTTTTAATTGTATAGTACGTCTGAGATAAGTTGTCAGGTTTTGGTGACGCGTTCTGGGCCAGTTTCTATGTAATGGTTCGGTCTGGATTCCCGTGTTAGTTTGGAAGCTGGAACCTTTTGTGCGAGGATGGGATGCATTCTTCCTGGGGTAGATGTGTCACTTTGGAGACGTGTGTTACGTTTGGGGTGATGGCTCATTTTGCACTGTTATGAAAGTGCTTCTGTTTTTGTCACATATAATTGTTGAGGAATTCATTGTCAAACGTTAGACCAGTATTTTTCACAAAGTTCATCAACAGAACACTGAAAGGATTTACTTGACAAGAACAGTTACTGGTTGTCACCTGACTCAAGGTATAAAAACAACACAGAAACCCGAGTAACTGAGGAAGATGTATGCAGGGAAGTAACAGGACAGAAGGTGGAATTTTTGTTTCAAATTTCACCTTTGAATTGTTTGGAGTTGGAGAGGAGAACGTCCAAGGAGAAGAAGAGAAGAAATAAAAAGTAAGAGAACTTCCAGGGAGAGAAGATAATTCCCAAGGAAGGACAGAAGACCACAACCCAGCACAGCTTACCAGCACCTTTCTAAAAGACCCTGAGAAGTTCAATGTGTCAAGTCATCTCGTCTCCTGTCATTGAAGAAAAGCCTGCCAAATTCATTCTCAACGCCGCCTGAAAAGAACTGATCTAACAGAGCTCAGTGAACCATTTATGTGTACTCGGAAGCCAGCGTTTATGCCAGTTTTGGAACACAACATATCTCATCTGCTATTTCTTCAAGAATGAGAAAGTATTCAGCCCAAGTATTCAGCCCAAGTGTTTTTGTCTGTTTTCTTTTGTAAAAGAGCTGAAAAATGGTAATCCTTTGTTTTTCTGGTCAACCAGTGTATATGTGTGTTTGTGTGAACGTGAGGGGCAAAGGTAAAAGGGAACTTTAATATTTAAATGTATGTGTTTATGCTTTCCTTCAATAATGGATAAGACATGTTTCCTAATAAACCAATAATTTTGTTGTTTATTAAAGAAACCTGGTTGGCGTGTTTTATTCAGGGAAAAATAGAGTATATGATTGACCTCGTCGGTAAATGGGAACATTTGAATATATGTTGTAACCTGTGGAGAAGTGGGGCGAGAATAAATAGTGCACTCCTCCCGTCTCAGTCGTAACATATAATTGGGAGCTTTTCCAAGGACAAACCTAACACCAATGATATACAATAATAAGTGGGAGACTTTTCCGACAGAGTTTACTATTACAGCCCTAACACTTAAAGATTATACACACTGTGGGCAAAAAATATTGCAAATGATTTACCGAGAATCTAACTTTGTTTTGTGGTATCTTAATGAAAATAGGGTACAAAGCAGAACTTTATTAACTCCAGTTCAAGAGTAAATGGGAATGAGGGTGAAAATGTGTTTTAAAACTCTTCTTCATCTATTTTTCCCACACTTTGTAATGAAACTCATTTAAAAATGGCGTTTCATACCTCCATGGGAGGAGCTGTTAAGAAAGTGCTTCTGTTTTTGCTCTATATATTTTTTGACGAATTCATAGTCAAACCGAAGAAATGTTGGATCAGTTCTTTTTTTTTTCTAAAAGTGTCATCAACCGAACACAGAGAACACAGAAAGGATTTGTTTGACAACAGAAGTTGCTGGTTGTCACATGACTCAAGTTAACAAAAGAACAGACACCCTGCTAACTGGGAAGATTTGTGCAGAAAAGTGACAGATCAGAAAGTGGGCTTTCTGTTTCCAGTTGCACCTTTGAACTGTTTGCAGTTGGTGAAGAGAGCGTTCAAGGAGAAGAGAAGAAATAAAAAGGTAGAGAACTTCTAAGGAGCGAAGAGAACTTCCAAAAAGAGAAGGGAGTTCCCAAGGAAGGAAAGAAGACCACAACCCAGCTCAGCTTTCCAGCACCTTTCTAAAAGATCCTGAGAAGTCCACTGTCTCAACTCATCTCGTCTCCTGTCTGAAGAAAAGGCTGTTCGATTAGTTCTCAATGCCACCTGACCAGAACTGTTCTAAAAGATCCCAATGTCCCGTCTATGTGTACTCGGAGGCCAGTTTGTATGTGAGTTTTAGAACACAACATATCTTATCTGCTATTACTGGAAGAATGTACAATTTTTTGTATGTTTTCCTTTTTTGTAAAAGAGCTCTAAAACGCAAATCCCCTTTTATTTCCTGTTAATCGGTGTATGTGCGTGATTGATTGTGAGGGGCTAAGCTAAAAAGGGAACTTTAATATTTCAATATATGTGTTTATGCTTTGCCTCATTTCTGGTGAATACTTGTTCTATAATTAACCGATAATGTTGTTGTTTGTTAAAGAAAACTGGTTGGTGTGTTTTATTGTAGGAAAATAGTGCTTATGATTTACCGTATTTGTAAGTTGGGACATTTTTGTATATGCTGTGACCTGTGGAGATGGGACTAGAATAAATAGTACACTCTTTCCGCCTGGGTCTTAACAGCAGTAATCAATGAGTGTCACATTGATGGCTGAGTATGTGTCTGACAGTTTGGGAAGGAAGTTCAAGCTGCATTGATGGGGTAGTTTGCATGTGATAGGCAATTTTCGAGTGATGCATTACCTTGGGAATGATGTTTGAGTTATGGGTAAGCGCCCATTTTGTCTTGATGTGTCTGTTTACAAGTAATGGATCATTTTAGGTCTGATAGAGCAATTTAAGGTTAAGTTTAAACATTTTTTGAGTGACTAGTCAGTTTCGGGGTGATGGGTCTGTTTGACGATGCTTGTAAAGTTTGGAATGGTGGTCCTATTTTGGGGTGAGGAGTTGGTTTGGGGTGATATGTCAGTTTGTTGCGATGAACCAATTTGAATGTGGCCGATCGGTTTGTGAGTGATGGTTCAGTGTGGACTGATGGGTCAGCGTTGGGGCAATAGATCAGCTGGGTTGATGATCAGTAATCAATTCTCATGCAGGGGGTTAATTAACCCCTTCTGTGTAATTAGCTTTTTATTAAAGTATATTACACGACAACTGATTGGACATAAATGAAACAGCTTCAGAGCCTAAAGTACAATAGATGAACATAAGCTGGTGTCTCAAATTAACCAGACATGTCACATGCAACAAGATATGAGTGATCACTTTGAAGCAACACAATGCCACGTAAACAAGATTAACTTCAAGATATTTGGAAAAACAATTCATCAGAATTTTTTTTATACAAAAAGAAAACGAGAGCATGGAACTCCCTTGCAGTGCTATTGGTTGAGGAAGAAACGATGACAACATTTAAGGCCGAATAGAACAGTAGATGGAGAAGTATCATCCATTCTCATTACAGTAGGTTTACCGCAATCTAGCAATGGAGTTTAATTCCGGATGTTATGAATTTATCTTTCGAGAAAATTGAAGTAAACTGGCTTTCCTTAGTAAAGAAAAACAATTTGGAAAATGTAATTGAATTGCTTTAATCCGTGAAGTCGTTGAATAAATGTATTCAACAGAATTATTCTATGTTGTGAACTTTTCAAATTTTACGATGCAAGTTTTAAATTGGCAACTTGGAAACAAACTTTCATCTCAGGCGGTATCTTATTATTGAAAAAGCTCAAACGGCTGTGGGGAATTTCTAAAATGAACCTGCAGAAGGGAACAGCTAAAGCTTTCAAACGATAATGACATGCGTGGTTGATGGGAATATGAGTTGAGGAATATTCTTATGAATGGACGTTGCAACATGTCCAGTGTTGCAAAGATTTGTGATATTTAAATATTCTATATGGAGTCCAGGAGATCAGCTGACCTCACCTGCACTCTGAAAAATGTTACAAGAACAATAAAGCGAACAGACCAGAGACTGTCTTCTGAAGAACATAGACCATAGCATTAACGTCTGAAGAAAAACGTATTTTCTGCTACCATACTTTTGGATCATAAAACAAGGCGTCAGCGTTTGAGAATATGCAAAAGAACCAGTCAGATGTTAGCACCCAGGACAATGAAAAGACCAAATGGAACGTAGACTACTAGTATGTGCAGTTTGGAACAAAACAATAAAATATTGAATTATAAATCCAACTAAATTTAACAGACTTTCTGGAGGTTTGGCCTAAAATGTGCAAGAAGGGAACCCATCAACGGTGGCAGTCTCACAGAGAAGACACCAAGCAGTGGCAGCTGGAGAGAGAGCGAGAGAGAGAACTCCCGCTTTCTGAAGATATACAATGGAACGCTGTGGACATTGGAACCTCTTTTGAAAATTGAAACTTGCAGAGAATTGAAGGGATCACAGGATCACCGGGAATTGCATTATGCACGAACATCCACAGTTATGTGCTTGGAGAAGGGATCAAAGAAAATATGGATTTTTGAAAAAAATCTGGGAGATCCAACCCATTGCAACTGGGAGGAGTTTGGAGCCATTAACCTCAAATGATTTCATCATCACAAAGGACTGCATAACGCAGGGGTGTTCACTCTTTTCACATGGTGCGCTGCTTTAGAATCTTTGTCTTACATCAGGAGCCAGTGAGACAATTTCGGAAAGATAAAGGCATTAAAATATACTTTACTATTAATGAAAACAGCAACAAACGTACATTTTTGTGACGAAGCTTGAAATGAGAAGATTAATTTATTGACTTAGTTTCCCTTCACTTTGCTGGACACTGATTTAGTGAGATACCTGGCATTTCTGGTTTGCTTGCATAAGTTGTCAATGTTTGCCCGTACACTTGTTGTGGTGATGCAGTGTATTCCAGACAGATTTCATTCTGTCAGGAGTGATCTTGATCACTCTCTCCCTCTCCCTGTCCATCTCTCTCTCTCTCTCTGCTTCTGCCATTGTTCCCTATCACCCCCTCTCTCTCTGTACGCTCTGTATATCTCTCTCTATATATTTCTGTCTGCGCCCTCCTCACTCTCACTGCCTTATTTCTCTCCCTACATCTCACAGGTCTCTCCCTTTCTCTGGCCACATCTTTCTCTGTTCCAGCACTCTGTCTCTCTGCCCATCTCTAGCTCTCTCTGTCCGCCCCTCTCTCTCTGTCCGCTCTCCCTCTGCCTCCTAGCGCGCTCTCCTTTACTCTCTGCCCCTCCCTCGCTCTCTGTTCCCTCTCTCGCTGCTCCCTTTATCTCTCTCTCTCTGCTCCCTTCTCTATTTCTGCCACTCTCTCTCTCTGCCCCTCTCTCTGCGCCTCCTCTCTTTGTCCCTGTCCCTTCTCTCTGGCTGTAAGCCCTTTCTCTCTCACTTTCTGCCTCTCTCTGTTTGCCTCTCTCTCTCTCTGCCTGCGTCTCTCTTTCTTTCCCCTCTGCCCTTCTCTTTTCTGCCCTCTTTCTCTCTCTGTTCCCCCTCTCTCTGCCAATCTCTCTTTCAGCCCCGTGCACTCTCTCCTTCCCTCTCTGTCCTCTCTCTCTCTTTGCCCTCTCTTACTCTGCCCATCTCACTCCCTGTCTGCGCCCCCCCCCCCACCCCTCTGTCTGTCGCTCATCCTTTCTCTCTCTCTCTCTCTCTCTCTATATATATATATATATATATATATATGTTCACCCGCTCTCTTTTTCTCTATCTTTCTCTGGCAGTTGCAGAGAACGGGGATGCTCAGCAGATGGTTGGCTGCTCAGTTTTCAAAAAAACGGCAAACTCAGTTTCGTAGCTGGCAGTTGTTGACAGTGGGAACAGCTGCTTCCCAACTTTGGACAGATTCGGGATTTTCCGGTTGGCCAATGGGAAATTTCTCATCTCCAGTCACGGAGCCCAAGCGAGGATGAGGAGAGGCCCCTGGCACAGTTTACAGCGAGGACAGATGGAAAACATTGGCGGGCTGCATCCTGGCCCACGGGCCATAAGTTGAACAACCCCAGTGCAACGATTACGCGCAGTGAGAGGTTTTCAAATGTTGAATACGAAAAGAAAAAAAAATAATATTTTTTATTTGTAGTTTTGGATCTATGATACTTACAAAGTGCAATTTAGTTAATTGGGGATTTCTTTTCTTTTAGTTATTGCAATGAGTTAAAACGTGAAATCTTGTGCAATTCGTTACATTGGTCTGGGGGGTCATATCTTGTATTTTTGACGTTAATGATATCTCTGAGGTCGTAACAACATGTTAGGGAAACCAGGTTGGAGTTTCAAACAGGTACAATACAAAAACATGGTTGCCTAATTGATTTTATTTAGTTTCTGAAAAATCGTTATGTTTTTGCGATGAGCTGATGGTCCCTATCTCCCAGTTAAGTATTGCCTTGATTTTAAAATTCTCATCCTTGTTCTCAAATCGCACCATGGCCGCGATCTTCCCTATTTCCATTCTCTGCTCCAGCTCCAAAGCACTCTGAGACATCTGTTGGAATGCAGGAAGAAATCAGTTCAGTGGGGCAGGAAACAATGGGCTTACCAGGACAGTCCTGTTTGTGGATTTTGGGAAGGAGGTAGGGGCTGTATGGGGTTGGAGGCCATGGAGAGAAGATTTCCAGAGGTCAGTTATAGTCTTGGATACGATAGCTTGATGTTCGGTAGTGGGGCCATACTTCGGGGAGCGGTTGAAGGAAATGCCAAAGAGTTGTCATTCGACCGCTGGCCTTTAGAGGTCGGTGTGCCAGATAATAATGACACCATCCTTTTCAATCGGTTTGATGATGATGTTAGGGTTGGACCTGAGAGAGCGGAATTCTGAGATCTCTGTGCTGCTCCAATTCTGGTCGCTTAAGTACCCCAGTTTCAGTTACTCCACCATTGGTGGCTGAGCTATCAGTTGCTGTGGTCTAAAGCTCTGAAGTCCCTCCCTAACCCTCTAAGCTTTTCTCCTTCTCCTTTTCACAAGATGCTCCTTAAACCTATGTATTAGACCAAGCTCGTTTCTATCTGCCCCAGTATCTCCTTATGAGTCTTGATGTTAAATTTTTTTTAATGAAAGCCACAGGACGCGTAATCACATTCATCAATTCGTCTCTGAATTTGCTCTGGGACGCTGCATAAATAAAAGTGTTATTGCAAGCACTCAAACACCTTAGCATATACCCAGACTGTTCTGCAATAGTGAAAGGATCAGTGTAATTAGCTTCTAAAAATTGAACATTTGGAAAATGAACGTATATGAAACATATAAACATAACCATCCATAGCAGTATAAAACTTCCAGATATAACGAGCAGTAAAATGATAGATTTCTTTCGGTTCTCCATCTCTGGATCAGTGTGATTCTGAACCTTGTTGTTTCCTCGGAGTCCACTTCTCACTCTATTGGCCAGTACAATATGTCTGATGGTTAAGGCATTGAGCAGGATGATCAACACAAATGGTGCAAATGGGGTCAAAATTGTTTTAAACGACCAAAATGCTACCCATATGGGTAAGGTGTAGAAGCTTGATTTTACATAGCAGGACCATGGTACCTTGTCAATTATTTCCCTAGGTTCATATATAAAGTACATTGGAACATTTACTAGAATACTTAAGGAACACACTACTGCTATCACCAGAGTTGCAGTTTTTTCAGTACAATATTTTGGTCGTAACGTTTGATAACAAATAGCAACAAATCGATCAAAGGTGAAAGCCATAGTTAGCCAGACAGAGCAATCAATCGAAATAAAAAGCAGGGCCAGGTTGAGACTGCAAATCGGAGTATAATTCAGGAATGAATAAGGAAAATAAGCATCTTTAATCTCATAAAGAACTACTTCAAATATCAGGACCATTAAATCACCTGCTGCCATGGCCATCAAATAACGTGTGATGCATTTAGAGAGACCGCACTTTCCACGGGAGAGAATGATGATTGTCAGCAAATTAGCTGCAAAAGAGACAAAAAATTTTTTTCAGTTTTTTTTTCTATCTTTTCCCTTAAATCTAAATCTTTCTCCCAATCGAATCGATAAGCTTAGTAATTCTGTTTATTTATTTTTATTTCGAGATATTGCACTGAAACAGGCCCGACATCCCACTTAGTCTGTGCCAACCATTCACCCCCCATTTATACTAATCCTGCACTAATCCCATATTTCTACCATTTCCCCACCTTCCCCGACTACCTACCTATACTAGGGGCAATTTATAATGGCCAATTCACCTATCAACCTGCAAGCCTTTGGTGGTGGGAGGAAACCGGAGCAACTGGCGAAAACCCACCACACAGAGAACTTGCAAACTCTGCTCAGGCAGGACCCAGAATTGAACCCGGGTCGCTGGAGCTGTGAGACTGCAGACCAGTGCGCCACTGTGCCGCCCATGTTAAAACACATTTCTGTATAGCTGTACGTCCCAAACATATTCCAAGTCACTTCAAAATTTAAAAGAAAATGCTTCAATAAATGACATGGGTGGGTTTTCCGCTGTTCACCTGACTAAGGATTGTTTCCTTTTGCACTGTACGGCTGCAATAGAATCCGCCCAAATTTAATTTCCATTGATTTCAACCAGAAAGGAATGTCTGGCTCGGTGCAAGACGAACAGCCGATATTCATCTCCCTGTCCATCGATGCACAACATTGTACAACTCATACAATCATCAGAAATCAAAGCAGAAGCAGGATATTCGGCCGCTGGAGCATGCTGAGCCTTTTAATATCATCATGTCTGATCTTATTGTGGTCCAAACGCTACTTTGCTACCTGCCTCCGTAAGCCTTGAATCCCTTGTAGATCAAAAATCTGTCTAACTCAGCCTTGTAATATTCAGTGACCCAAGCTCCATCGCTCTCTGGGAAAAGAATTCCAATGATTAACGACGCTCTCAGAGAAGACATTCCTCCTCATCTCCATCTTAAAATGGATATTCCTTAGTTTTAATCTTTTCCCCCGAGTTCAATATTCATCCACGAGTGGAAATATCCTCTCAACAATAACCATGCCAAGCCGCCTCAGAATCTTTCATGTTTCAATATAATAATCTCTCATTCTTCTTAGCTCCAATGAATATAGGTCCAACCTGATCAAACTTTCCTCATAAAACAACTTCTTCATCCCAGGAATCAGCGTAATGGAACTTCTCTGAACTACGTCCAATGCAAGTATATTCCTCCTTAAGTTAGGAATCCAAATATGTATGCAGTACTCTGAGTGTCGTCTCACCAACTCCCAATACAGGTGAAGCAAAACTTTCCTACGTTTATACTCCATCCATTTGCAATAAAGGCTAATATTTCATTTGGTTTCATAATTATTTTCTGTAACTGCACGTTAACATTTTGTGATTCATGTACGGGTCACCCAGATCCCTCTGTACTGCAGCGTGCTGCCTTCTACCTCCAAGTAAATTATATTCTGCATTTCATTCTTCCTGCCAAAATAGACAACCTCATATTTCCCACTGCCAGTTTTTTGTCCACTCGCTTAATTTATCATTATCGCTTTGCAGACACGTTGTGTCTTCCTCAAAACTTGCTTTCTTACCTAACTTTGCAACATCTGCAAATTTGGCTACAATACACTCCGTCCTCCGTCCCTTCATCCAAGTTATTAATATAAATTGTAAGCAAAAGAAGTCCCAGCACTGATCCCTGAGGCACTCCACTAATTACAGTTTGTCAACCTGAAAATACACCATTTATCCCAACTCTTTTTTTCCTTGTCAGCCAATCCTTTATCCAAGCTGCTATATTACCGTCAACACCATGAGCTCTTAACTTGTGTACCTTTCCAAGTGTCTTTCTTGCTGAAAGCAGCATTATGTATCCACTATCAGGTGGTAGCGGGTCCGAACCTCAACACCTGTTTTAAGCTAAATGTCAGGTTGAATATATACTCCAATATCTCCTCATTTCAAATATCCTCAGCAATCATTCAATGTGAGGTTGAATTTGACAATGCAATTCTGGGAGCAATTTTTTTTTCTCTTCGAGAGCAGGTGGCAACTGTGACCTGGTGTCCTTCTCATGCTTTTTCTCAGACAATGGTCAGAAAAGGAAGATTTCTTATTGATGAGCATATGTCTGCGCATGGGCTGAGGAAACTTTGTAGATATACCAGCTCTTGTTAGAAACGTAGACGTTGGTGTGCTTCAGATGCAAACACCCAAAGCACATTTGAAATGTCATTTATTACAATATGCAATAGCTATTAATATCGACCAAGAGACATGGAAAGAATGATGGTGCCTTGCAAACAAGAGCAGTATCATTTGGGTGGCAGTGTGTAGGTTCCCAGTTAGCTGCCCGCTCAATATGCAGTTTTTAAGACCAAGAGAACTGCTGTTCACTTGAGGCATATCCTATTCAGCCATTTCTATCCCAAACAGCTGTGGCTGCGTGAGAAGATCTACTTAAATAGTTTCTCAACAATTATCCAAGATTTCTTTTCAAATAGTGTATTTTGGTATAATTGTTGCAACATATTTGGCGACATAATAAAGTCCTTTGACGTTCAATGCCAACAGAATTATGTAACCAGAAATATTTGCTTGTCTCACTTCCAAATCTCTGTCTAGAGCACAAACCTAAGCATTGCAAAATTTAGCTTGTACGAACATAGAATTGGAAATCCTGTGACGATACAGAAAACTCATCGAGTTAAAGTTCTCCCAATTTATGTATTCCTTGTGTTATGTATGATGCATTTCAATTTCCTTCAGGTTTCGAGCATTACAAACATTAAAAAAGAAATGTTCTGAACCTTTGTGTCATGTTTGACTCTGAGATGAACTTCCAGTCAGACATCCACACCATTACTGAGAATGGCAGTTCACATTTCTGCTACATCAACACCTCCATGCCTGCATCAGTGTATTTGTTTTTGAAACATTCATCCATGCCACTTTCTATCCCCAGACTTCACTACTCGAAAGTATTTTGGGCCATGATGCCATATTCTACCCTCTGTAAAATTTAGGTCAGCAAAAAGCTATTCTGCCTGTGCCTTTAGTCATGACGAGTCCCATTTAATCTATGAATACTGGCTCACAGACCAACATTTGCTCCTGGTCAAGCAACTGCAGGATTTTAACATTCTCATCATTTTTTTCAAATGTTTTCTTTGGCCTCGCCACGACTATCTCTGAATCTCCGTGCACCCCACAACTCTACAAGATTTATGAACTCACGAAAGTGTTTTTTCCCCTCTCTGTTTAAAAGCTAAAGGGTGGTGGTGGGGGGGGGGGGGGGGTGTTGGCGGTTCTGTGCACCTTTAAGACTGAAAGATGTGTTTGTAGTCCATGGGAACAGTTTGTCGGAGCTGTAAGCCTGTTACCTAAGCAACAGCAAGGACAATGCAGTCGCATGCCCTATTATATCAGTTTGACTGTATGTGAAGAATGGCTAGAACCGGTTTGATCTGGCAGACCAGCGAAGCATGATCTTCTTGAAGGAAAGATTTGTCTCTCTCTCAGCAGATAATCTACATTGGCCTACAGAGTGTGTTTCACCTAAAGAGAAAAATACCCCGAGAAAGGAATCTGTGCCTTGTGGGAGGTAGCAAATTCCTTTTTACTTCCAATCTCTAAGATGTCTCTGCCTCAGGAGTGACTTTTTGTCGCTTTTCGTGTTTCTGGGAGCTCTGGAATTCTCAATAAAGAGAGACTTCTAATTTTAAAAAAAATCTAAATCGACTAGTTGTTATACTCCGTGTTTAAATATCCATGACACCTACTGCAGCTGAAGTGCCTTGAATGCCAATCTATTACAGACTGTTCATCAACTCGCCTGGAGACTTTGAGTAGCATCTGGCTATTCAACTCTGGGACACAAAGAACAAAGAACAAAGAACAGTACAGCACAGGAACAGGCCGTTCGGTACTCCAAGGCGGAGCCGATATTGATGCCTCCTTAAACTAAAACCTTCTGCACTTCCGAGGACCGTATCCCTCTATTCCCATCCTACTCATGTATTTGTCAAGATGCCTCTTAAACATCACTATTGTACCTGATTCCACCACCTCCCCTGGCCGCAAGTTCCAGGCACTTACCACCCGCTGTGTAAAGAACTTGAACAAACAACGAACTAAGAACAAAGAACAGTACAGCACAGGAACAGGCCATTCGGCCCACCAAGCCTGCGCCGATCTTGATGCCTGCCGAAACTAACACCTTCTGCACATCCGGGGCCCATAAACCTCTATTCCCTTCCTATTCATATATTTGTCAAGATGTCTCTTAAACATTGCTATCGTATCTGCTTCCACCAGCTCCACTGGCAGCAAGTTCCTGGCACTCACCACCCTCTGTGTAAAAAACTTGCCTCGCACATCCCCTCTAAACTTTGCCCCTCACACCTTAAACCTATGTCCCCTAGTAACTGACTCTTCCACCCTGGGAAAAAGCTTCTGACTATCCACTCTGTCCATGCCGCTCATAACTTTGTAAACCTCTATCATGTTGCCCCTCCACCTCCATCGTTTCAGTGAAAACAATCCGAGTTTTTCCAACCTCTCCTCATAGCTAATGCCCTCCAGACCAGGCAACATCCTGGTAAACCTCCTCTGTACCCTCTCCAAAGCCACTACGTCCTTCTGGTAGTTTGGCTACCAGAGTTGCACGCAATATTCTAAGTGTGGTCTAACTAAGGTTCTGTACAGCTGCAACATGACTTGCCAATTTTTATACTCTATGCCTCGCCCGATGAAGGCAAGCATGCTGAAGGCTTTCATGACTACCTTATCCACCTGCATTGCCACTTTCAGTGACCTGTGGACCTGTACGCCCAGATCTCTCTGCCTGTCAATACTCCTAAGGGTTCTGCCATTTACTGTATAACTCCCACCTGCATTAGACCTTCCAAAATGCATTACCTCACATTTGTCATGATTAAACTCCATCTGCCATTTCTCCACCCAAGTCTCCAACCGATCTATATCCTGCTGTATCCTCTGACAATCCTCATCACTATCCGCAATTCCACCAACCTTTGTGTCGTCCGCAAACTTACTAATCAGACCAGCTACATTTTCCTCCAAATCATTTATATATACAACAAAGAGCAAAGGTTCCAGCACTGATCCCTGCGGAACACCACCAGTCACATCTCTCCATTCAGAAAAACACCCATCCACTGTTACCCTCTGTCTTCTATGACCGAGCCAGTTCTGTATCCATCTTGCCAGCTCACCTCTGATCCCGTGTGACTTCACCTTTTGTACCAGTCTGCCATGAGGGACCTTGTCAAAGGTTTTACTGAAGTCCATATAGATAACATCCACTGCCCTTCCTTCATCAATCATCTTTGTCACTTCCTCATAAAACTCAATCAGATTAGTGAGACACGACCTCCCCTTCACAAAACCATGCTGCCTCTTGCTAATAAGTTCGTGTGTTTCCAAATGGGAGTATATCCTGTCGCCAAGAATCCTCTCTAATAATTTTCCTGCCACTGATGTAAGGCTCACCGGCCTCTAATTACCTGGATTATCCTTGCTACCCTTCTTAACCCAAGGAACAACATTGGATGGTCTCCAGTCCTCTGGGACCTCACCTGTAGCCAATGAGGATGCAAAGATTTTTGTCAAGGCCCCAGCAATTGTTTCCCTTGCCTCACTTAGTATTCTGGGGTAGATCCCATCAGGCCCTGGGGACGTATCTACCTTAATGCTTTGCAAGACACCCAGCACCTCCTCCTTTTTGATAATGAGATGACTGAGACTATCTACTCTCCCTTTCCTCGGCTCATCATCCGCCAAGTCCTTCTCTTTGATGAATACTGATGCAAAGCACTCATTTAGTACGTCGCCCATTTCTTCTGGCTCCACACATTGATTCTCTTCTCTGTCCTTGAGCGGGCCAACCCTTTCTCTAGTTACCCTCTTGCTCTTCATTTATGTATAAAAAGCCTTGGGATTATCCTTAATCCTGTTTGCCAATGACTTTTCATGACTTCTTTTTGTCCTCCTGATTCCTTGCTTAAGTTCCTTTCTACTGTCTTTATATTCCCCAAGGGATTCGTCTGTTCCTAGACTTCCAGCCCTTATGAATGCGTCGTTTTTCTTTTTGACTTGGCTCACAATATCCCGCATTATCCAAACTTCCCAAAACTTGCCAAACGTTTCCTTCTTCCTCACAGGAACATGCTGGTCCTGGATTCTAATCAACTGACATTTGAAAGACTCCCACATGTCAGATGTTGATTTACCCTCAAACAGCCACCCCCAATATAAATTCTTCAGTTCCTGTCTAATATTGTTATAGTTAGCCTTCCCCCATTTTGGCACCTTCACCCAAGGACTACTCTTACCCTTATCCACAAGTACCTTAAAACTTATGTAATTTTGGTCACTGTTCCCGAAATGCTCCCCTACTGAAACTTCGACCACCTGGCCCAGCTCATTCCCTAATACCAGGTCCAGTACGGCCCCATCCCCAGTTGGACTATCTACATATTGTTTCAAGAAGCCCTCCTGGATGCTCCTGACAAATTCTGGCCCATCTAAGCCCCTTGCACTAATTGAGTCCCTGTCTATATTAGGGATTTTAAAATCACCCACCAGTACAACCGTGTTAGCTTTACATCTTCCCAAAATCTGTCTACATATCTACTCCTCTACCTCCCCGCTTGCTGTTGGGAGGCCTGGAGAAAACCCCCAACCTCGTGACTGCACTCTTCCTATTCCTGAGCTCCACCCATATTGCCTCGCCTCGCGACCCCTCCCATGTGTCCTCCCGCAGTACAGCTGTGATATTCTCCTGAACAAGTAATGCAACTCCCCCACCCCTTTTACATTCCCTTCTATCCCGCCTGAAGCTCCTAAATCCTGCAACATTTAGCTGCCAATCCTAACCTTCCCTCAACCAAGTCTCTGTAATAGCAGCAACATCATAGTTCCAAGTACTAATCCAAGTTCCAAGTTCATCTGCCTTACCTGGATACACCTCACTGAACCGGAAACATAACCCACCAAGACTTACAACCTAGTTGCTATATTATTCCTAAGAAATAGCTATAATTTAAAACATCATTTTAGAACTGGTTAACCATTGGTTTTTGAATGTATGTGTGTGTTCATGAGGGTTAGGAGGAATAAGAAGTCATAAAGTCTTTTCAGATATAGATTTATATCAATATTGCTTAACATTTGGTTTATTAATATAGTTAATCTGTTGTTGTTTAAAGATACCTGGTTTGGTGTATTTTATTCTGCGTGTCAATAAATAGTTTAATTTGGCTAATTTTCGGTAGGTGGGAAACTTTATAATATGCTGTGATCTGTGGAATAATGAGTTTGAATTCACAACAAATTATTCCCGCCTAGGTCGTAACAACACATTTAATTATGACTTCTTGAACATCTACTACTGATGTTCGCGTCCAGAGCTGTCTAAATGATGACATCTGCAACTCTCTCCCACCACACTCCACGTTGCTACCTCCTTTTCTCTGGTAACACGCTCCTTAAAGCCCACACTTTGACCAGGATTTTGGCCTTCTGCCCTAATATGGCTTTATGTAGCTTGGAGTCAAATTTTGCATTATAACGCTCTTGTGAAGCACCTTGTTACATTTTCGCACGTTAACGGTGCTATATAAGTACAAGTTTTCGTTGCTGGTGTTATTATTTGAGGGATATAGTATATGCAGCAACACTACAGATTTCAATTACTGGGGGCGGATCTGTTGATTTCTTCTGGTATCTTCAACTCTTTGTAGCTAGAACATGCAAACCTATTAACATAAGAAATATGAGCTGGAGTAGGACATTTATCCTTTTAAATATACTATGCCATTCAACAGGATCATGGCTGATCTTGTACCACAACTGCACTTTCTCACAATATCCCTATATCCCTTAATACCAACTACACCTTTCCATACTAATCCCATATCCCTTAATGCCCTTATGACCCCTGCCTTGATTATACGCAACAACCACGCATCCACAGCTCTCTGAGGTAGAGAATTCCAAAGATTCACAACATTTTGAGTGAAGAAATTTCTTCTCATCTCAGTACTACATGATAGAGACCTTATTCTGAGTCTAGTGACCCCGTGTTCAAGATTCCTCAGCGAGGGAAAACATTTTCGCATGATCTACCCTCCAATTCTCTTAAGAATTTTATGTGCTTCAATTCGACCACCTCTCAATCTTCCAAACTCTGGGGAATATAGACTTAGCCTAATTCATCTCTTCTCATAGAACAATCAACTCGTCACAAGAATCAAACGAATGACTCTTTGTTGCACTCTCTCGAGGGCAAGAATTTCATTGCTTAGGTACGGGGACCAAAACACCACACAGTTCTCCAGGTGTGGCTTACCAATACCCTTTATAATTGTAGTAAGAATTATTTCCTCTTTATTTCCAGGCCCTTAGTAACAAATGCCAACATAGCATTTGCGTTCATCATTGCTTGCTGTATCTGCATGTTGACGTTCTGTGATTTATTTACAAGGGCACTCAGGTCTTTTTTTAATGCAAACATTACCCAGTCACTCAGCATTAAAAATGCTCATAATAAAACACACTAAAGTGGATAATTTCACATTTTGCCAGATTGTGTCCCATCTGCCACGTTCTTGCCCATTCACCAAACCGATTTCCCTCTGCCTCTATGCGTTCTCCACACTGCTTCCCACTTAATCTTGGATTGTCAGCAATCACGCACACGTTTCATCCAGTCCCCTCATCTAAGTCATTCATATAGATTGTAAATAGCTGAGGCCAATTAAAAATGTTCTTTTGATTTCCACTTTCTGTTTCAGACCATTAATCAATTCTCAAATGGTAATAAGAGTGGTGCAGTGCTTAGCACCGCAGCCTCACAGCTCCAGCGACCCGGGTACTGGTCGATTCTGGGTACTGCCTGTGTGGAGTTTACAAGTTCTCCCTATGACCGCGTGGGTTTTCGCTGGGTGCCCGGTTTCCTCCCGCAGCCAAAGTTTAAATGGTAAATTAGCCAATTGTAAATTGCCCCTAGTATAGGTAGGGAATATAGGATTTCTTTAGGGTTAGTATAAATGCGTGGTTGTTGGTCGGCACAGACTTGGTGGGCTGAAGGGCTTGTTTCAATGCTGTATCTCAAAATAAATACTGCATTACCCCCAATTCCATGAGTCCAGACTTTGCGTAATAATCTCTTGGGTGGTATCTTATCGAATGCCCTTTGCAAATCCAACGACACTGGTCCACCCAACAAACTCTAACAAATCTGTCAAACAAAAGTTCAATTTCATAATTCGTGTTGACTCTGATTAGCCATGCTATGATTCACTAAGTGTCCTGTTATTACGTCCTTAATAATGGAAACCCGCATTTTGACGACGTTATATATTACGTTTTATGCTATAATGGCGTTATATTTGATACCTTTCTTCTTTACCTCCATTGTAAGTATGGAAGGCAATTTGTTTTTTTTAAGGGAAGCGATATCCTCCGTGTGCGTTTGTCTTTCCATGCCTAGAACAGGCGATGGGGGAAATGCCCAGATGTAAAAAATGAAATCTATCTATACTTACCAAATAAATCACAGCATGGATTTAGGATTTCAACAGAGCAAGAGCTGTTGGATATGTTGAAGTATCACTTGTCTGATTATACTTTTCGGCCTCACAGAACAAACTCACTTCAACTTAAAGCAATATAGCAGATCGCTCAGGTTCTGGTTCAACCACTTTAATTTGCACCGAAGCACAGATTTATTGAGTGGTTGCCAGTGCTCCATAACCTTGTATGACATAAACACATAGAGACCATCGTGTCCGTCATTTTCCGGAGCCGGTAGCAATGATAAAAATTCATTCCTGCTGTCCCAACTCGGAAAATTAGTGACCATGGATATGAAATTGGTCTTTGAGCAGCAGCATAAAACTGGTAACAGCGAATTACCAAATTACTTATCTATTGGGTTCCTCAGCGCCACTCTGTGTTCCATCAAGTTGATTCGAAATTACCAGGTGGTAAGGAACAAAATCTCCATCATATTCGGTAGTAATGATATAAATACATCAACACCTTCGAATTGCAACCAAAATGGTTTCTGCCCGTACGACTATGCATGATGCCGACTCTGAGACCGGCCCTCAAAACTAGTGCAGAATGAACTCATACTGAATAGCAATCTGCTTTACGCACCGTACCCAATTTTGCTTCCCATTGACCTCAACATAAACAAACATCAGACTGGATGTAAAATAAGCTACTCATTCGCTCTGAGCCTATTTCATGCTACTAATGAAGACCAATTTCAGCCTCTGAATCTCGACTTTCAGTCTTTTTCAATTGCTGGTGGCCAACTGAATTCACCAGAAGAACACCCAGAACAGCTCATGGTTGGGAACTGGAGAGTATCAGTGGGCCCCGAAGCTGGTCTGTCAGCCGGTTCGTTATACTAATTGGAGTCAATATCAGGGAAGCTACAATGCACCAGCAATGCACCAGATTGTTTTTTTGTGGGGACTGGGGGTATCTCTTCTATTTCTCGGCATAATTATGTAAGATGACATTGCTTTGGCTTTTTCTTAACTAGCTTTTGAGTATCTCTTAAAGGAATTATTTCTTTGTCAATAGTCATGATACTCTGCAAGTAAAACACAAAATCAAGACAAACAGGTAACATGATTAAACTGACACAGTAAAGCACTATTAGGGATGAAGATTAACTAATTATTAACGGCTTACCTGGAACACCAATTATTGCAAGAATAGGGTAATAAATATTTTCTATCTGTATGATTACTGGCAATGTCATATTCAGAGAGAAGCGGTGTTGCCTGCTAGCGCTATGGGAACGCAGATCTTCTGCTTCCAAAATAAAGTCTTATTTATAACAGTGAATAAACTCAAGTGCCGCATGGGCATTGCTCAATGACTCCCAGTAGTTACAGTCATTTAAATGAACAAATAAAGTGGAGCCATATTTGCTCCTGTTAATCAGTGATATTTGATAATGATATTGTCCGCTGAAAATGTAAAGACTAAATAATATAGTTGCCATCATACGATCCAAATAAGATATTTCGACATCTGCATTAATACAGCAATAGTACAAATGGTACAAGACTCCCGATTTGGAAAAAAAAATATTTATAGTTTCGTGCAAGGCAATTGATGACCCCCTTCGCTGTTCTGATGCAACTTTATGCAAGCTCAATAAAATGTGCCTTATCTATTGTTTGGAAGCATTACAACCTTTTGGACTTAAAATTGAGTTCAATAATTTTACTTCATAATCTATGATCCTATTTATTTTTATTTTTGGGTGGCAACTGTTGGTAATGCCTCTGTATTTCCCATGAACACTTGCACGAAAAATATCTTTGTGTATTTTCTTGTCTCATTACTGCTGCCTTTTTGCCTTGTACCAACATCTCCTTACCATTTAATATCTCTGCCTTCTTCCCAACCCCCGACTATCCTGTTTGTTATTTTCATCCGCTCATCCCTTTACCTGCCTCTGTGCTTTCTTTGAACATGCAACATCTTTGACTGTTTCAGTTATGCTAACAGGTCATCGACCTGAAACACTAGCTCTGTTTCTCTTTTTAGAGATGCTGCAAAGCTGGCTGAGTATTTTCTGAATGCTCAGATTGTATTTCAGATTTCCAGCACTCGCAGTATTTTGCTTTTTAAGAGTTTTTCTAGGAGGGTTTGTGGCATCAGATGGCGAGAATTGGTGAGGTAAAAGGGCATGTGTTGCATCTCCAGTGTGGGCATGGGAATGTGCTGTGGGAAGGATAGGGAGAGTTGGTAGCGATTGATGAGTGATTCAGGGAATTGCAGATGCAACCGTACCTAAAGAAGGCTGAAAGGGTATAGGAGTGGTCGATCTGGTTGGTGGTGACATCACGCTGGGGTTGCAGAAATGGTGGAGAATGGTCCGCTGAATGCAAAAGTTGGTGGTGTCGGAGATGAAGACAAGGGCGATCCTATCGTGGTTCTGGGAACAGGCTGAGAGCAGAAGTGTGGACATGAAACAGAAAAAAGTAGAATACACAGCTGAGGAAAAAGCAAGGTATATCGGAACAGTTGTGAGGAAGTTCAGTCCAGATATCAAAGGGAGTATTTGGGTTTATGCTGAAAATTGGGAGATAGCCTCGACCGAAAAATGGAGGGCAAAAAGGGAAGAAGGGAAGTGCAGTGCCATAGATAAACCATGTAAAGGCAAGAGAAGTGTGAAAATGGGAAGAAAAGTGGATGAAATTTCCCAGTTCAAGTCGAGTGCAAGAAAAATCAGCGCTGCAACCAACAATGTGCTGGTGCAGGGGTGGGGGTGGGGGGGAGTGGGTGGAGGTTTGGGGGGGCGGGAGGGCGGGGGGATGTGAATGCAGTATCCTGGGTAGGACGGGGAAAATTATGTTTATTATATCCCAAGAAACATGAACCACAGAGGGAGAAATACGGATTCTCATAGAACCTTTTTTTATTTGGAGGAAATGAGATGAGTTAAAGGATACGTTCTTCACTATGTGGACAAAGCTGTAGACAGTGGCCAATCCATTTCCTGCGCTTTTGGCTCACCCACCAGCACGCCGCCTGCTTCCTCCCCATCTGTTCCCAACCGACTCCAATCGCCGTGAAAGACAATTAAGTCCTCTTGGTTCTCATCTTCCACCACACCAGGCATTGAACCATAGAAGAATAAAATAAAATCATAGAATGGCGACAACACAGGAGGAGGCTATTCAACACATTATGTCCATTTTAGCTCCCTGCAAGAGCAATATGTCTAGTCCCACAGCACCAGCCTTACCCCGTAGCCAAAGAGCCAAAGAGTCATACAGCATAGAAACAGGCCCTTCGGCCCACCGTGTCCATGCCGACCATAATGCTTATCCATGCTAATCCCACCTGCCTGCATTAATTCCATATCAATCTATTCCATGCTCATTCAAAAGAACAAAGAACAAAGAAAATTGCAGCACAGTAACAGGCCCTTCGCCCCTCCAAGCCTGCGCCGATCCAGATCCTCTATCTAAACCTGTCACCTATTTTCTAAGGGTCTGTATCTCTTTGCTTCCTGCCCATTCATGTATCAGTCTAGATACATCTTAAAAGATGCTATCGTGCCCGTGTCTACCACCTTCGCTGGCAACGCATTCCAGGCACCCACCACCCTCTGCGTAAAGAACTTTCCACGCATATCCCCCCTAAACTTTTCCCCTTTCACTTTGAACTCGTGACCCCTAGTAATTGAATCCCCCACTCTGGGAAAAAGCTTCTTGCTATCCAACCTGTCTATACCTCTCATGATTTTGTACACCTCAATCAGGTCCCCCCTCAACCTCCGTCTTTCTAATGAAAATAATCCTAATCTACTCAACCTCTCTTCATAGCTAGCGCCCTCCATACCAGGCAACATCCTGGTGAACCTCCTCTGCACCCTCTCCAAAGCATCCACATCCTTTTGGTAATGTGGTGACCAGAACTGCACGCAGTATTCCAAATGTGGCCAAACCAAAGTCCTATACAACTGTAACATGACCTGCCAACTCTTGTACTCAATACCCCGTCCGATGAAGGAAAGCATGCCGTATGCCTTCTTGACCACTCTATTGACCTGCGTTGCCACCTTCAGGGAACAATGGACCTGAACACCCAAATCTCTCTGTACATCAATTTTCCCCAGGACTTTTCCATTTATTGTGTAGTCCACTCTTGAATTGGATCTTCCAAAATGCATCACCTCGCATTTGCCTGGATTGAAATCCATCTGCCATTTCTCTGCCCAAATCTCCAATCTATCTATATTCTGCTGTATTCTCAGACAGTCCCCTTCACTATCTGCTACTCCACCAATCTTAGTGTCGTCTGCAAACTTGCTAATCAGTCCACCTATACTTTCCTCCAAGTACCTGTCCAGATGCCTCTTAAATATCGCTACTGTTCCTGCCTCCACCAACTCCTCTGGTAGCTCATTCCAGATACTCACTATTATTTGTGTGAAAAATGTACCCCTTTGATCGCCTCTAAACCTCCTCCCTCACACCTTAAATCTATGCCCTCGAGTTTTAGTCACCCCTACCATGGGAAACAAACTCTCGCTATTGACCCTATCTATGCCTATCAAAGTTTTATATACTTCTATCTTGTCCCCTCTCAGTCTCCTTTGCTCCAGGGAAAAAAGACCCAGCCTATCCAATCTCTCTTTATAACTCAAGCCCTCCAAACCAGGCAACATCCTTGAGACTCTTTTCTGCACCCTCTCCAGTTTAATCACATCTTTCCCGTAGTGCGGCGACCAGAACTGCATACAGTACTTCAAATGCGGCCTAAACAATGTTATGTACAACTGTAACATGACGTCCCAACTTTTGTACTCAATGCCTCGGCCGATGTAGGCAAGCATGCCATACACCTTCTTCACTACCCCGTCTACCTCTGTTGCCACTTTCAGGGAACTATGTATTTGCACCCAAGGTCTCTCTGCTCAACAACTCTCCCCAGGGCCCTGCATTTCACTGTTTTTGTCCTACCCTGGTTTAACTTCCCAAAATGCACCACTTCACCTTGTCTGCATTAAATTCCATTTGCCACTCCCTTGCCCACCTTCCCAGTTGATCTATATCCTGCTGTAACCTTAGATAACCTTCTTCACTGTCCACTATACCACCAATCTTGGTGTCAATTGCAAACTTACAAATCATGCCCCTTATATTCACATCCAAGTCATTAATAGATATGACAAACAACAGAGGGCCCAGCACCGATCCCTGTGGTACACCACTGGTCACGTGCCTCCAATCTGAATAACAACACTCCACTACCACCCTCTGCCTCCTATCACCAAGCCAATTTTGTATCCAATTTGCTAGCTCACCCTGGATACCATGTGTTCGAACCTTCTGGACCAGCCTACCATGCAGGACCTTGTCAAAGGCCTTGTTAAAGTCCATGTAGACAACATCCATCGCCCTGCCCTCGTCTATTCTCTTGGTCACCTCCTCGAAAAACTCAATCAAATTCGTGAGACATGATCTCCCACGCACAAAGCCATGCTGACTATCCCTAATCGGACCATGCCTTTCCAGATGCATATAAATCATGTCTCTCAGAATCCCTTCCAGTAACCTTCCCACCACTGATGTAAGGCTCACCGGCCTATAGTTCCCTGGCTTATCCCTGATGCCCTTCTTAAACAAAGGCACAACATCAGCTATCCTCCAGTCTTCCGCTACCTAACCCGTGGCTAACGATGGTACAAAAATCTCTGCCAGGGCCCCAGCAATCACCTCCCTTGCTTCCCAGAGCATCCTAGCATACAGCTGGTCAGGTCCTGGGGATTAATCCACCTTATTGCGCTTCAAAACCTCCAACACCTCCTCCTTTATGATGTTGATGTGCTCCCGGATATCACCCACCCCCCCACCCCACCTTGAACCTACGAGCTTCCATGACCTTCTCCACAGTAAATACGGACGAGAAATATTTATTTAAGACCTCGCCCATTTCCCGTGACTCCACACATTAATTGCTGCACTGATCCTTAAGAGGAGTTACTCTCTCCCCAGCTACCCTTTTACTCTTAATATGCTTATAGAATCTTTTAGGATTCTCCTTTATCCTATCTGCCAGGGAAATCTCATGGCCTCTTTCCTTTACTGTTCCTGGGCAGAATCCTGGCATGTGCCTCATCCCCCACCATCAGCAGCTCTGTAGGTGTACCAACATAGAATGCAGCGTTTCAAGAAGGTGGCTAAACAACACTTTCTCTGGCAATTAGGAATGGACAATAAGTGCTGACCGTGCAAGATGCCCAAAACCTATGAATGGAAGATACATTTTTAAAATAAGTCTCATAGTCAAGTGTGTCATGAAGGGAGATGATTCACATGGAGAAGAATGGTCTTGTGTGGGAGACTCTGGAATAAGAACCTGAGGGATGGGGGGTAGGGTCTCATATTGGGGGAAGAGACTCACCAGTGTAAAAATCTCATGGGGGAGTAATCTAATGGGGCGTAAGGGTCCCATGGAGGAGAAGACTCGACAGTGGGGAAGTCTCGGTGGGAAGACTGTAAAAATGAAAAGTATCACTGTGGGCATTTCACGGGATTGGTGTTTCAGGGATTCGTGTTTCCATTGAAGAGGGGTGATTGATTTCGTTGGGGCAGTTTCACGGGGATGTATTTTTACTGAGGGGGGATAGTTTCAAGAGCAGGAAAAGTCTCAAAGGTGTCTTACCAATGCGAGTTTCAGGGAATGGAGTCTCACAAGTTAAATAATGAGTCTCTCAAAATGAAAAGACTGAGCATGGAAGATTCCCACGAGGTGAAGAGTCTCAAGGAGTGAGGGGAAGAATATCATGGTGAGCCTCACAGTGGGGGAAAGGGTATCATGGTGGGGTGTTGAGGCTCACCTTGTGGGGAAGATGCTCACGAAAGGGGGAAGGACAATAGCATCACGGTGGGGTACGTTTTAGAGAGTGGGGGCAGAGTCTCATGGTGTTGGGAAAAATTCTCACAGGCTGGAGACTCACTGAAGTGTGACTGAGGTCGGGTCAGACCGGGGAAGATGAGAGTAGTTGGTGGGGTGTTTCTCAAAGGCTGAAGAACATCACACGGAGGCTGAGAGAGGAACCTCTAGAACAAAGATTCTTGTGGTGGGAGAAGACTAACACAACAGATAGATTCACGTGGGAGATTGCCAGAGTCTCGGCAGAGAATCACGAGCAAATACTCTCGGGGGAAATCGTCTCCTCGGGAAATGCCTCGGGCCAAGGATTCGCAGTGGAAAGAGTTTTAGGGGGGAATCTCGAGCAATGATTATTGGGCAGAAGCATCTCGGTGATAACGTCATGGGGAAAAATCATGGAAGACCCTTGGGGGGCTTGTGTTGAACAGAGTCTCATTAGGGTGAGTTTCAGTAAGGAGGTTCACAGGGAAGGAGATCTTCAAGGGATGGAGTTTCAAGTGGTGCGTGTTTCATGGCCCGTCATTTTACACGATGGGAGCTAAAGGAGGGACAGTATCATAGGCTGGGAATTCCACAGAAGGAGATTCAAGGGGGAAGCACAATTTCTTTCATGGGCAGAATCTCTAGGAAATGGAGTCTTGCGGGGGAGGGGGGGTCTTGGGAAAGAGATCATCATCAGGGAAGACAGATTCATGGGCGAAAGGGAATTTTGCGGGGCTTAGTCCAGATCTGCAGCATGTGGGGATAGAGATTTTCATGTGAGGGGATAGTTTCAATTCGGAAGAGTTCTCGAGGGGTAGAGTTCTGATGAGGGCTGTCAGGGAGGAGTTTCTGGGAAGGGTCTAATAGAAGAGTTTCAAGGGGAATGCAATTCACACAGAGAGCAGGATCTCACAGATGGAGTTTCACACATGATATTTCAGGGGGTGGGAGATTCATGGGCTGGTAGCTTCACAGGTTAAGTATTTTACGGGGGTTGTATCAAGGGGTGATCGTTTCATGAGGGTCACATTCACAAGGTGGTAATTTCACGAGTCTCTGGAGGGGCTCATGGCAGAGAGTTTTGCAGACCTGGAGACTCTATGTTGGGAAGAAAGCCACACGAGGGAAGCAAGACTCGCAGGATGAAGGAAGAATTACAGGATGGAAGAAACACCTCAGAATGTGGGTGATGAACACTTCACATGGGATCAATTCAAGTTGGAGTTCCATGCCTGCTAGAGTGGGGGGACGAAGCTAAGGGGACTAGTATCAAAGGAGGGAAGAGATAACATGAGATGCGGTGGTAAGATTTTGAGGAAGAAATTTACATGAGGGGTCAGTTTCATGGGAACAGAGCTTTGCGGTGGGAGGAGACTCCCCAAGGAGATTCTCACTGTAGGTAATTTCATACGGCGTTGGAAAGGGCGTGAAGAGACTCATGGTTGTGGAAAGTTACACGGCAGGGTGAGGGCCTCAAGGCGAAGATTCTCATGGGGGTCTTAAATCTCACGGGGAGAGATGCATCTCACGTGATTTTTAGGGTCATTGGCTGTGGAAATGCTCACGGGGATTGGAAAGTCTCAAAGAAAGGGTGAGTCTTGTGCATGTGAAGATTCATGGGGAGAGATGAGTCTCACAGAGGAGTCGATCTCACAGGCATTTGACTCTCATGGGGGAGTGAGACTCATAGAGGCAGTGACTCTCATGGGCCATGAGTCTAATTGGCGTGGGTGAGTCATATGGTCAGGTGTGCTACACTGGGTTGAGTTGCAGGCGGGTTGAATCCCCCGGGGGCGGGCTGAAACTTACTGACAGTGGATGATTCTCATTGCAGGTGGTGGGAAGAGCCTCTGTGTGAACAGAGTCCCATGGTAGGGCAGAGAAACGTGGTGCGTGACTCATAGGGGGAGCATGTCGTGTGGGAGAGTCTCAAGGAGAGAGTTTTACATTGGGTGTGAGTCTTCTGTGGTGGAAAAGCTCGCAGCAGCGATTAAATGTCACATGAGTGGCAAAGTGTCTCACCATGTGAGATTCTGACAGGGAGAGTCTGATGGTTAGCAGTGTCATGAGCAGAGTTTCGCTCGGAGATGGAGTCGCCATTAAGAGGTGGAGCGCTCTCAAAGTAGGGCAAGAGTCTCACAGCCAGGAGTCTTTTGGGGCTGCTGTCCCATAAGGACGAGTCTCGTGGTTGGATGTATTCTAATGGATGGGTGGTTTCTCAAAATGCGGGAGACACTCATGACGGAAAGTGAATCTCAAAGGTGGGGAGATACATGGAGGAAAGAGTTTCAGAAGTTGGAGGTGACGGTTCTTTTGGATTAGCTGACTCGGGGATGATTCCTGGAGATCAATCATCTTATGGGATGGAGTGTCATGGTGGAGAAGCTTTCAGGAAGAGAGTGTTAATGAAGGAAAAGCCTCTCTGCAGAGCAAGAGTCATGCAATGAGGGACGAGAATCACAAACAAAAAGTGCAAGAGTTTCACTGAGTGAAAAAAATCACACCAGAGAATAATATTCAGGGAGGGAGACACGGAGGGAAGGGTATGAGGTGGGAAAACTCTTGTGGGTGGAGTGTTAGAAGTGGAACAGTCTGATGGGAGGATACACCGCACGTCCGACAATCATCTCGCTGGGTGCAGAGTCTTGGGGAAGTAAACTTGGGGGAAGTATCGCGCTGTGGATGTGTCTTGCGAGGAAGAGTCTAGCGGAATGAGTCTAAGCAGGAGAGATTCACTCAGGTAGTATCACGGTGTGTAAGATTCACAGGCAGGTAGGTTTATGGTGGGGTTGGTTACCATAGTGGTAGTTTCACGGAGGTGGTGGTGCTAGTATTTCCCGTTGTGGTACATCACGGTAAAATAGTTTTACTGGGTGGTAATCTCACAAGCAAGATCGAGGTATCTCACGGATGAAAGTTTTCAATGGAGGAAGTGCCATCGGGGGATGAATCATGCAGGCTTGAGAAAAAATTCACATGTTGGGGTAAGAACCTCACAGGGGGAGCTATTCATGTGGAAGATTCCACGAGCCTAAGAGTCCCATGGGGATGGATGAACACATGAGAATGGAGAATTTCACAGGCAGAAGTAAGTCATGGTGGTGGTGGTGGGTTGTGGAGTTGGGGTGGAGGGGGGGTCGCTGGCGAGGCGGCAGATTCACTAGGGGCGAGTCTCATGGGGTTCAAGACACATGGTGTCGGGTGAGTCCAATGCGGTGGAGATGGTGACTAGCACTGGATGTGGGTTTCATTGCATGGTGCAGTGCAGGTCAGGGCGGAGTTACAGGGGAGGGAGAGGTGTCTGGCAAGTGGGACATTGAAGTGCGACAGATAACAGAGGGAAAAGGTCCAGGGGGGAGATTATTTAGAAAGGAATCTTGAGGAAAGTGTATTGGCGTGAACGAGTCTCGCAAGGTGGACAAGTATCCCACATGGGCAAAGAATGTCATGAGGCTAAATGTCTTACGCTGCGGGGTGCAGGGGGGTGCGAGGGTAGTGGGGTCTGTTTTTAAGAAGACTTTCACATGGCTACAAGTTTCATGTGGAGAGGGGAACTTCCCAGGGGGAGAATTTAATGCGGGGTACTTCATGCGGGATGGATGTTTCACAGGTCAATCATTTACAACACTCTCGTTGCGCCTCATATGGAACATTGTGTACTAGTCTGTGCATGGTACATTACGAAGGGTGTCAAACGTTGGCAAGGGTACCAACAAATGTTAACAGATGATTCCAGGGAAGAGGGACCTCAGTTATGTGGAGAGTTTGGGAAGTTGGCATTGTTTTCCTTAGAATAGAGAAGGGTAAGGGGTGCCCTGTCAGAGCTTTTCAAACTTATGAAGGTAGAATAAATTAGATATACAGCACTGAAACAGGCCCTTCGGCCCACCGAGTCTGTGCCAAACATCAACCACCCATTTATACTAATCCTACACTAATCCCATATTCCTACCAAACATCCCCACCTGTCCCTATATTTCCCTACCACCTACCGATACTAGTGACAATTTATAATGGCCAATTTACCTATCAACCTGCAAGTCTTTTGGCAGGAAACCGGAGCACCCAGAGAAAACCCACGCAGACACAGGGAGAACTTGCAAACTCCACACAGGCAGTACCCGGAATCGAACCCGGGTCCCTGGAGCTGTGAGGCTGCGGTGCTAACCACTGCGCCACTGTGCAGGATAAGGTAATAAAAAAAAAAGAAAGCTTATGCCAGATACCTGGAGTTCAACACTAACTGGTCTAGAATTCCATGGCTTCACTCTCTTAACTTGCATAAATAATGAAGTGACACATGTAAGTTTCCATTCTAGAGGAACAGTTCCTGAATGGAGATAACATTGGAAGATCATGGCTAAGGCATCTTCCATGTTCTCAGCTACCTCATCTAAATTATCTGTTCACAGGATAAATAAAACAGAATATGCTGGAAGTGCTCAGCAGCACTGACAGCATCTGTAGAGAGAGAAACAGAGTTAATGTTTCAGATAGATGACTTCTTTATTATTGAAGCATTATCTGTTTTTATTTCAGATTTCCAGCATCTGCATCAATTTGATTGTGTATCTGGTCCTTCGGATTTGGCACTCTTTAGCAAAGTGTGTTTTTCATTGCTTTTATTCTGTTTACGTTAAAGTTGGTTGATCCTTATTCCTGATTTTTTTATTGGTTTCCTAGCGATGACCCGAAGACTATTCCCTTCCTCTAATGTGATGCAAAGTAATTATTCCACATGCTCGCTATTTCTAATGCAGGTGGAGGATTGAGAAACGGAAGGATAGCTTTGTTCGTAGCATAGGAGGGCCCGACAGATGAAAATAACGCCTTCATGATATGTTTACATAGGCAGTTGCCATTATACATGCAAGCATCGAGGCTTGTAAGGGAAGTGCTCCTCATAACTTAGATATTGTATATAAGTACACAGAAATAACTAAGGTAAAAATGCACAACCTCTAACAGACATTATGGCTGTATGAAAGAAGGTGATGTCTCACCAAAATGGATTACATTTTGGATAAGTTAACTTATTTGATGGAGGATAATATTGTTATGAAGGTGATTCCATAATTTAACACTTTAAACCATAGAACCATTCAGACCGGCGTGTCCGTGCCAGCCAATAAAAAAACGAGCCACCCAATGTAACCCCACCTTCCAGCACCAGGTCCATAGCCTTGCCGGTTACAGCACTTCAGGTGCATGTCCAGTTGTCTATTAGAATAATTGAGGGGTTCTGTCTCCTCCACCGTTCCTGGCAGTGAATTCCAGGCACCCACCACCCTCCGGGTGAAAAAGGTTTTCCTCATGTCCCCTCTAGTCATTCTAACAATCATTTTAAATCTGTGCCCTCTGGTAGTTGACCTCACTGCTAGGAGAAACAGGTCTTTCCTCTTTCCTCTCCCTAGGCCCTGCATAATTTTGTACACATGTATTAAGTCACTCCTCACCCTACTCTGTTCTAAGGAAAACGAACCTAGCCTGTCTAATGTTTTCTCGAGCCTCGACAACATTCTTGCCAGTCTCCTCTGTACTCTCTCCAGAGCAATCATGTCATTTCTGTAATGTGGTGACCAGAGCTGCACGCAATACTCCAACGGTGGCCGAACCAGTGTTTTATACTTATCTAGCATTGCATCCCTGCTTTTGAATTCTATACCTCAGCCAATAAAGGAAAGCATTCCATATGCCTTCTTCACCACTCGATCTACCTCTCCTACCACCTTCAGGGACCTGTCGAAATGCATTCCAAGGTCTCACACTTCTTCTACCCCTCTCAATCTCCTCCCATTTATTGTGTATTCCTTCGCTTTATTTTCTCTCCTCAAATGCATTACCTCACACTTTTCTGGACTGAATTTCAATTGCTATGTTTCCGCCCATTCAACCAAACAATTGATATCTTTCTGGAAACTACAGCTATCCTCTTCACTCTTAACTGCACGGCCAATTTTTGCATCATCAGCAAATTTTCAATAATGCCTCCCACTTTTATGTCGAAATAATTAATATATACTACAAACAGCAAGGTACCCAACATTGAACCCTGTGGAATGCCACTGGAAACAGCTTTCCATTCACATAAACATCTGTCGACTACTAACCCTTGTTTCCTGGCCCTGAGCCAATTCTGGATCCAATCTGCCACCTTCCCCTGTATCCCATGGGCTTTCATTTCACTGACCAGTCTGCGTTGTGGGACCTTGTCAAATGCCTTACTAAAGCCCATGTAGACCACATCACTGCAGGACTCTCATCAAGCCTTCTTGTTACTTCCTCAAAAAACTCAATTAAGTTCGTATGACATCACCTTCCCTTAAGAAATTCATGCTGATTATCCATGATTAATCCGTGCCTTTCTAAGTTGCAATTTATCCAATCCCTCAGAATGGATGATAACAATTTTGCCACCACCGAGGTCAGACTGAGGATGCATGTTTAAATGTTTGTGACCATTGGTTTATTTGAAAGACTGAGAAGATGCCTGGATTTTGGATTTTTTAAAAGAGTTCCTGAAGGACACATTACTATAAAAAAAAACACATTTACTGGAAGTGACAATGAAGTGAACAAAGAACAAAGAAAATTACAGCACAGGAGCAGGCCCTTCGGTCCTCCAAGCCTGCGCCAATCCAGATCCTCTATCTAAACATGTCGCCTATTTTCTAAGGGTCTGTATCTCTTTGCTTCCTGCCCATTCATGTATCTGTCTAGATACATCTTAAAAGACGCTATCGTGCCCGCGTCTACCACCTCCGCTGGAAATGCATTCCAGGCACCCACCACCCTCTGCGTAAAGAACTTTCCATGCATATCCCCGCTAAAGTTTTCCCCTCTCACTTTGAATTCGTGACCCCTAGTACAAAAGTGCTAAAACATAAGGATCCTCGCTGGCTATTGGAGTTGTTTGCTGAGAAGACAGCTGTCTAGGTTTATGGCTGTCAGGATTTCTGGCTTTCTGTTTTTCGCTTGGACTGTTTAAACACTCAGTTGGTGTATAGTCTACCAAGTGAATCCACACAGCTCAGCCTTTTCCAACTGTTCTGAGAAATCTTCTGAGAATCCAGTGTAATAGCTGATACCACTGATGCAGTAATTCTCCTGCAACGCCTACAAGTCTGCTCCTCGATGGCTCCTGAATAGACCTACTCCAGAAAGATCCCAGTGACAGACACCTACCTGCACCTGCATGCCAGACCATAGGCCATCCAGAACATCCTATATCTTATCCTTTTTCAACAAAAAATGAAAAGTATTACAAAGTATTTTTTTGAAAGTTGATCTCTGAAGAGCGATTTTTTTTCATTTTCTTTTTTTTCTTTAAGCGCAGTGCGTGCGTGTGTGTGTTGTTCCTGTGTGTTCGGTTATTTTTAGCAGGGATAGATACTTATACTTTCATATTTCAAGCCGTGTGTTAAAAAGCTTTTTATCTTTATTGAATAAGTCTTGTTTTATGATAAATCAATAATTTTGTTCTTTATTAAGAAATCTGTTTGGCAGATTTTTATTCTGAAACTAATGTAGAATAAAAATATATAAATGTGCATCCCAGTTACTTGTTAAAATATTTACACATATGTTGGGACTGGTGGAGTAGTAGAAATGGAGAAAGACAGGGCATTCCTCCAACCTCGGTCATAATATATAATTAGGGTCCAGTCTGGGATAACCCAAAGCAGACCAGGTGCAATTGTAAATGGAGTGATAATAATTGAAAAGGGGAAAAGGAAGATTCCTGGTTTCATGTGCATTTGAGTAATGCTTTCACTACCGAAATGGCTACTTTTCACAGAATCACAGAATAATGCAGTGCAGAAGTGGCCCTTCAGCTCATCGAGTCTGCACCGATGTATTAAAGACACCTGACCTGTCTAACTAATCCCATTTGCCAGCACTTGGCCCATAGCCTTGAAAGTTATGACGTGCCAAGTGCTCATCCAGGTACTTTTTGAAGGATGTGAGGCAATCCGCCTCTCCCACCCTCCCAGGCAAGGAATTCCAGACCATCACCACCCTCTGGGTAAAAAAGATCTTCCTTAAATCCCCCTTAAACTTCCCACCCCTCACCTTAAACTTGTGTCCCCTCGTAACTGACCCTTCAACTCAGAGTAACAACTGCTCCCTATCCACCCTGTCCATGCCCCTCATAATCTTGTACACCTCGATCAGGTCACCCCTCAGTCTTCTCTGCTCCAGCAAAAACAACCCAAACCTATCCAACCTCTCTTCATTGCTTAAATATTCCATCACAGGCAACATCCTGGTCAATCGCCTCTGCACCCCCTCCAGTGCAATCACATCCTTCTTATAATGTGGCGACCAGAATTGCACACAGTACTCTAGCTGTGGCCTTACCAAAGTTATGTACAACTCCAACATGACATCCCTGTTTTTGTTATCTATGCCTCGATTGATAAAGGCAAGTGTCCCATATACCTTTTACACCACCCTATTAACCTACCCTTCTGCCTTCAAAGATCTATGGACAAAAACGCCAAGGTCCCTTTGTTCCTCAGAACTTCCCAGGGTCAGGCCATTCATTGAATACTTCCATGTCACATTACTCCTTCCAAGTGTATCACATCACACTTTTCAGCGTTAAATTCCATCTGCCACTTTTCTGCCCATTTGACCATCCCGTCTATATCCTCCTGTAACCCAAGACACTCAACCTCACTGTTAACCACTTGGCCAATCTTTGTGTCATCTGCGAACTTACTGATCCTACCCCCCACATAGTCATCTATGCCATTTATATAAATGGCAAACAATAGGGGACCCAGCACAAATCCCTGTGATATGCCACAAGACACTGGCTTCAAATCACTAAAACAACCGTCTGTCATCACTCTCTGTCTCCTACAGCTAAGCCAATTTTGAATCCACCTTATCAAGTTACTCTGTATCCCATGTACATTTGCTTTCGTGATAAGTCTCCCATGTGGGACCTTGTCAAAGGCTTTGCTGAAATCCATGTATACTACATCAACTGCACTACCCTCATCGACACACCTGGTCACATGCTCATAAAATTCAATCAAATTTGTTAGGCATGACCTCCCTCTGACAAAGCCATGCTGACTATTCCTAATCAAATTTTGCCTCTCCAAGTGGAGATAGATTCTCTCCTTCAGAATTTTCTCCAATAGTTTCCCTACCACTGACGTGAGACTCACTGGTCTGTAGTTCCCTTACTTATCTCGACAACCTTTCTTAAATAGTGGGACCACATTAGCTGTTCTCCAGTCCTCTGGCACCTCCCCCGTGGCCAGAGAGGAATTAAATATTAGCGTCAGAGCCCCTGCAATCTCTACCCTCACCTCCCACAGCATCCTGGGACACAAATGTCCGGAACTGGAGATTTGTCCACTTTTAAGCCTTCCAAAACCTCCAATACCTTGTCACTCCCAATGAAAATTTGCTCAAGAACCTCACAGTCTCTCTCTGATTTCCATATCTACATCCTCATTCTCTTGGGTGAAGATAGATATGAAGTATTTGTTCAACACCCTACCAATGTCCTTCGGCTCCACCCACAGATTTCCCCCTTGGTCCCTAATGGGTCCTACTCTTTCCCTTGTTATCCTCTTCCCATTGATATACTTAGAGAATACCTTCGGATTTTCCCTACTTTGACCAGCCAGAGCTTTGTCATATCCACTCTTTGCACTCCTAATTTCTTTCTTAAGCTCCATCCTACATTTGTTGTACTCCACTAATGCTTCCATTGATTTGCTTTCCTTGTATTTTCTAAAAGCCTCTCTTTTCCTTCTCATCGTACCCTGAATGTTTCTGATAATCCATGGTTCTTTGGGCTTGTTTCTCCTACCTACTACCCTAGAGGGAACATGTTGGGCCTGTACCCTCCCCATTTCATTTTTGAATGCCCCCCATTGCTCTTCTGTAGATTTCCCAAGTAACACTTTCCAGTCTACCTTGGCCAGATCCTGTCTTATTTTACTAAAATTCGCTCTCCCCAATCCAAAACCTTTTTTTGTAACTTGTTTATTGTTTTCTCCATAACAAGCTTAAATTGTACCATGTTGTGGTCGCGATCACGAAAATGCTCCCCCACCAACACATTCCCCAGAATTAGGTCCAGCACTGCACCCTCCCTTGTTGGATCCTCTGCATATTGGGCTAAAACGTTCTCCTGTATATATTTTAAGAACTCCACTCCATCCAAGCCCTTAACATGATGACTATCCCAATTAATGTTGGGAAAGTTGAAATCACCTAATATAGCTACCCTACTATTATTTTAACGCACCTCTGCGAATTGCACACACATTTGATCCTCAATTACCCGCTGACTATCTGGGGGTCTACAATAAACACCTAGCAATGTGGCTGTCCCTTTTTTATTCCTAAACTCCACCCATAAAGCTTCATTTGATGCCCCCTCCAAGATATCACCTCACGTTACTGCAGTAACTGACTCCTTAACTAATATTGCAATGCTCCCTCCTCTTTTGCCCCCTCCTCTGTCTCGCCTGAAGATTCTATATCCCGGGATATTGAGTTGCCAATCCTGCCGTTCCCTCAACCATGTCTCCGTGATGGCTACTATATCACAATTTCACGTGTCAATCCTTGCCCTTAACTCATCCGTTTTACCTGTAATACTCCTGGCATTAAAGTAGAGGCATCCATCCTGGCCTTGCTCCCTTGAAAATACCTTCTGCTGTATTCCATCTGATTTGTTTGCTTTCCTGTGTTTAGCTATTCTGCTAGGAGTCTGCATGCCCTCCCCCTGTCAAATTAGCTTAAACTCCTCCCAACAGTACTACAAAACCCGCCAGCAAGGATGTTAGACCCCCTCTAGTTTAAATGTAGACCGTCCCGCTTGTACAGGTCCCACCATCCCCAGAAACGGTTCCAGTGGTCCAGGAATCTAAAACCCTCCCTCCTGCAGCAGCTCTTAAGCCACGCGTTCATCTGTGCTATTCTCCTATTTCAATGCTCGCTAGCACGTGGCACTGTGAGTAATCCAGAGATTACAACCCGAGAGGTCCTGCTTTTAGTCAACTGCCTAACTCCCTGAATTCTTGATGCAAGACCTCATCCCTCTTTCTACCTATGTCATTGGTACCAGCATGTACCATGACCTCTGTCTTGTTACCCTCCCCCTTCAGGATGCCCTGCAGCCATCAGTGACATCCCGGACCCTGACACCAGGGAGGCAACACACCATCCTGCAGTCACGTTGACGGCAACAGTAGCGCCTATCTGTTCCCCTGACTATAAAATCCCCTATTACTATTGCTCTTACTCTCTTTCCCCCTTCCTGTGCAGACAGGCTGCTTATGGTGCCAGAAGCTTGGCTCTTTCCGCACTCCCTGGAGGAACCAGCCTCATCAGCCTCCAAAATGGAATACCGATTTGCAAGCAGGCCCCCAGGGGACTCCTGAACTACCTGCCTGTTTCTCTTGGACTGCCTGGTGGTCACACATTCCCTTACTTCCTCAAGTCCTTTCAGCTGTGGTTTGATTACCTCTCGATATGCGCTATCCACAATGCTCTCAGACACGTGGATGCTCCACAGTGTTTCCAGCCGCCGTTCCAGCTCTGAAATCCGAGATTCCAGGAGCTGCAGCTGGACACACTTCCTGCACATATGCTGGTCCCGGGAACTGGAAATGTTCCCGGATCCCCACATGCAGCAAGAGGAGCAAACCACGACTTTAAGCTCTCCTGCCATGACTAAACCCTTTAAACTTAAAACTTTAGAAGACTATTATAATTTTAAAAAATCAACTAAGTCTTGTCAAAACAACGAATTCAATGCAGTTTGAAAAATACCCACCAGGACTTACTCACCAGTCAGCTGTGCTCTATGGAAACTCTCGGCTCCCCTCACGCTCTTTGAGGACAGGTAGGAGATGAAAGGAGCTGCTCGATCCCTTCTCACCGAAGTCCTTCAGTCACAAAACTCCCACTTTAGCACTCTAATGCAACCCAAGTCAGCATTCCAGTGCAAACAAGGTCAGCACTGTAAGTTGGCCCACTTTTATACTGTCTGACTCTCGCCCCTGAAAACTGGTTTAAGCCAATTATCTAATTATGAAGGTGCAGCTGCCAGCAGAGCCTGAGTGAATTCTGTTTAAAGCTGATCTAAAACTCACCTTCTCCAACCCAGACAACAACTGTTAAGTTAATCTACTAAATAAAAGAAAGCCTAGACTTAAGATAAAACTAACCCTTAATTACCCTCAGTCACAAAACTCCCACTTTAGCACTCGAATGCAATCCAAATCAGCACTCCAGTGCACACTTTTGATGCACAGCATTTGTGCAGCAGTCTGGAATAGATTATGTTTCTTTAAAGGCATTATTCACTGACGATCGAGAACTTGAAGGCATATATTAGACCAAAAGCAAGGCGACCTGAAATTCAGGGAGTAGTGGACATACTGTTGAATATTGAAGTGACAGAGGCAGAGAGACGAGCAGAATTGGAAGAAAAGAAACAAGGTAACATTGCCACAGATTCAGTGGGACCGGAAGAAGTTACAGGTAGAATTTCAGAGAGAGGAAAATGAAAAAGTAAGGGAGCAAGAAGAGTGACAGGAGAGAAAAAGTGTAAGAAAAAGAGAAGAAAGGACAAAAGAAGGGGCATTTCATTGGGAGCAAGCAGAGTGGCAGGAAAAATAGAGGGCATTTCAACTGGAGCAAGCAGAGCGGCAGGTGAGGGAAAGGGCCAGAGAAGAAACAGTGAGAGAAAGAGCATACTAACAGAAACGGCTGGATCTAAAACAAAAGAGTGGCCTTGACTCCAAGAAAAAAATTTGATGAGGAAGAATCTGACTCCCACCGAGGACCCAGCTGTTTACATTTTTTCAAGTCATCCTGAAGTTTGAGGAAAGGAACGTAGAGGTACTTTTTATTTCTTTTGAAAAGTTTGATAAACAGACGAGGTAGGTAAAGGAAAACTATACACTTCTCATGCAAAGCAGGTTGATTGGCAGAGCTCGTGAAGTTTATGCTGTGCTTTTTGAGGAGGCGTGTGCAGATGCTGAGATGGCAGAAAAGGCTATTCTTGCTGCTTATGAATTGGTCCGTGAAGGTTCAAGTCAAAAATTTTGGAACCACCAGAAACAGCCTGGGCAGGCTTATATAAATTGTAAGGAGTAAAGCAAATTATCCTTCATCCTTGGATGCCAGCACTAAAAGTAGAGGACATGTATGATACCCTTAGTTAAACAGTTCTTCTGGAGGAATTAAAAAATTCACCCCCTCCATTAGTACGAAACTATATACAGGACCAGAAGGTTTCAAAAGCCAGACAGGCAGTTGAGATGGCTGACGAATGCGGGCTTGCCCACAGGTCCTAAAATTTTCCATCACCCCACAAAGCCGAGAAGGATAGAAGGTGGGAGGCTGAAAGGGATGAAAGTAGTCAGGGATGACAATGTGTAGGTGGGACCGTACTGGGTTCTCCACCTCAGGCCAGGAACGAAAGCGCTGCGGCGACAGTGAGGTTCAGAGGACTAGATGTTTCCATTACCGTAAGGTGGGATACCTTCATGCGGATTTCTGGCAGTTACAGGTTAATGCCATGGAACTTATTGGGTATACAAGGCCAATGCAGAGAAAGGGGCTCTGACTGAGAGTACGAAAAATCAAGATGTAGCTCTGACTGCAGATGTAAGGCCAAACGCAATAACTACTCTGAGTGCGGGGACTGTGAACAAGATACCTAGAGCTATAAGGAATTCTTATCAAAAGGAAAAGTAACTCCATATTCCTCAAGTGTGACAAGTAAACTTATAGTTAGTCATACGTAGGGATAGTGAAGCCATTCAAACTCTTTTGCTGGGGAAAGGCATGACTTTTCCAACAGAAAAAGCATTGAATGTCAAGGTATCAGTGAACGTATTGGCAAAGAGTATATACCCGTACCTTTGCATCAGGTGCCCCTGGAGTGTGACCTGATACCTGGGACGGCACTGTAGGAGTTGCCCATAGTTTGCCTGTAGACAGAGTTGCATACTCCTTGGGAATGATTTGGCCGGAGCGAAGGTAGTAGCTTCTCCAGTAGTCATGGAAAGACCAAGTTAAATCAAGGAGAAAGAGCAGTTAGGGGAAAAGGTTCCAGGAAGTTTTCTGTCATGTGTGGTGACCTGAGCAATGGCAAAATAAGTTCCATCGTCAGAGGTCAAATTGGAACGAGAGACAGCTACTTGGCTATCTGAAACATTATTTTGGGATTTGGATAATCTGAAGGAAATGTGTAATATGTCTTCTCTAATCGAGGCTCAGCAAGCTGATCCAGAGTGAAGTAAGGGGACACAATCGGCTCATACCGAAGATGAGGCAGAGGGAGCTGGAATGCTACTATATTAAAAATGGGATACTGATGAGCAAGTGATGACCTCCTTACAGACCTGCGGACGAAGGATGGACAGTGGTTCACCAGATAGTGGTACAGCCCAACTATAGCGAGGAAATATTAAAGCAAAAAGTCGACATTTTTACTGGCCAGATCTTCAGAAGTTCATGGTGCAGAAACTAATCAAAAAAAGGTTTTTAGAATCGAGGGACTAAACCTCCATGTTACAGTCGGCAACCCTGTTTCAGGAGAGGCTCGCGAGAGCCTGCCTAGTGGCTCAGAAACACCTTAAAGCTTCCCAAACAAACATGAAGAAATGGGCAGTCACGCATGCTAAGATCCGAACATTTCGGGAAAAAAGAATGGGAGAGCTATAGTGATAGGGGATTCTAACATAAGGGGTACAGATAGCCGTTTCTGCTGCCGCAATCGTGACTCAGGATGGTATGTTGCGTCTCTGGTGCTTGGGTCAAGGTTGTCATGGAGCGACTGCAGGTCATTCTGAAGGGGGAGAGTGCACAGTCATAGATCACGGTTCACATTGGTACCAACTACATAGGTAGAAAGAGGGTTGAGGGCTTGCAACAAATATTTAGGCTGCTAGGTAGCAGATTAAAAAGCAGGACTTCAAAGGTTGTAATCTCTGGATTACTCCCAGTGCCACGTGCTAGTGAGTATAGGAATAGGAGGATAGAGCAGATGAATGCATGACTGAAGGGATGGTGCAGGAGAGAGGGCTTTATTTTCCTGAATCAATGGGTCTGTTTCTGGCGAAGGTGGCACCTGTACAAGTCGGACGGGTTGAATATGAACCAGAATGTGACCAACATCCTTACAGAGAGGTTTGCTCCTGCTGTTGGAGGGCGGGTGGGGGAAGGTTGGTTCAACTAATTTGGCGGGGGAATGGGATACAGAGTGGAGGTACGTTGCGGGGGTGGGGGGTGGGTGGGGAGGGGGGGGGGGGGGTGGTGGTGGTGATGCACAGGATAACAAAGAAGAGAAACTTAGTCAGTCCAGAAGGTATTGAAAATATAGACCTGTTAAGGCACAAGGCAATAATGCAAGGTGGGATTGCATCTATTTTAACGCAAGGCATCTTACAAGTAAGGCAGATGAACTGAGGAAGTTGATTAAAACATGGGAACATAATATTGTTGCTATCACAGAGACATGCTGAGGGAAGGACCAGCAGCTCAATATTACAGGGTATAAAATCTTCAGGTGTGACAGGGTTTATTTTTTATTTAGAGAGGCTACAGTGCTAACCACTGCCGCCCTTGCAGAGGGTGGGTGTAAAAGAGGAGGTGGCATCGCACTATTGATTAATAAGTCAATTACTGAAGGAAGGAGGGATGATATCTTAGAAGGTTCCTCAAATTCGGCCATATAGGTAAAACTTAAAAGCAAAAAGGAAGCAATCACTTTGCTGGGAGTGTACTATAGGCCTCGAAACAGTCAGAGACAGATAGAGGAGCTGATATGTTGGCAGATTTCAGACAGGTGTAAAAATAATAGGGTAATAATAGTAGGGGATTTCAACTTCCTCTATATTGAATAGATAGTCATAGCACAAAAGGCTTAAAGGGGGTGGAATTCTTAAAGTGCATCCAGGAGAGCTTTTTGAGACAGCACATAGAAAGTCCTACAAGATACTGGAACTAATTTTAGGGAATAAAGCCTGAAAAGTGGTAGAAGTATCACTGGTGGAGCATTTCGGGGATAGTGACCATAACTCCGTAAGATTTAAAATAGTTATGGAAAAGGAGAACGATGGAACACAAATAAATGTCCTGATTTGGGAGTAGGCCGATTTCTATGTGATAAAACAGGATCTGGCCAAAGTGGACAGGGAACTACAACTTGTAGAAAATTCTACATCACACCAGTGGGCTTCATTCAAAAAATAAATAATGAGAGTTCAGGGCCAATATGCTCCCGTAAAGGTGGAGGGTAGGACCAACATGTCCAGATAACCTTGGATGCCAAGGGATATTGAGGATTGAATAAGGGGGGAAAACGTAGGCTTATGGCACATCTAGAGGGCTGAAAACAGAGGAGGCCCTAGAGGAGTATAGAAAGTGTAGGAGCATATTTTTAAAAAAATTAGGAGAGCGAAGAGGGGGCATGAAAAACCACTGGCAGGCAAGATGAAGGAAAATCCCGAGGCGTTTTATAAGTCTATTAAGGGAACGAGGATAACCAGCGAAAGAGTAAGACCCATAAGGGACCAAAGTGGCAATCTGTGTGTGGAGCCGGAGGACGAAGGTGAGGTTTTAAATGATTACTTTTCATCTGTGTTCGCTATGGAGAAGGACGATGTAGGTGCAGAGATCAGGGAGGGTGATTATGATATACTTGAACAAATTAGCATCGAAAGGGAGGAGGCATCAGCGGTTTTCGCGGGCTTAAAAGTGGATAAACCCCAGGCCTAGATGAACTGTAACCAAGGCTGTTATGTGAGGCAAGGGAGGAGATGGCTGGGGCTCTGACACAAATGTTGAAATCCTCTCTGGCCACAGAATAGGTGCCAGATGTCAGGAGGACAGCGAATGTGGTACCATTATTCAAGAAGTCTAGCAAGGATAAACCAAGTTTTTACATGCCAATGTGTCTAACATCAGTGGTTGGGAAACTATTGGAAAAAATTCTGAGGGACAGGATTAATCTCCACTTGGAGAGGCAGGAATTAATCAAGCTTTGTCAGCATGGCTTTTTCAGGGGGAGATCATGTCTAAAAAACTTGATTGAATTTTCTGAGGAGGTGACAAGGTGTGTAGATGAGGGTAAAGCAGTTGTTGAAGTCTACATGGACTTCAGTAAGTCTTTTGATCAAGTCTCAAATTAGAGATTGGTTAAGAAGGTAAGAGCCCAGGGGATCCAGGGCAATTTCGCAAATTGAATCCAAAATTGGCTTAGTGGCAGGATGCAGAGGGTGATGGTCGAGGGTTGTTTCTGCGATTGGACGCCTGTGACCAGTGGTGCACCGCAGCGATCGGTGCGTGGACCCCTGCTGTTTGTAGTGTACATTAATGATTTAGACGTGAGTATAGGAGATATGATAAGTAAGTTCGCAGATGACATGAAAATTGATGGTGTCGTGAGGAGGAAAGTTTTAGATTACAGGACCATATAGCTAGACTGGTAAATGGTCAGAGCAACGGCAAATGGAGTTTAATCCTGAGATGTGTGAGCTGATGCATTTTGGGAGGCCTAACAAGGTTAGGGAATATCCTTAGGAAGTACAGATGGTTGGAGGGACCTTGGTGTACTTGTCCATAGATTACCGAAGGCAGCAGCACAGGAAGGTAAGGTGATTAGGAAGGTATATGTGATACTTGCCTTTATTAGCCAAGGCATGCAATATAAGAATAAGGAGGCTATGATGGAGCTGTATAAAATGCTGGTTAGGCCACGGCTGGAGTATTGTGTACAATTCTGCTTGCCACACTATAGGAAGGATGTAATTGCACTGGAGAGAGTGCAGAGGAGATTCACCAGGATGTTGCCTGGGCTGCGGCATGTCAGCTATGAAGAGAAACTGGATAGGCTAGGTTTTTTTTTCTTGGAGCAGAGAAGGCTGAGCGGGGACCTGACTGAGGTTTACAAAATTATGAGGGGCATTAATAGGGTAGATAGGAAGAAACATTTTCCCTTAGCAAAGGTTTCAATAACCAGGGGGTATAGATTTAACGTAAGGGGCAGAAGGTTAAGAGGCGATTTGAGGATAAATGTTTTCCCCCAGAAGGTAGTTGCAATCTGAAACACACTGCCCGAAGGGGTGTTTGAGGCAGGAAGCCTCACAACATTTAAGAAGTATTTAGATGAGCACTTGAAACTCCATAGCATTCAAGGCTACAGTCCAAGTGCTGGAAAATGGGATTAGAATAGATAGGTGCTGGATGGCCAGCATGGACTTGATGAGCCAAAGGGCCTGCTTCTGTGCTGTATAACTCTATGACTCTATGGCTCTATTGCAACCACAAGATGAATTGTTAGTATTATTGCCCTTACAGAGGGAACTGCTGAAAGCACGGTTCAGTCGTCCATGTAGAGTACTCAAAAGGATTTGTAAAGTAAATTATTTGATTAGCACCCCTGATCGCCAGAAAAAGAGAATTGGCAGTGCCACATCAATATGTTGAAACAATATTACTGCTGGGAGGAGCAGAAGAAAGCACAGGCATGTTAGGTAGTAAGGACAGTGAATAACGAAAATGAAAATGAGATAGAAGGAGATCTAGACAATTTCCAAATTGAACCTCCTACTATCCAGTTAGCTAACTCTGAATTGTTAGCGAGATTCGACAGTATGCATTCATATTTAGATGCAGAACAACGAGAAGACCTAATAATGCTACCCATAGCATTTACAGGAGTCTGTATGGACAAACCAGGATTTACAACCTTCACCATTCATGTTGTGGATCTAGGAGAATCCTTTCCTATAAAGCAGCATCCTTATTGCTTACGTTTGGGGAAAAAAAACAAGGCCAGGTGAAAACAGAAATCCAATACATGTTGGAAAACCGCCTAATTAAACCCAGTCAAAGCAGCTGGAGTTCACCAATCATGTTATTAGCGAAGCCTGACAGTTAAACTAGATTTTGCATAGAATACCGAAAGGCAGACTCCTACCCAATTCCTCGCTTGAAAGAGTATTTTAACAGAGTTGTCAGTGCCACGTTTCTTACCAAAATAGATTAAAGGGGTACTGGAAGGTTCCTTTAACACTCCAAGCTAAAAGAATCTCGGCCTTTGTTATACCAGACTTTCTTTTCTAATGCTGAGTGATGCCATTCGGGCTAAAAGAAAAAATGCCCCAGTCATTTTCCAGAGACTAAGTAAACAAGTGGTAGCCAGTTTTCCCAACTGTGTAGTTTAACTTGATGATGTGATGGTATACAGTGGCACTTGGAAGGACCACTTGAAACAACTAGATGCTCTGTTTAGTAAATTATAGTCGGCTGATTTGGTCAAAAATCTTGCCAAAAGTGAATTTTCAAAAGCGTGTGTAACTTACCCAAGGCATACAGTAGGGCAAAGACAAAAACAGAAAAAGTACAAGGACTGTTGGAGTTTCCTGCCCCTAAGAATAAACGAAAAATCAGAGGTTTTTGAGGATGTGTGGTTTCTACCACATGCTCGTACCAAATTTCAACACAATAGCTGCTCCACTGACAGGTTTGGTACAAAAGAAAGGCAAAGTAGTACGGTCAGAGGTGTGCCAAGCACCTTTTATGAGGCTGCAAGCATTCTTTATCAACGAACCAGTGTTGGCTACCAAATTTCACCAAGCCCTTCAAGATAGCAATTGATGCTAATGCCCTGGGAGTAGGTGCAGTCATTTTACAAGAAGATGAATCGGGCATTGAAAAGCAAATGGGATACTTCTCCAAAAAGCCAAATCGACACCAAAAGTGGTACTCTACAGTAGAAAAATAAATCATGGGGTTACTTAGCTCTTAATCATTTTGAAGTATATTCCCGCTATAGCTACAGAGAGACATTGCTTTTTCCTGATCATACTAGCTTTTGTGGAAAAATTAAAAAAAACAGAAAGCTATGCCAGACTACTTCGATGTTGTGTACTAGTGCACATCTGTCAGTTAAAGATTATCCATATTGTGGGGTAAACACAACGGAATTGCTGATGCATTGTCCAGAATTTAACTCCGCTCAGAGTTATCCGAATACAAAGATGGTACAGGGCATTACTGTATTATTTACAGGTAAAGAGTGAATGAGAATGAGTGAGTATTTTAAAAAATATTTTGTTGTTTCGTCCACACTTTATAATGGAGCACATTTAAAAGTGGCGCTTCATTCCTGCAAGGGTAGAGGTACCATGAAGGTGATTCCATTATTAATCTTTTTTTTTGAGGACTGGTGTTTAAAAAATTCTGAAAATTGGTTCATTTGCAAGACAGAGAATATGTCTGTATTTTGGATTTTTTTAAAGGGCTACTGGAAGGATATTGTACTTAAAAACATACTGGAAGAGACAATTAAGTGCTAAGTTAACACAAGGAGCTTTGCTGGCTATTGGAGTTGTTTACCGAGAAGATACCTGTCTACATTTATGCTTGTCAGGGATTTTGTCTTCTTGTTTTGGACTTGGACAGTTTGAATGTTCAGTTGATGTATAGCCTTCAAAAAGAAAAGCCACCCAACTCATTATATTCTACTTATTTTGAAAAAAAAATATCTTCCGAGATTCCATAAATCACTGATGCATTAATTTTCCAAAGAAAGCCTACAAGACTACTCCTCGATGTCTCCTGAATAGAACTGCTCCAGAAAGATCACAGTGAAACCCATCTACTGTATTATTGACAGGTAAAGCGTGAATGAGAATGAATGTGTAAATTTGTGTTTAAATGTTTGTTGTTTTGTTCACACTTCATAATTAAACAATATCCTGGACGCCAGACCAAAGGTCATTTGGAATATTCCATATCTTATCCTTTTTGTTCAAAAATTGACAATAACTTGTACAATCTATTTTTTTAAGTTGAACTCTGCAGAGTCAGTTTCTTCATTTTTCTTCATTTTATTTCTTTAACCACTGTGTGTGTGTGTGTTAGGTTGTTTTGGAAGTAGCAGACATTTATACTTATATATTTCAAACTGTGTGTTTCCAAGCTATGCATCTTTATTGAATAAGTGTTGTTTTATAATAAATCAATATTTTTATTCTTTCTTAAACAAACTTGTCTGGCGAATTTTTATTCTGAAACTAATACAGATAAAGGATATAACTGACCGTTTTGGAAACTGTATAAAACTTTTAAACATATGTTATCACCAATGGATTAATGGAACTAGCAAAAGACAGTGAATTCCTCCAACCTCGGTCATAACAACACCCATGAAGACTTTGAATATTTAGACTTGAACAATAGGATAAATTATACCATTATCAGTGTGAGTACAGATGGCGTGAAAAAAGATTTGATTTAATTCTCAAAGGGAAAGGGGTTTCATTGTCAGAAGTGGCTCCATATGCAATCTGGTTACAGATAAAGTTCCACATATATTGCCATTAGAAATCTGGCTCTTCACGATCTATATTTAGTTGTATGGATTATTATTTTGAATAAGCAGGTTTGCCTCATCATAGGAATTCATGATCGGAAAAGAAATACAATTGGATCAAAATTTAATGGAAGATGGGCTTGCGTCTGGCAGATGAAGTAAATAATTGGAGTGTGTGCATTTTTATAGCTGATGCCAGGCATGAAAATAGAGAATTAATCGAGGTGTTCACAGTCATGAGGCATTTTGAGACAGTGTTGGCGAAATTGGCAAAGATATCACACGGAGGAAAAGATGATTTTTGACACATTATAATCCGGAATGCAGTGCCTGCAATTGAAGGGAACGCAGCTTAAATTACAACTTTCTGAACAGAAATAGATACATACTCCAAAACTAAAAAGGCAGGGCTTTAGATAGAGAGAAGTGGTGTGAGACTAATCAGATCACTCTTTCAATTGAAGGGCGAAGCGATGATAGAACAAATTAACTCCTTCGTTGTTGCACGGTTCTAAATGCACCCAGAGATTTCCTGAGTCCGAATTCTGTCCTGTTGTGCCCCAAATAGTTCCAATCTTTGAACTGTAGAGGAGATCACGTCAGACATAGACAACGTTTACAATGATTTCACAAAAGAGGGATGCAGGTGACGAGCCACGTTATGATTTTGAGCTTAAAAATCAATTCCCCCAAGTAGACCTTGATGGAATGGGCTGGCAACCATTGAACTCCTACGTGTACTCATCCATTGAGTTGGAAATTGTGCTTAAAGGTGGAGTTCATTTCCCAAGAAGGACACCAGGACAAAGATTAAAGAGCCAGTATATGGTGCACAGAGGACTTGGAAAGCCAAATAACATTAGTGTGCAGGGCAGTTCATAAATAGAAGAGATCAGATAAAGGTGAGTTTCAGGCATGTAGAGCAAAATGGGACTATGGCATAAGTGGCAGTAATGGAGAGTTGGCTAAAACAACGATCGTGAAAAGAAAGAGAGGGCACAGATTTAAAGTTTTGGGTAAGAGAAGCAAAAGCGACATGAGTAAAAACTTGCTCACACAGCAACTGGTTACGGTCTGTAATGTGCTGCCTGAGAGTTTGTAGAAGGCAGATTCAATTGAAGCATTCCAAATTGAATTAGACTGTTATATGTACAGGAAGAAAGTGCAAAGTTACGGGGAGAAAGCAGCAGAATGGCACTGAGTGAATTGTACTTTCGGAGAGCTGGTGCAGACACGATGGGTCAAATGGCCTCCTTCTGCATTGCAACAATTCTGATATTCTGTGATTCTGTGAATTAGCATTTGTTATTCTGCACTACAATATATTCAATAAATATGGGGAAGGGAAAAGGAGCGGATGGTAGTAATCAAATTTGTTGATGCACTTGAAGGTTTAAAAATGAATCAATTTCGTTAGAATTGTGGAACAATAGAAGATGTATGGCACGATTGAGCCTATACTACTGGTCATCAAATACTGGAAACGGGATGGTTTAGCACATTTCCTGCCAATTGCAGAAAGATCCAAAAATGTGAGAGTAATGATGATGAGAAATGTCGATGATATTAATGCAGACTGCGGAAAATAAATTTGTAAAGAGAAAAGAGAGAGAGGGATTCCTGAAATGTACACAACAGAATTTATTTGATCACTGTGTTTTCAGTCCAGCAAAAAAGGAAGCAGAGAAGAAAAATGGTTGTGGGAAAATGAAGTCGGGAAAGTGGATATGTTTCAGTGATAGATCATATTAGGTCACAATATTATTAGGTTTAGACCACTTCCAGAAGTGGACAAAGAAAACTCAAATTTGCAAATATTCAACTGGAGTTTAAGTGAACTGAAAAGCGATCTGGCCCAGGAAGATAGGAATAAATAATGGGAAGTAATACAGCAGCTGAACAATGGAAGACCTTCAAAGATGTGATAGTCCAGATCGAGACTACACATTCCCGTGTAGGGGAAAGGTAGCGTATCTTTACCTAAAGATCCGTGTTTGACATTAGATATACACATTAAAATGGATCAGAAACAGGAAGCTGATGACAAACGCCAGCTCCACAATGCAGAAAGGAAAAAAGCTGATGACAAAAAAAAACTTTTGGAGAAAACTGAAAAAAAAAGAAATAAGAGGGGAAAAAGAGAATGTTTGAGTGTAAATTAGTAGGTTACATCAAGAGAACGCATCAGTCTAATATAAACTTATAAATAGTAAAAGGTCAAGCGAAGGAAGCGTGATGTCAATTGGGGACCTGAAAGGAAATCTTCTTATGGAGTTAGAAGGCATAGCTGAGGTACTACATAATTATCTTACATATGTCTTCACTAAAGATGCGGATGTTATCAATTTAACAGTAAGAAAGGAGGTCGGAGACAAATTGGATTGGATAATATGTACAACAATGTTGGAAACATTCAATGTAGATACGTTACATGGTCGGGGTGGGGTACATCCTTGGTTACTTAGAGTTGCAAGTGACGAAATTGAAGAGGGTCTGTTCATAATCTTCCAATACATTGGAAATGAGGAAGCGGCACTGGATGACTTGGAGATTTAACAGATTACGTCACTGTTCAAAAAAGACAGAGGGGTAAAGCTGGCAACTACACAAATGTAAATTTCAGGAAGCGCAGAAACTTTGAGAGGGCACAATTAATTGGAACTTTAAAAATGGGTTAATAAAGGAAAGGCAGCACGGATTTGTTCATTGCAAATCGTGTTTGACTAATTTGATTGTGCTCTTCAATAAAATAACTGCGAAGGTGAATGAGGATAATGTGGTCAATGTTATGTGTATGGACATTCAAAGGAAATGTCATACAATACCACATAATAGCCTTGTTAGCAAAATTGAAGCTTGTGGGATTAAGGGAGCTGGGGATGCGTGGACAGGAAATAGACAGTGGTGGTACACCATTTTTTTCAGGCTCTTTGGAATGTGCAGTGCTGTTCCCAAGGGATCGGTGGTGTGCCCAGTGTACATTTTGATAAGTTTAATTTCTTGGAATTAGTTATACAGGGCATAATTTCAAAGTTTGGCAGTGACATAAAATTAGGAGATTATGGGTTAGGTGACAGCTCAAACACTATCCATTTATGGACACGACGCAATAGGAATGATGACGAGGCACGAGAGAGGGAGGACAGAAGATTATTAGAAGGGTACCGTGTTCAGCTCTTGTTCCATAAACCTTAGGTCAGCCTCAGTGCCATAAATTAAATGTCCAAGATCGATGGTCAGTAGTGCTAATGAACAATAACACCTCTTTAGAATCATTATTCTGCATCTTGTGAAGTCCCAAATATGCACCGTCAGGAAGTGCATACCATCTGAAGGGCAGGCCCATTCTTGAAATATGGACCGAAATAAATGAATTGACGAGGTCAAAGGTGAAACACTCCTCAGATTTGATGCCAAATTGGACAAGAGCAAATCTCTGGAAGATGCTAATATATCTGTGATTAATCCTGAACGAAACTGTTTAAATCAAATAGAGGTCTCCATCACTTATTACTTCAATTTGCAAAGGGGGCATTATGTTTGAACATTTTGCTGATATTTTTGTCTTTGAATATTCTTTATTTTCATTGAATGCTTCGTTCCTATGTCATGTCAGTATCTGGAGAAGAAAACAATCGCAGAATAGTGATGGGTCCTTAACTCACTGGGGATATAATGAACTATCCGGATTGATACAAAAAAAACCCTAAAAGCCCATATCTTTGGAAGAAAAACCTAAACTTGGAATGTAGGGAGATGAAATATCTGACTCTGCCCCCTCACCCCACCCCCCCCCGTGATGGAAGAGGAATAATGGGGGAGGAGCATTGTTTCCAATTAAAAAGGAATAGAGTATGGCCCAGTTTAGAATTTGATTTGTTTGTTTCATATTTCACGGAGTTTCATAAGTGTGACTACTTTGCCTTTACAGAAATCTGACACCACCCTCAGGGCGGGATGCTTCTGTTAGTTGACAGCTCAAAATATCCAAGAAACTAATTCGGGGATAATATTTCACTTTATATTTTGGGAAAGAGATGCAGAGGATGGGGGAGGGGTCGTTGGGAATAACTTTTTATGCAGCGATATGTAATGAGCTGGATCTCTCTCCCTATGTGTGTAGTGGAAGCACAAATAAGGAATGATTTCAAAAGGAAATTGGATGAGCTAGTGAGGGATATAAAATTGCAGGGCATGAGGGTACAGTGGGGGAATGAGACACTTCGGATTGCTCCACAGGGAACGGGTATGGAATCGATGGACCCTCTGTGCCACAATGACTTTATGACTATGACTCTATGACTACATTTTTTCGGTATCCTTCACTTTGTTGTCAGTCCATTTCACAACTCCTGCTCTGAGGGACGCAGCCACCAGGGCTACTGGCAGCTTCCTTATTCAACCTTCCAAAGTAGCGAATAGGGGAAATGGATAGGTTAAAAATTGCGAGGGAAGAGGTACTCTAAATGTTGGCTAGTGTAGACACGTTAGCTGGTCCGCATGACTTGCGTCCCAGGTTGCAAAAGGAAGTGAGGGTGGAAATAGCAGAAGGCTTGCCATAACATTCCAGTCGTGCCTAGTTATTTGGGAAGTGGCAGAAAAGTGGCGAGCCGGAGACGTATTTGTAATGTCACTGCAGTAGCAATTCAGATGCCCAGACTAATGCCCTGGGGACACGGGTTCAAATCCCAATATGGGAGATGTTTGAATTTCATTTCAATGGATTAAGAAAATCTGGAATTCAAAGATAGTCTCAGCAATGGTAGAATTAAATTATCATCATGTTTTGTAAAAATCCAGCTGGTTCGCTAATTTCCTTGAGTGAAGGAAACCTACTGTTCTTTCCTGGTCTGGCCTACATGTGAGTCCAGACCAATAGTTATGTGGTTGACTCTTAACGGCTCTCTGAGATGGCCTAACAAGCCAATCAGTTGTCAAAGGCGATTAAGGATGGGCAACAGATGCTGGGCTTGCCAATGGCACCCACATCACATGTACGAATAAAAAAGTGACACCGTTATTAAAGAAGTAGTGTAAGGACAATCCGAGGACCGACATGCTAAAACTTGTCTCTAGGTGTGATTACGAAGGGAGCAAGAACCAATCAGACAGCAGCCAGTGCAAGCACCCCATTCACCTAGCGTTATTAGACGACACACTGCCATGTGCTGCTTTCCGTGCTGTCTCACTACAATGGAGCACAAGTTGTAGGATCAAACTATTAGTGTTATGGCTGTCTCTGACCATAGATCCCATCTAACGACGCCCAAAGGAGGCAGCACAGCCTCCTAAAATTTCCCTTTTTTGAGATCCGATGTTTCAATTCTTCCCCATCCCTGTTCATCTGTAGCGTTACATATCCAAAGAAATGGCAACTGCTAGTTTCACCTGTGAGCAAAGCATTAGTAGAAAAAGGATATAAGGACTTGTTCCACGTCCAGCGATTTCTCATCCTATACATTTATGACATTTTCCTCAGATCCTTGCCTGCCTCTTTGAAACTCTCCATTCTTGATACTTTCCCTATCACATAAACATCACTGTGGACATTTTCGGCTCCTTTGCCCGTCCTGGGGCATATGCTAACTCCTCATTCACGACTCATTCTACTGCACCATCGCAAATCATGCTTGACTAATCAAATTGTGTTTTTTTGCTAAAGTAACAAAGACGTTTGATGATGGGAATGCGGTGGATGTTGACTATATGGATTTTGAGAAAGTGTTCAATAACGTACCTCAGAAAAGGCTGGCTAACAAAATTGAGGTTCATGGAATAGGATGGTTAGTGTCCGATAGAATAAAGTTGTGTTTTGAGACATAACGTGAGTGGACCAGTTGAGGGCAGGAATGAAATTCAAAAGCATTTCTACACGCAAAGTTGTTTCAAGTTTGGAACTCTCTTCCACAAAAAAAAAGTTAATGCTAAGCCAATTGTTAATTTTAAATTTGAAATTGATAGATACATTTTCAGCAAACCAATAAGGGTTAAGGGGCAAAGGTAATGTGGAGTTATGCCACAGATCAGACATGATCACTTGTCCATTATGTTCTTATATCCGGGGTGCAGTTCCTGAAATAATATTCGCGATGGTGCAGTAGAATGATTAGTGAATCAGAAATTATCATATGCCCCAGGACGGGCAATGGAGCGGAAAATGTCCACAGTGATTGCTGTGGTTCTTGGAGGTAATCATCTCAGCATGAGGATATTGCTGCAGCAGTTCCTCAGGGTAGTGTCCTAGGCCCAAACATCTTTAGCTGTTTCATCAATTACCTTGCTTCAATCATAAGGTCAGAAGTGGGAATGTTCGCTGATGACTGCACAATGTACAGCACCACTCACAACTCCTCAGATACTGAAGCAGTCCATGTAGAAATGGAGCAAGACCTGGACAATATCCAGGCTTGGGCTGATAAGTGGCAAGTAACATGCACACCAGACAAGTACTAGGCAATGACCATCTCAAGCAAGAGAGAATCTAATCAACTCCCCTTGACATTCGATGGCAGTACAATCGCTGAAACCCCCACTATAAACATCCTGGGGATTACCATTGACCAGAAACTGAACTGGAGTAGCCATATAAATACCGTTGCTACAAGAGCAGGTCAGAGCCTAGGAGTTCTGCGGTGAGTAACTCACCTGCTGACTCCCCAAGACCTTTCCACCATCTACAAGGCACAAGTCAGGAGTGTGATGGAATACTCTCCACTTGACTGGATGGGTGCAGCTCCAACAACACTGAAGAATCTTGACACCATCCAGGAGAAAGCAGCCCGCTTGATTGGCACTCCATCCACAAACATTCAGTCCCACCACCACCGATGCACTGTGGCAGCTGTGTGTACCATCCACAAGATGTACTGCAGTAATGCACCAAGGCTCCTTAGACATCATCTTCCAACCCGAGACCACTACCACCTAGAAGGACAAAAAGAGCAGATGCATGGGAACACCACCATCTGCAGGATCCCCTTCAAGCCACACATCATCCTGACTTGGAACTATATCACTGTTCCTTCACTGTCGCTAACTCAAATTTCTGGAACTCCCTTCCTAACAGCACTGTGTGTGTACCTACCTCACATGGACTGCAACGTTTCAAGAAGGAACATGCGAACATATAAGTTATGTGCATGAGTAGGCCACTCTAAAGCCTAGCTACTCAACCCGAACCCGACTAGACCTGACTACATGTGTCGGATTGGGGTCTGGTGGGGTCTATATTCGGAGTCCAGTATTCAGGCTCGGATCGGTCGGGCTGGACTGTGCTGCCTCCGGAAACTCACGGGATCAGGCTCACCCATGATTCCCCACAACTCCATCTGCAGGAGTAGCCTGTTCCTGGAACGAAGGAATGATATACGTGTCGTGTCGGGTCTGGTCCAGCATGGAAAAAAAATCAAGGTCTCGGTCCGGGTTGGGTTCAGGTTGGCTGTCGTGGGGTCGGACCCGGTTGGCGAGCCCGCCTCCACCTGGCCTGCTGATCCGATCTGCATTTTGCTGTTCCTGGGCCTTTAATTGGTCTGAGGATTTCAGAAATACAAAGAGAAAAGTGATACATTGGCACAAAGCTGAGTTTGATGACATGTGCATGGAACTAGGGAAATAAACTGAAAAAATAATAGTGCCAAAAAAGAGATAGAACAACAGTGGGACATATTTATAGTTGCTATCAATAGCGTCGAGGAGAAATATATTCCATGAACAAATTGAAACACATTAGCTAATAATGAGACAGCGTGAAGATTAATGGCATAAGGGCTAAATTTAAAGCAATGGAAAAGGCATATAATAAGTATATGAACAGCAAAAGTGAAAATGAAAAGGTTAAGAAAGAAGTAGAAAAATAAGTAGGCTTTCAAAGAGGAACTGGGAAATTAACTTATCAAGTTAACTTAACATCGTAAAATATTCTACAGCCACATAAAAAGCGCGACTAAAATTAGGATAGCGATCATGCCACTGAGGAATCCAAAACATAAATTCACCAACAATGACACTGAAATAGCAGAAACCTTGAACAAATGCTTTTCTTCAGTGTTTGCCAAGCAGATTAACAAAGTGGACAGGAAATTTCAAGAATAGATCTAAAATATACAAAGACATTTATGATAGAAAGGGGAGAGATAATTGGTAAACTGATCAAACTTAAGGAGGATTAAACCCCTGGTGCAGATGGTTATCATCCTTGCAGATTAAAAAAAAAGATAGGAAGAGATAGCAATGGCACTATGTATCTAAATTCATTAGAAAAAAGAATTCCAGTGTTGTGGTGGAAAGTTATTGCTACGTGTATATTTAAGGAGAGCATGTCCAGAGAAATATAACTGACATAGTAAAAAAAAACTACAAATAGAAATTTAAAATATTATAATGTATAGTCGGCATGGCTTTCAATAGGGAAGGTCATACCTGAAAACCTTACCTTGTGTTTTTTTTGAAGTGCTAACACACAAAAGAACAATGATAATTAATAGATGTAATACCTTTGGATTTTCAAAAAAAACCTTCATAAAGGTTAGTTCGGCCATGATTGAGGTATGTGGCGTCAGGGAACAATTAGTAGAAAATATTTAATCATCTTAAATAGGCTTTTCTATTCATTCAAAATGTGTCTGTTAAAGTGCCGCTTGTTAAATTGTTCCTAAATTCAAAAACACACATTTATTTTCACTCCACCAATGATAAAGCGCGAATTTACAAAGAGATAACAGGTGGAGAATTATATCCGGTTTGGCATCAGTGGTTAGTTCGTGCATGGAAATACAGTTAGCCAGGGATGGCAGTTCAGATCCAGAACGCCAGTCAGTTAAGGTCTAAAAAAGTATTTGTGAAGGACAATGTGGGTCATGTGAGGCACGACGGTTGACCAGGTCGGAAATAATCCCTGCGAATGAGTATCACCCACAATCAGGTCTGGTATATCAACCAGATAAGGGAAAATGTGGCAAGGGAGACATGTCATAAGTTATCATTCTCTCTCACTACTGAATACTATCTGCTGAATGTATTGACACCACAATCCCATTGTCAGCTGCAGTCCACTTCGTACTGAACTAAAAATGATTGTGTACAACTAGACCGATGGTGGAACTTTCCTATAGAGGAAACCCAGCCAGACTTAATGAAGGGAATAGCTTCATTGTGGATCAGGTTTGACACTGTACCCAAGGTAAAAAAAAAGAATGGTGACGCATTCCTTTTTACAATGTCCAACACAGGCGCTTGTAACCTTTGAAGCGACAGAACCTCAATCAAACTGCACCTATTGAATTCAGACTGTGTTCACTGTCTTAAATTAATAAATTCACAAGCTATTTTCAAGGCTTTGGGATTAACAAAAAGTGGTTATGCAACTTTTTTTGGTTGCGGACAGCATACTCGCAGCCTTAAGTATCGACTTTGGCGCGATTATGGCACTAATCTTGTCTTCAAATGCATTTAGTCCATTGTAAGGATTTCACATTCATGCATTCTGGCTTCTGAGAAGTTACCCTAAAGTACGTCCTGGGAAGTCAGGTAAAAATCATTTGTGCTGGTGAGATTGAATGATTTTAGGTGCCAGACAGAATATTCCATCCCCTCCTGGTCCCACGGGAACCTAAAACATAACGAAGTTTATTGGTGACAACGGCTGCCTATACAGCAGGGGCTGATGAAGGGCTGTCAGCAAACAAATGCCCAGAGCCCGTTCCATCCAAATTACCCAACATGTCGGCAGATATATAGCTTGATAGTTAAATAGATAGTGAACTACATAGACAGATAAATGGAAAGAAACTAGAGAGAGAGATACACGAAAGACAGATAGACGAAAAGTAGATTTGAATGTAGCTAGATCATAGAAATATAGATGCATGAACAAGATAGATAGACTTTCATGCTCAATTGTAACGCAACTACACCTGCAAGGAGATGATATGCTCTGACTGTAGTTGCTCAATCTAAGGGTTGAGTAAGGTAGAATTGAAGTCAGATATTTCAGCCATTTCATTAACTTAATTAACTTAATTCCATTTGAGCAGCGGGAACGGTGAGAGCGCGAGCCAGGGGGAAGCCGGGAAGGTAAGTTGAGCTATAAAGTACTTACCTCATGATTCGGCTGCTTCCATTTGAGCAGCGGGAGCCGTGAGAGCGCGAGCCAGGGGGCAGCCTGGAAGGTAAAAGAACATAGAACATAGAACAGTACAGCACAGTACAGGCCCTTCAGCCCACGATGTTGTGCCAAACCTTTAACCTACTCTAAGATCAAACTAACTACCTACTCTTCATTCTACTATCATCCATGTACCTATCCAAGAGTCGCTTAAATGCCCCTAATGCATCTGCTTCTACTATCACCGCTGGCAACGCATTCCACGCACCCTGTGTAAAGAACCTACCTCTGACATCTCCCCGAAACCTTCCTCCAATCACCTTAAAATTATGCCCCCTGGTGATAGCCCTTTCCACCCTGGGAAAAAGTCTCTGTCTATCCACTCTATGTATGCCTCTCAGAATCTTGTACCCCTCTATCAAGTCACCTCTCATCCTTCTTCACTCCAATGAGAAAAGCCCTAGCTCCCTCAATCTTTCTTCGTAGGACATGCCCTCCAGTCCAGGCAGCATCCTGGTAAATCTCCTCTGCACCCTCTCTAAAGCTTCCACATCCTTCCTATAATGAGGCGACCAGAACTGAACACAATATTCCAAGTGTGGAAGCTGAGTCATTAAGTCTGTTTAAAGCAGAGATTGACACATTTCTAAATACCAACGATATAAAGGGATATGGGGATGGCATGGGAAAAGAGATCGAAGTGGGTGATGAGCCATTATCTTATTGAATGGCAGAGTAGGCTCGATTGGCTAAATGGCCTACTGCTGCACCTATGTACCTACCTTCTTATGTTCAATGAGATCATCTCTCATTCTTCAAACCTCCAGAGAGTATAGGCCCAATTTAGTCAGCCTCTCATCATCGGAAAACCTTCTTATCCCTGGAACCAATGTGCTGAATCTTGACTACACTGCCTCCAGGGCAAGCAATAGTTTTCTTAGATATGGAGATCAAAACTGTTCACCATACTCTAGTGCTATGTGCCGCCACAAGTAAACACTCGACCTCTCTCCAGAAGCACCAACATAGCCTATCTCAAAGCTGCCTTGTCCCACAGTTTCATTGCATCTTTGGTCTTATCCAACATATTGACAAAAACGTTTTCTTCCTTTCAGGTGCTAGGTTACACAGGCTCCAGCAGCTCATGGGACCAATGTCCCTCCAGATCTTCCTTCCCTTCATTCCCCTCTGACCCCATCCCTTGTCCTAATCTCATCACTTGCCATGAATTCACAATAACCTCTGACCTTTCCATCTCTTCCGCTGAACAATCATCGGAAAGGACTCACTTTTATTCCCTTACTCACCCACCTCAATGAATGTCGTGCTGAGAATGACGCTGAGCTCTTCTTCCATCGCCTTTACCCCAGGCTCAATTCTTTCCCCAGGAGTCCTATTCCCATCTGGTAGATTAATTGAGCCACCTCCAATATTCTCATCCATCTGGACACCTCGCTCTGGTCTCTTATCCACTCTTGGTCATTTCATTTAGAACTTTGGCGTGGCAACGGACGTCACAATTTCTTCACTCCCCTTACTCACTCTAAGTCTGTCTCCCTCGGAACTATCTGTACTCCATTCTCTCAGGTCTAACCCGAACATTGTGCTCAAACATGCTGGCAAGGGTGGTGCTCACGTTGCTTGGCGGACCAACGCCCACCTTGCAGCAGATGAGCGCCAACTGTCAGGCACCTTTTTCCTACCTCTTCCTGGACCATGGCTCCACTGCTGAACCTCAGGCCACTGTCCCTGGGACCGTTATTTACCTCATCTTCTCTGTAGATCTTCTCTCTATAGCTTCCCACCACACAGCTCTACAATCTTGGACAGCACGATTTTACCTCCTTCCAAAAATCCACAAAAAGGACTGTTCTGGTAGACACATCGTTTCAGTCTTTTTCAGGCCACTGAACATACTTATTCCTATCTTGACTCTATTGTTCTCCCCTGGTCCAGTCTCTTCCCAGCTACATCTGTGACTCCTCTGATTCTGTAAGCTATTTTGACAATTTCCAGTTTCCTGGCCATCATCGCCTCCTCTTAACTATGGACGTCCAATCTCTCTATAGCTCCATCCCCCATAAGGATGGTCTGAGCGCTCTCTGCTTCTTCCTTGAACAGATGCCTAACCAAGCCCTGTCCACCACCACCCTCCTCCGCTTAGCTGAACTTGTTCTCACATTAAATAATTTCTCCTTCAACTGCACTCACCTCCTCCAAATAAAAGGTGTTGCTATGAGTAACCACGTGGGTTCTAGTTATGGCTGTCTTTTTGCGGGGTATGTTGAACATCCCTTGTTCCAGTCCTACTCAGGTCCCCGACTGCAACCCTTTTTCTGGTTCATTGATGACTGTATTGGTGCAGTTTTCTGCTCTGGCCTCGAACTGGAAAACTTTATCAAATTAGCTTCTAACTTCCACCCTTCTCTCACCTTCGCATGCTCTATCTCTGAAACCTCCTTTCCCTTCCTCAACTTCTCTGCCTCCATTTCTGGGGATAGCCTGTCCACTAATATTCATTACAAGCCCACCGACTTCCATAGCTATCTGGACTGCACTTCCTCAGTCCTGCCTCCTGTAAGAACTCCATTCCATTCTCCCAGTTTCTCCACTTGCGACACATTTGCACTGATGTTGCAAACTTCCCCAACATCGCTTCTGATATGTCTTCCTTTTTGTCTCAACCAAGGATTCCACCCCACACTGTGGCGGACAGGACCCTCTCCCGTTCCCCACTCTTCCAGCTACGACAGGGTTCCCTTTGTCCTTACCTTGCACCCCACCACTCTCCACATCCAAAGCATCATCTCCGCCATTTCTGCCACCTACAGCGTGGTGCCACCACCGAACACATCTTCCCTCCCACCCCCTCCCCTCTCAGAATTCCCAAGGGATTGTTCTCGCCATAACATCCTGGTGCGCCCCTCCATCATCCCCGACGCCCCGTCTCTTTCCGATAGCATATTGCCATGCAATCACAGGATGTGTAATACCTGCCCTTTTACCTCGTCTCTCCTTTCCATCCGAGGCCCCAAGTATTCCTTCGAGCTGAAGCAGCGATATACTTGCACTTCTTTCAATTTAGCATTCTGTATTCACTGCTCACATGGCTGTCACCTCTACATTGGGGAGCCTAAATGCTGATTGGATTACTGCTTTGCAGAACACATCTACTTAGTCCGCAAGTGTGACCACGAGCTTCTGGTCGCTTGCAATTTTTGTTTTCCACCCTGTACTCATGCCCACAATTCTACTGCAGTGTTTCAGTGAACCTCAATGCAAGTGCAAGGAAAAGCGCAGCATCTTCTGATTAGGAACACAGCAACATTTTGGGTTCAGCATTGGGTTCAGCAATTACAGAGCATGACCTACTTTTTTATTTTATTTTTTTTACCTATGTGCCTGTTTAAAATTGTCTGTCATATTTTTACTCTTGGACTGAGCTGTTCAATAGTTCTGCCAGTTGCACTCTCTGGACTAATGCTTTGTCTTTCATTACAATTATTAGCACTCCCTTTCTCTTTGTTCCATGACATCGCAGTCATTTTAATTTTTCTTGTCATCTGCCCTAAGACATACCTTCTCTTATGGTATTCTTCCCACTCCCACTTTTAACTTATTCAAAGCCTATTGCATTTCTAACTTCTGACAATTATGATGAATGTTCTCAGAATTAAAATAAAAAATGTTCCTCTCTCCGCAGATGCTTCCTGACTTGAAAAGATTTTGTAGCACCTTCTGTTTTTATTTCAGATTTCTAACATCCACAATATTTTGCTTTCATCACAGTGCTCCAGGTGTGGTCTCCTCAAAGCTATATACAGTTGCAGGAAGACTTCAGTGTTTTTATTTGTTTAGTGATACAGCACTGAAACAGGCCCTCTGAGTCTGTGCTGACCACCAACCACCCATTTATACTAACTCTGCCATAATCCCACATTCCATACCACCTACCTACACTAGAGGCAATTTTCAATGGCCAATTTATTTATCAACATGCAAGGTCTTTGGCTGTGGTAAGAAACCAGAGCACCCAGCAAACACCCACGCGGTTATAGGGGGAAACTTGCAAAATCTGCACAGGGAACACCGAGAATCGAACCCAGGTTCCTGGAGCTGTGAGACTGCAGTGCTAACCACTGCGTCACTGTGCCGCCTTCAGATCCCTCTCCAATAAGTGCCAAAATGACGTTTGTCTCCCTGATTGATAACTGCAACTGCATACTAACTTTCTCTGTTTCTTATGCGAGTACACCCAAGTCTCTCTAAGCATCAACATTTGAAAGTTTCCCACCTTTAAAACATTTGCTTTTCTGTTTCTTTTACCAATGTGAATAACCTCACACTACTGTACATTATGCTGCCTCTGCCACCCTGTTGCCCAGCCACTTCACCTGTCTACATCTTTTTGCAGCTTCACTGTGTCCTCCTCAGTGCTTACATCGCCACCTTGCTTTGTATCGTCACAAAGCTTGGATTCATTACTCTTCATCTTTTCCTCTCAGTAACTGATAGAAATTGTAAATAGCTGAGGCCCCAACACTGATCCTCTGTATCACTCTACTAGTTACAGCCTACCAACATAAAAACGCCCGTGTATCCTTACAATCTTCTTCCTGTGCGTTAACCAATCATCCATCCATGGCAATATATTCATGACAAACCTTTGATCCCTTATCTTGTGCATTAAGCTATGCATGGCACCCTTGCGAATGACTTTGGAAATCCTGGTATAATACATCTATTGGCTCATCTTCGTCTTACCTCTTAATTAAATCCTCAAAAACTCTAATAAATTTGTCAAATGCCGTTTCCATTCTGTAAAACCATGTCGACTACGTCGGATCACTGCTTCGCTGACACTTTCTTAATAACAGATCCCAGCATTTTTCCCATCGACTGATGGCAGACTAAATGGCCTTTATTTGCTCTCTCTCGCGTTTCTTGAATATCAGTGCTACATGTGATGTCTTCTAATTTGTTGGAATCTTTGTAGAATCTAGGGAATTTTGGAAAATCACACCCAGTGCATTGAATCTCTATGCACCTATCTCTTTTAGAACCCTTCATGTAGGTCATCATGTCCTTGGAATTTGTCAAATTTCATCCCTTAAATTTCGAAAATACTTTTCCTCTGCTGATTTTAGTTCCTTTTCCATTTTTCGCAATATTTTGGTCGTCCTTAGTTAGTTTCTAAAATTCACACAGGTAGAATTCATATTAGCATGTAGCAGAACGTGGACAATATTGAATATGCGGCTAGTCAGATGCCTCAGCCCATGTTCAGTTCCACTTATGGATTGGATCTACAGACTAAGATGAGTTACTTTTGTACAATTTAGGAAGGGGAATGCGATCCCCAACAGGACTGATTATCCAAATACTTGCCTCAGGTACTATCCCAGGATAGTAGTTCTGCTCTGGAAGTTGGTTCGCCATGATCCTTCCCCTACAGTGAGACAAAGGGATGTGCCAGGCAGCATGCCACAGTCAGTCATTCAGCCTGAGGCTGGCCTGTGGTAATGAGGCATGACTGCATTTATTGGCTACTGTCGCATTGCCATGGTATAAGCGATGCTCTCTGCCACAGCACTGGTGGTGGAGGTGGAACACAAGAACACAAGAAATAGTAACAAGAGTAGTCCATATGACCCATAGAGCCTTCTCCACCATTCAAAACGTTCATGGCTTATCTCGGGATTTGACTCCACATTCCTTCCCGCTCGTCATATCCCTCGATTCCCTGAGAAACCAAAAATCTGTCTATCCCAGCATAATTGTATTCAACGATGGTGCATCCACAACTCTCTGGGGTAGAGAATTCCAAAGATTCACAACCCTTTGAGTGAAATAATTTCTCCTAATTTAAGTCCGAATTGATCGACCCCCTATCCTGGGACGCTGCCCACGTATTTAGATTCCCCAACCAGCGGAAATAATCTCTCAGTGTCTAACCTATCTCACCCATTTAGAATCGTATATGCTTCAATTCGATCAACTCTCATTCTTCTAAACTCCAGAGAATACAGTCTTAATTTACTTAGCCTCTTAATATAGGACAACCCCCTCATTCCAGGGACCAATCTAGTGAACCTTCGCTACACTGCCTCCAATGGAAGTATATTCTTCTTTGAAAAAACTGTGTGGACCACAACTGCACACTATACTCTGGATCTAGTCTCAGCAGAACTCTAAACAATTGTGCCAAGACATCCTTATTCCTCAGCTTCAATTCTCTTGCAATAAAGGTCAACATTCCATTTGCCTTCCCAATTTCTTGCTGTACCTGTATGATAACTTCCTGTGTTCCTTGCACATGCACCCCTAAGACTCTTTGAACATGGATAATTACAAGTTTCACATCTTAAAAATCAAATTTTGCTTTTCTATTCTTACGACCAAAGTGAAGAACTTCACACTTCCCTACATTATACTCCATCAGTAATCTTGCTGCCCATTCACTTAATCAGTCTATATTTCTTTGTAGCCTCCCTGTGTCCTCCCCAAAGCGTACCTTCCCACCTACCTTTGTATCATGAGCAAACTTAAATACATTACTCTTTGCCTGTTCATCTAAGTCATTAACATAGATTGTAAATTGCTGAGGCCCCAACTCTGATCCTTGCAACACTCCATGATTCACTGCCTTCCACCTTGAAAATGACCCGTTTATGCCAACTTGTTGCTTCCTGTCCATTAACCAATCATCTGTCCATGCTAATATATTAACCCCAAATCCATGAGCCCTTAAACTACCAAGTCAGCCGACGTGGTCTTTTCAGCAGTTGAACTATAAACACTCCAGTGCGGTCAAAGAGTCTTACAGCACAGAAACAGGCCCTTCGGCCCATCGTGTCTGTGCCAGCTATCAAGCATCAAATTATTCTAATCCCATTTTCCAGCACTTGGCCTATAGCCTTTCAAGTGCTCATCTAAATAATTCTTAAATGTTTTGAGGGTTCGTGCCTCTACCACCTCTTCAGGCAGTGCTTTCCAGATTTCAACCACCCTCTGGGTGAAAAACATTTTCCCCATATCCCCTCTAAATCTCCTGCCCCTTACCTTAAATTTATGCCCCCTGGTTATTGACACCTTCGTAAGGGTAAAAAAAGTTTTTTCCTATCTCACCTATCAATGCCAGTCATAATTTTGTATACCTCAATCATGACCCCCTTCCACCTTCTCTGCTCTAAGGAAAACAGCCCTAGTCTAACTAGTCTCTCTTCATAGCTGAAATGCTCCAGTCGAGGCAACATCCTGGTGAATCTCCTCTGCACCCGCTCCAGTGCAATCACATCCTTCCTATAGTGTGGAGACCAGAACTGTACACAGTACCCCAGCTGTGCCCTAAATAGCGTTTTATACAGCTCCGTCATAACCTGCCTGCTCTTATATTCTGTGCCTCGGCTAAAAAAAGCAAGTATCCTATATGTCTTCCTATCCGACCTTATTTACATGTGCTGCTCCCTTCAGTGATCTATGAACAAGTACACCAATGTCCCACTGTACTTCCTGGGGTCCTACCATCCATTGTAAATTCCCTGTTAGTCCTCCCAAAATGCATCACCTAACACGTCTCAGGATTAAATTTCATTTACCAATGCTCCGCCCATCTTGCCAGCCCATCGATATAGTACTGTAATCTAAGGCTTGCCTACTCACTATTTATGACACCACCTATTTTAGTGTCATCGGCAAACTTACTGATCATACCTCCTATATTAATGTCTAAATCATTAATGCACACTACAAACAGCAAGGGTGCTAGCACTGAACGCTGGTCACAGGTTTCCACTCAGAAAAACAACCCTGAACCATTACCCTCTGCCTCCTGCCACTAAGCCGATTTTGGATCCAATTTTCCAAATTGCCCTGGATCGCATGGGCTCTTAGTTTCTTAACCAGTCTCCCATGTGGGACCTTATAAAAAGCCTTACTGAAGTTCGTGTAGACTGCACCAACTGTTCTACGCTCAGCTTGACATCTAGTCACTGCCTCGAAAATATGAATCAAGTCAGTCTTGACACAATCTCCCCCTGACAAAGCCATGCTGACTATCCCTGATCAATTCCTGCCTCTCCAAGTGCAGATTAATCCTATCCCTCAGAATTTATTTCCAAAATAGTTTCACAACCATTGATGTTAGACTCAACGGCCTCTGCTACCCTTCTTGAATAAAGGAACCACATTCGCTGCCCTCCAGTCCTCTGGTACCTTTCCTGTGGCCAGAGAGGAATTGAAAACTTATGTCAGAGTCCCTGCTATCGCTTCCCCTGCCTACTTAACAGCCTGGGAAGCATCTCATCTGGGCCTGAGGAGTTATCCACTTTTAAGCCCACTAAAACAGCTATTACTTCCTCCCTTCTAATGCCACTATGCTCCAGTATATCACAAACCCGCTCCCTGATCTCCACACCTACATCGTCCTTTTCCATAGTGAGCACAGATGAAAGGTAATCACTTAAAACCTCACCCATGTCCTCCGGCTCCACACACTGATTGTCATTTTGGTGCCTAATGGGCCATACTCTTTCCCTCGTTATCCTTTTGCCCTTAATATACTTATAAAACACCTTAGGATTTTCCTTTATCGTGCCTGCCAGTGTATTTTCATGTCCCCTCTTCGCCCTCTTAATTACTTTCTTAAGTACACTCCTACACTTTCGATACTCCTCTATTGCTCTGCTGTTTTCAGCGCTCTGAATCTGCCATAAGCCTCTTTTTCTTTACTGATCCAATCCTCAAAATCCGTTGACATCCAGGGTTCCATGGACTTTTTGGTCCTACCCTTCACCTTAACGGGTATATGTTGGTCCGGGACTCTCCCTATTTCCTCTTTGACTGACTCCCACTGGTTTGATGTAGACCTTCCTACAAGTAGCTGCTCCCCGTCCACTTTGGCCAGATCCTGTTTTATCACATTGAAATAGGCTTTCCCCCAATTCAGTACCTTTATTTCCAGTCCATTTTTATCCTATTCCATAACTACCTTAAATATTACAGAGTTATGGTCACTATCCCCGAAATGTTTCCCCACTGACACTTCTGCCACTTGTCCAGCATCATTCCCTAGAATTAGGTCTAGTACTGCCCCGATTCTTGAATGAATTTCTATGCACTGGCTCACAAGTTCTCCTGTTTGCATTTTATGAATTTCGCCCCATTTAAGTCACAGAGTCAGAGTCGTACACTATAGAAACAGGCCCTTCGGCCCACCAAGCCGACCATAATGCCTATCTATACTAATCCCACCTGCCTGCATTAATTTCATATCCCTCTATGCCTTGCTCATTCAAGTATCTGTCCAGATGCCCCTTAAATGTGACTACTGTTCCTGCCTCCATCACCTCCTCAGGCAGCTCATTCCAGATACCCACTATTCTTTGTGTGAAAAATGCACCCCTTTGATCCCCTTTAAACCTCCTCCCTCTCACCTTAAATCTATGCTCTCTAGTTTTAGTCACCCCTACCATGGGAAACAGACTTAGCAGTTGGCAGGAGAAAAAGACAGAAGCACAAGGGGAGAGCCAACTGTGTAACAACCCTGGCAACCAATTTTATCTGTAGCACCAGTGGAAGAGTCTGTCACTCTAGAATCGGCCTTTATAGCCACTTCAGGCGTTGCTTCACAAACCACTGGCCACCTCCAGGCGCTTATCCATTGTCTCTCGAGACAAGGAGGCCAACGAGAAAGACTGTTTAGCGTACCAGACCTTCCACGCTCCCTGTCCTGCCCCTGCCCGGCCTGCCCACTAGACTTCTTGTTTTAACCTCTACATTTGCCTCAACTATTTCATTTGAGAGATTACGACTTTGGGTCCCACCCCCATGCAAGACTAGTTTAAACCCTCCCGAGTAGTACAAGCAAACCTCTGCACAAGGATATTGGTCCCCCTCCAGTTTAGATGCAACCTGTCCTTCTTGTATATGTCACCTCTGCACCAGAAGAGATCCCAATGATCCAAGTAGCTGAAGCCCTCCCGCTTACCCCAGCTCTTCAGCCACGCATTAATTTGCCTAATCCTCCTATTCCAACCCTCACTAGCATGTGGCACAGCGAGTAATACTGAGATTACAACCCTAGAGGTCCTGCTTTTTAACCTTCTGCCTTACTCCCTATATTCACTTTGCAGGACCTCACCTTTCTTCCTGCCTCTGTCATTCGTACCAATATAGACCACGACCTCTGGCTGCTCACCCTCCCCTTTCAGAATGTCCTGCAGCCGCTCTGAGACATCCTTGACCCTAGCACCAGGGTCAAGTCTTTTGCACTAAGACTATCCCAGTTGATATTGGGGAATTTGAAATCCCCGACTATTATTACCTTGTTACTTTTACACCTCTCTGAGATTTGCCTACATATCTGCTCCTCTATCTGTCCCTGACTGTTTGGAAGCCTGCAGTACACTCCCAGCCAAGTGATCGCCCCCTTTTTGTTTTTGAGTTCTTCCCATAAGGCCTAATTTGAAGAACCTTCTAAGACATCAACCTTCATACTGCAGTATTTTACTCCGTGATCAACAGTGAATTTCCACCTCCTCTTTTACTGCATCCCCTGTCATGCTGAAAGATTCTATACCCTGGAATATTGAGCTGTAAGTCCTACCCCTCCCTCAGCCATGTCTCTGTGATAGCAATAATACCATAATCCCATGTGCTAATATACACCCTCAATTCATCTGCCCTCCTAGTAAGACTCCTTGTATTAAAATAGATGCAATCCAGTCTTGCATTTTTAATTTGTGCCTTAGCAGGTCTATATTTGGTCAGCCTTCCAGACTGACTCAGAATCTCTTCTACATTTGACTGTGCATCACCCCCGACTGTCCTCCTGTCTGTATCTCATCCCCCTGCTGAATTAGTTTAACAACCCCCACCCAACATCAGTAGCAAATCTCCCAGCAAGGATGTTGTTGCCTTTCCAGTTCAGGTGCAATCCCTCCAACTTGGACAGATCCCACCTTTGCCAGAAACCGACCCAGTCATCCAGGGAACGAAAGCACTCCCTCTTGCACCATCTCCTCAGCCACACATTTATCGGCTCTACTCTCCTATTTCTATACTCACTAACACGTGACACCGGGATTACAACCATTGAGGTCCTGCTTTTTAATCTTCTACCTAGTTCCTTAAGATCTTGTCGCAGGACCTCATCCCTCTTTCTACCTATGTCGTTGGTACAATGTGCACCACGACCTCTGACTGTTCACTCTGCCCCCTCAGAATCTCTTGCAGGCACTCCATGACATCCTTGACCCTAGCACCAGGGAGGCACCATATCTTCCTGGAGTCATGCTTGTGGCCACAAAAACACCTATCTGTACCCCTTCCAATAGAATCCCCTATAACGGTGGCGTATGGCTTCAAGCCAACTAGTTTATTTTATAGAGAACACATTTTTTTATTTAGAAGTACAGCACCGAGTCTGTGCCGACTGACAACCACCCATTTACACTAACCCTGCAGTAATCCCACATTCCCTACCACCTACCGACACTAGGAGCAATTTACAACGGCCACTTTACCTATTAATCTGCAAGTCTTTGGGAGGAAACCAGAGCACGTGGCGAAAACCCACGTGGTCACAGAATCGAACCCGTGTCACAGTAGTTGTGAGGTTGTGGTGCTAACCACTGCACCACTGTGCCGCCCTATGAATGAGCAGAATGCAATTTGCACAGTGCGATCCATCAAATCCTGTTGTTCTTTATCCATGAAAACACAATTCTACAGATGTTCTAAATAAACATTCATTTTCAAGATGGCTCTCTAATTTAATTAGCTGTGTCGTTTCTGTTGTTGGTTGTTCATGTTCAATTTGCTCATGTTCAATCAGAGAATGTGGGCTGAATTTAACTTTCAAGACGGTGGCCAGCATGCACCGGATTTACTCTGCAGAGTTGCTGTGATATTATATGCAGCGGCTTATTTCCATGGCCTGGATGGACTGCCCGCCCCACCAGCCCACCCCCCCACCATTGATGTGAAGTGGATGGGCGATCCATCCCCGGCAATAGTGTCTGGCCCCGCTGTCTGGCGCCACTGTGCAGGCACCAGTGCCATTTTTAAAGGGCTTACAGCCTGAAATTACAATTTCTTTTAAAGAAATGGTAAATTTAACAGAACTAAAAATAATTAAATACATATTTCCAGCCCCGCTCCCCACCCCAATAGCTTCACATTTAATTCCTGCCCTCTTCCCCCAGAAAATACTTAACTAGTGTCCCTGATCTTTCCCGCCCCAGAATTCAGAAACATTTACTTTTATATATATTTTTTTTATATTTAGAGATACGGCACTGAAACAGGCCCTTCAGTCCACTGAGTCTGTGCCGATCAACAACCACCCATTTAAACTAACCCTACAGTAATCCCATATTCCCCATCACCTCCCTACACTTGGGGCAATTTACAACAGCCAATTTACCTATCACCTGCAAGTCTTTTGGATGTGGGAGGAAACTGGAGCACCCGGCGAAAACCCACGCAGACACAGGGAGAACTTGCAAACTCCGCACAGGCAGTACCCAGAATCGAACCTGGGTTCCTGGGTCCCTTTCGCATCACCCATGCGACCAATCAGATTAGTTTTACCCCGCTCCCCACCTCCCACACTGAAGTGCTCATCCCCTGTCCCCCTTCCCACTAGTGTCGCGCATGGAATCTCCAAATCGAGAGCCAACGGCGTGAGAGTGCCGGCCACCTACGATAATACTGAAGTGAGATGGCCGACGGGGCGAGGTGAGAAATTATTAGTTCATTTACATGTAATAATACATTTAAATATATGTTGTGCTGATGAGCGGCGGGGACACCGCAACGAGGCCTCACCATAGTTGCCAATATGGGGAAAGGCCTTCTCGTGGCGGGCTCTCCCGGCGGCATTTCCAGCCCCCCCAACCCCCCCACCCCCAGCCCCCCATTATGAGCCCTGATGTCGGGGTGGGGGTGGGGGGGGGGTGGTGGTGCAGTAAAATCCTGCAACGTGTTTGTCTTCCTACATATTCCTGATCTTTGTATCATTGTGGGACTTCTCAGTCACTTTACACTCATATTCATTCCTAGTCTCAATGATTTGGAGGAAAAACTGAAGCAAGGTGGAATATTTCGGTTTTCACAATTCTGCACAGAATACCTGAAACATTATATTATCTAATTAACCAACTATTTCCTGCTTTCTCGATCCTATTCCTATTAAACTGATGATCACCCAGCTTCCCTTCCTGTCTCCATGTTTTAAATGATTACTTTTCATCTGTGCCCACTATGGAAAAGGACTATGTAGGTGTAGATATCAGGGAGAGGGATTGTGATACACATGAGCAAATTAGCATTGAAAGGGAGGCAGTATTAGCTCTTTTAGCCGGGTTAAAAGTGGATAAATCCCCAGGCCCAGATGAGATGTATCCCAGGCTGCTATGTGAGGCAAGGGAGGTGATAGCAGGGGCTCTGACACAAATTTTCAAATCCTCTCTGGGCACAGCAGAGGTACCAGAGGACTGGAGGGCATCGAATGTGGTACAATTTTTCAAGAGGGGTAGCAGGGATAAACCAGGTAATTATCGGCCATTGAGTCTAACATCAGAGGTAGAGAAAACATTTGAACAAATTCTGAGGGACAGGATTAATCTCCACTAGGAGGATCAGGGATTAATCATGGATAGTCACCTTGGCATTGTCAGGCGGAGATCATGTCTAACAAACTTGATTGATTTTCTCGAGGAGGTGACTAGATGTGTAGATGAAGGCAAAAAAGTTCATGTCGTCCACACGGACTTCAGTAAAACTTTTGATAAGCTCCCACATGGGAGGTTGGTTAGAATGTAAAAGTCCATGTGTTCCAGGGCAATTTGGCAAATTGAATCCAAAATCGGCTTCGTTGCAGGTGGCAGAGGCTGATGGTTGAGGGTTGTTTTTGCGAGTGGAAGCCTGCGACATGTGGTGTAATGCATGGATCGATGTTGGGACCATTGTTGCTTGTAGTGTACTTTAATGATTTAGACGTGAATATAGGAGGTATGATCAGTAAGTTTGTAGATTACACGAAAATTGGTGGTGTCGTAAATAGTGAAGAGGAAAGTGTTAGATTACAGGACCATATAGATGGGCTGGTAAGATAGGTGGAACAGTAGCAAATGGAATTTAATCCTGAGACTTGTGAGGTGATGCATTTTGTGAGGGCCAACAAGGCAATGGGATATACCATGGATGGTAGGAACCTTGGAAGAACCGTGAGTCAGAGGGACCTTTGTGTACTTGTCCATCGATCACTGAAGGCAACAGCTCAGGTAGATATGGCAGTTAAGGAGAAGGAATATGAGATACGTGCATTTATTAGCTGAGGTATAGAATATAAGAGCAGGGAGGTTATAATATAGCTGTATAAAACGCTAGTTAAGCCACAGCTGGAGTACTGTGTGCAGTTCTGGTCACCACACTACAGGAAGGATGTGATTGTACTGGAGAGGGTGCAGAGGAGACTCACAAGGATGTTGCCTGGGCTGGTGGATTTCAGCTGTGAAGAGAGCCTGAATAAGCTACCGTTGTTTTCCTTATAGCAAAGAAGGCTGAGGGGTGTGTGTGTGGGTGGGGGGTGGGGGGGGGGGGGTGCTGGTGGTGGTACATGATTGAGGTATACAAAATTATGAGGGACATTGATATGATAGATGAGAAGAAACGTTTTCCTTACTGCAGGGGTCAATAAGCAGTGGGCATAGATTTAATGTAAGGGCCAAGAGGTTTAGAGGGGATTTGAGGAAAAGTTTTTTTTTCACTCAGAGGGTGGTTGGAATCTGGAACACACTGCCTGAAGGGGTGGTAGAGGCAGGAACCCTCACAACATTTGAAAAGTATTTAGATGAGCACTTGAAATGCCATAGCATATCGGGCTACGGGCCAAGTGCTGGAAAATGGGATTAGAATAGATAGGTGCGTGATGGCTGGCACATACACGATTGGCCGTAGGGCCAGTTTCACTGGTGTATAACCCTATGACTCTCATCCCCTACAATGTTTTCCTGTTCTTACATTGTTCCCGCAAGGATATATCCTTGGCCTCCTTTTATTTCTCATGTATAAGCTGTCTCTCAGCCCCATCCTTCAACAAAACAATATCAATTTTCCGGTGACACCAGCTCTGCCGAACCACCAGCTCTCCTCATCCCTCCACTGTTTCTGGATTGTCACACTGCTTGATCCACATCCTGTCCAGGATGAGACAATATCTAATACAATTAAACATTATGAAGACCTAATCCACTGTCTTTTATCCGCATGGAAGCTGTCATTATGTTTCCATCATTTTCTGTTCCCTTGCTGTCAATTCCATCCCCCTCACTGTTCACTGTCTGAGACTGAATCAGACTGTCCATAATCCCCTAATTTACTCTGAGCTAATCTTCTGACAGTATCGTTTACCAGTCAGCTTACATCCATCTCCTAATATTTCCTGTTCTGTTCCTGTCCCAGCTTGGCTGCTGCTGAAACACTTATCCATGACGTTGTTACCTTTGGGCTGACCTATTGCAATTCTCCCCTCGCTGACTTCTCACATTCCAATCTCTGTAAAATTCAGCTCATCCCAAACTCTGCTGCCCGTGTCCTAACTCACACCAAGTCCTGTTCACCCACCACCCCTGTGCTCGCTGACCTAAATTAGTTCCCAGTCCAGGAACACCTTGATTTTAAAATTTGCTTCCTCTTTTCTAATCTCTCCATTGCTTCACCCCTCACTATCTTTGTAATCTCCTCAAGCTCCCTACCCGTACAAAATATTAGCACTCCTGTGCTGGGCACTAGTCCCATGTTTCTCTCCCTCTCCCCCAATCCCATGTTTCTCTCTCTGTCCCCTGGTCCCATGTTTCTCTCCCTGTACCAGGCTCTGGTCCCGTGTTTCACTCTGTGTCACATGGTCTCGTGTTTCTCTCCCTGTGCCAAGCCCTGGTCCCACGATTCTCTCCCCGTCCCCTGGTCCCGTGTTCCTCTCCCTTTGCCCTGGTCCCGTTTTTCTCGCCGTCTCCCGGGCCCGTGTTTCTCGCCCTGTCCCCGGCCCTGTTCCCCTGTTTCTCTCCCTGTGCCCTGGTCCCGTGTTTCTCTCCCTGTGCCCTGATCCCGTGTTTCTCTCCCGGTGTTCTGCTCCAGTGTTTCTCTCCCTGTCCCCGGTCCTGGTCCCATGTTTCTCTCCCTATGCTCTGGTTCCGTGTTTCTCTCCCTGTCCCCGGAACCGTGTTTCTCTCTCTGCCCCGGCCCTGGTCCTGTGGCACTCATACAGTAATGAAAAATGTCCATCGACGGGCACAACACAGACCATTGATGGGCACAATGCAGACCATCGGGCACAACATGGACCATCAGGCACAACGCAGACCATCAGCAGGCACAACGCAGAAGCATTGATTGGAAGAACAGGGAATATTGATGGAAACATCTCACTCCACGTTGCACCAGGAGCAACACAATGCACCATTTGAACAATGGAGAGGCTGGATTTTGATTGTGAGCATCTCTTACACATGAGACCCTGACTTCCTGCTTTGTTGAGATGCCAATTTTGTTCTATTTAAAAAAAAAACTGCTTCACTTAAATAATAAACAGTCTGTTCATGATAACTGTCAGGATGCTGTGTTCTAAAAAGTAATAGTCAATCCCACAAGAAATTCATGAACATATTATGGCGCTTGACACAACACAGGTTTGCTTCTGATCATTAATTTCTAAGTGCTTGTGGTGGTGGATTGTTCGCTGCTGTGTGACAGATATTAAACCTTAAACCTTCAATTACAGGTAACCCCGTGGATTGAAAAGATTGGAACAATGACTGATGGAGAAAGAGTTAATTGGAACTAGCAGCTCCGGGCCGCCCATTCCAGCTGGGAATGCTGTAAGACTGCCGATCAGACTCTCTTATCACTGGTAATACAGTAATACTAGTAGTATGAATGGCCTACTCTTGTTCCTATTTTTCTATGTTTCTATCATAGTCGTAATGCTTCATTATTATTGTACTGAAATCCCTTTCCAATAAAAAGAAAGCTGACACACCATTCGTCTTCCCAGTCTCTTGCTGTACGTGCATGTTAGCTTTCTGTGTTCATGTGCAAAGTCACACAGGAGCATGTGAATACAAACATTTCCCAGTCTCTCACCATTCAAAAATATTCCTCTTTTGTTTTTCGTACGAAAGGTGTTGACGTCATACTTTGCCACATTCCAGATTCTTGCCTACTCATCCACAATTGTCTATAACACGCTGGGATAACTTTACATCCTCCTGCTCCCTTACTATCCCAGTGAAATTTTTATCACCACTAAATTGGATATGTTGTACTCAGTCCTGTCATCTATGTCAATTATATATATTTTAACTAGCTGAGGCCTTTGCGTTACCACACTATTGGCAACCTGCCAATTCCACCCCCCCACCTCCCCAAAAATGCCATTAATTCTTCTCCGTTTCCTCTCTATGAAATACTCCTCAAGGCCTTCTAGTATATTGCCCCACAAATCTACCAGTCCGAAATTTCCGTATTAAACTCTTGTGTGCCTCTTTATGGAATGCTGTTATTTTTCCAAAATGCTAATACATTATATAGTCTGTTTCCATCTGATCAATGGTACAGTTACACCGTCAAAAAAAAACTCTAACTGGTTTGCAAAATATGAGATCCCTTACATAAACCGGTGCTCATTCTGCTTAATGATATAATGTTTTTGAAATGCTTTTTGACCAGCTTTCTAAAAAGAGATGCTAACATTTTGCCTACTAGTGATGTTAGTTTAACTTGCCGACTGTTCCCGGTTTTCTCTTATTAAATAGAAGCGTTATATTTGCTACCGTCCAATTATTTGCAACAGACAAGGAGGACATTTGGCACATTGTGCCCGTGACAGAAGGGAAAGAGCTATCTAGCCTAATCTGAGCTTCAGCGCTTGGTGGTAGCCTTGAAGATTGAGGCACCAATAAGTGCAGTACAAGCTTTTTTTTGAATAGCATGAGCGTGTATGCCTCTACCATCATTTCGGGCTGTGAAAAGATTCGTCTCATCTCCTCTAATCCTTCCACCAAAAACTTTATGCCTGTGCCCCTGGTTACTGATCACTCTGCTGAGGGAAACAGGTTCTTTCTATGTATTCCTCCTGTGCCGGTCATAATTTCATGCACCTCAATTAAACTTCTCCTTCACCTCTTCTTTTCTGAAGGAAGCAAACCATGCCTCTCGAATCTTTTCTCACAGCAAAAATCCTCCATCCCTGGCAACAACCTTGTAAATCTCTCCTGTATCTTTTCCATTGTGATCATTTCCTCCCAGTAATACCATAAATGAAGCAGGATGCAGTATTATATCTTCAGTCGAATTAGTGCTTTATACAGTTTTACCATAAGCTCCATTCTCCCATATGCCATGGCTCAGCCAATAAAGGAAGGTATTCGCCATGCCTTTTAGATTGTAGTACTGTTACATTCAATGATCTCTAGACATACTCTCTAAGGACCTCTGCACTTTCCAGAATCTTACCGGTTATTCTCTGTTTACTTGCCTTGAAAGTAGCAAATATAACCCATGTATTCAAGAGTGGAGAGGCAGAAAAAAAGGTAATCTTAGGTCAGTTATGGCGACGTCTGTCGTGGGTAAGGTGTTACAATCGATCATTAAAGAGGTTGTAGCTTGGTACTTAAAAAAAACTGAAGGCAATCGGGAATAGTCAGCATGGTTTTGTGAAAGGGAAATCATGTTTATCCAGTTTGTTGGAGTTCTTTGAAGGAATTACATGCGCTGTGGATAAAGGCGACCCCTTTGACGTACTGTCATTTGACAAGGTGCCACATAAAAGGTTATTGTGCAAAGTAGGAGTTCGTGGTGTATTGGGGAAATATATTAGTATGGATAGAAGATTGGCTGGCTGGAAGAAAACAGAGAGTATGCATCGATGGGTCATTTTCTGATTGGTAGGATGTGACAAGTGCAGTCCCATAGAGCACTGTGCTGCAGCCTCAACTTTTTACAATTTATATCAATGCCTTAGACGGGGTGAGCAATGGCATGGCAACTAAATTTGCAGATGAAACTAAGTAAGGTAGGGATGTATGCCATGAAGACGGCATAAGGAGATTGCAGACGGACATAGATAGGCTGAGTGAGTGGGCAAAAATCTGGCAGATGGAGTATTATGTGTGAAAATGTGAAGTTGTTCAATTTGGCATGAAGAATAAAAAAAAGAGTATGATGTAAACGGAGAGTGACTGCCGAATTTCGAAGTGCAGAGGGATCTAGATGTCCAGGTGCAGGAGTCACAAAAGGTTAGTATGCAGGTACAGCAGGTAATAATGCTACCCTTTATTTCGAGAGGAATTGAGAATGAAAGTAAGGATGATATGCTTCAGTTACACAGGGCATTGGTGCGATCACATCTCGATACTGTGTGCAGTTTTGGTCTCCTTATTTAAGAAAGGATGTAAATGCGTTGGAGGCAGTTCAGAGGAGGTTTTCTAGATTGGTAACTGGAATGAGCGGGTTGTCTTATGGGAAAAAGTTGGACAGACTGGGCTTGTTTTCACTGGAGTTTAGAAGGGAGAAGGGAGACTTGATTGAAGTTTATAAGATCCTGAATGGTCCAGACAAGTTGGAGGTGGAGAGGATAGTTCCTCATGAGCCCAGAACTAGGGAGCACTGTTTTAAAGTTAGGGGTCGCCCTTTTTGGGCAGAGTTGAGGAGATCTTTTTTCTCTCTAAGAGGATTGTATGACTTTGGAACTCTGCCTCAGAAAGTGGTGGAGGCGGCGGTCATTGAATATGTTTAAGGCAGATGTAGATAGATTCTTGTTACACAAGGGAATCAAGGGTTATTGTGGCTAGATAGGAGCGTGGAATTGGAACCACAAACAGATCATCCATGAGCTTATTGAATGGCGGAGCAGGCTAGAGGGGCCTAATGGCCTACTTCTGCTCCTAAGTAGTAGGTTCGTAAATTGTTTGTACTCCCCAAATGCATGACCTATAATTCTCAGGATTCAATTTAATTTGCTACTTTTCTGCCCAACTGAAGAATTCATTGATATCTTCCAGCACTATTGATATTACATCCTAATTATAAACCATACGATAGAACCATAGAAATTTTACAGCACAGAAGGAGGCCATTCTGCCCAGCTGGAAAAAAACCTAGCCGATAGATTTCTGTAACCTCTGCAAACTTTTTTCATCATTGCTTCCTATATTTATGACTTCAATACTGGTATCTACCAAAAACATCAAGGGACCCAGTCCTGAGCCCTGCGGAACCCCAATTGAAATAGCCATCCAGTCAAAAAAGCATAATCTGTCATAGCCCTTTGCTGCACGCCACTGAGACTGTTTTGGATCCAGCATGTCATTTTTTCGTGGGTCTCAAGAGCTTTAAATTCATTGTTCTTCCATGTACGAACTTGTCAAAAGCTTTGCTACAATCTGTGCTGGCTCCAATAACCATGCTGCCCTCATCGACTCTCTGTGTTACTAAACCAAATTAAATCAATCAAGTTAATTTATGCCGACTTTCCTTGATTATGCCCCTGGAAATGAATTTATACTGTACCACAGAATTATTTTCCAATTATATTGCCACTGACGAAATTAAGCGTACTGGTCTGTAATTACTTGGGCTACCCTTCCACAATTTATAAGTAGGATTAAATAGTCAGCATTTATGTAGCCCCACGCACCACACCTGCAGCCAGACAACTTTGGGAAATGATTGTCAGATCCTCTGCTACTTCTCTCCTTGTTTGCCTTACCTGTGAAAATGATCTTGAAAAATGATCTGCTTTCAAAATTCTAAGTACTTTATTCTGCTCTCACTATTCTTATATCATCCGATATTGTACACTCCTGCTCCTTAACTGCATTGGGTGCTTCACCCCTCTCTTCTATGGAAACAGATGTAGAGTATTCATTTAAAGGGAAGTCCATGTGTTGCACATTCACATCTTTTCGGTTTCCAATTTTCTCTGCTTTTCCCATGGAACCTCTTGCTTTTTATATATTTATAACTAGTGTAAAATTTGCCTTGGCTTTACACTCCAATACCTTTTCAAGCCCTCGCTTTCCTTTCATAGTTTCCTTTATGATTCTACTTCTGCACTTTCTATACATATTTAGGATTTTTAAAACATTGAACTCTTAGCTTCGGTCATAAGCTTTATTTCTTTTAGACTTATCCTATTCTGTATGCTCTTCGATAGCCCAGGAATTCTAGGTTTGTGAGTCCAACGGTTTTCCTTTGTGGGAACATATTTTTATCTAAAATCTCTCCATCTTCTCATTGAATGCTTCCCAGTGCTCAGACACAGATTTGTCTTCAACAGATTATTCCTGAACACTTTATTCAAATGATGTCTCAGTTAACGAAATTGTTCTTTCACCAATTTGAAACGTTTGTTCTTGGTCAACCTTAATCATTCTTCATATTTATTCAAAATCTAGGAGAATTATGATCACTTTTCGTAAAGTGCTCTCCCTCTAATACTCCTTCTACCTGCACAGACCCATTCCCTGAAACTATACCCAAAACCTCCTCTTCTCTTGTCGGTTTATCTTCGTACCAACTAAAAGAGTTCTCCTGAATACGTGTAAGAATTCTGCGTGACACTAGAATCGTGACCTCCAAAATATTAGCCATGATACCGTTGAGCTGTAATCATTCTGGCTTTTAAATTTCCCATCCCCCGCAAGATGGTTCCGAATGCCCCAGGGCATTCTGCACTGCATTCAGCTGCTCTATCCTCATTATTGTGTGGCACACGACATAATTTGGAGATAACTACCTTTGAGATCCCAGTTATTTTCAATCATGCCATTACTCAAATCTGCCTGCCGAACCTCCTTCCTCCAGCTGCTTATTTTATTGCTACCAATATGAGCAATTGTTACTGACTGTTCACCCTTCACCCTCAGAATGTTCTGCAGCTACTCAGTGACATGCTTGACCCTGCCATCCTGGAAGCAACATACCTTCCTAGAGTCATGTCTGTGGTGACAGAAGTGGCTATCTGCTCACCTTGGTACTAAGTTGCCAACAACTACTGGTTTCTTGATCCACCTCCCTCCACCTCACAATGTACAACTGAGACAGAACAGTACAGTGGGCTTGGCTATGGCTGTATTCTACAGTGGAACAGCCAACTTCACCAATATTCAAGCCTTATTTTTCCTGTTGGAGAATGCAATGCACTGATGGACTACTGTACGACGTGACCGGTCATGTTTGACTGTGTGGCGCTCGCCCATTCCCTGTCTGCGTGGATATTCGTGAGCTGTGTCGTGCCAACATCTAGAAAAGTGTTTTAAACATAGCTCTCAGCTTCATGGGTACATTGCAGTGACAACTGCTGCTGCGAAAACTCCAAAACACAGAATTGTAGCTCCTTAAGCTAATCACATTTTCTGCACGTGTGAATGTGCAGGATTGCAGATCATGGAATAGGATGTGCTTTCCACGGGACTGCAGTCCCCACCTCCCTGCATTTATTACATAATTAACTAACTTGAAAGAAGTAAACTTCAGACAAAGAATAAAACATGCTAGCTACCGAAGAATCATCTCTAGTTCACATGCTGACGTCAACTTATGAATTTTAACTCTGCCTGATACTTGCATCCCTTTTGCTCTGATCAGCTTCTAAAAATACTGAACACACGCAAAGTGTATCATAAAAATTTAAGCTATCTACATGCCTTAAACGCCTCGGGTTATGCTGTTGATTTTTATATCACTGACGTCAATTTTTGATTAATCACAGCTCCGAATCTCGTTGCTTTCTCCTAGCTCACACTCTGGAATATTTCTCCTCGGTCGCACTCTCAGTGTTTTGTCCCTGCTCTCGCTCTCGCTGCATTATCTTGGGTCAGCTCTCTCCGCTTTATTCCCGCTTTGGATAGCTATTCTGAGACCACTCCCATTGCTGTATCCCAGTTCCCACTCTCACTGCTTTATCCCAGGACCACTGTCTCCTCTTTACCCCAGGAACTGATCTAGAATCTAAGGAATTCTGGAAGATCAAATCCAATGCATCCAATGCAGCTTCCTCGGTGGGTCCGAGTCACTTCATCCCAGTGACTTCTCCAGTACAATTTATTTACTTATACTGCTTGATTTCAGTTCCTCGTTCTTGCTAGATACTTGATTACTCACTATGTTCCAATGTTTTCTTTCTATCTTCTATCACGATACAAATTTCTTGTATAATGTCTCTGCTATTTACTTATTCCTGATGTCACATCTCTGCCTCAAATAGGCCCACGTTTACGTTTACTAATCTCTTCCTATTTACATGCCTTTAGAAACGTTTAAAACGTTTCCATTGTTCTTGCTAGTGTACTGTCGTTTTCATTTTTCCTTTTGCTTATAAATATCTTCGTCGTTCTTTGCTGAATTCTAAAATCTTCGCAAACCTGAGTCTTACTATTATGTTTTGCAACATGGCACGCCTTTGTTGTAATACTATCGTTGTCTCCTCTTGCTATGGAACAAGTTTTCTGTGAGCTGTTTATGCGTTAGCATTTTGTTTGTTGATCTGCTGCAAACTGCATATTAATGATGTAAATACTAGATTTTGTTGTCGACCATCATATCTTTTAATGCAGTTTTCCATCTACTGTAACCAACTCGCCTCTCATGTCTACATAGTTTGCTGTGTTTAGATTTAAGATCCATGTTTCCAGCTTTACTCAATCACTTTCAATCTCAATATCAAATTCTACCGTGTTATGTTCAGTCACCTCTGGACTCCACTTTACTGCAACATTATTAATGAATATGCTCTCATTGCACAATGCTACTTTTAGAACAACTCTTATCCGACTTCATTGCTCAACATACCAATTCAGATAAAATATCCTGTATGCTTGCACCACCAACCCACCCCCCGCCCCGCGTGAAACTCGCTCCCCCAAGGGTCTGTACATACTTTGTATGCAGCCCCAGAGTTTCCTTGCGAATTAACGGGAACTAACTTAAATACAATGACTGACTATGCACTTCGTTACTTTCATTGTTACACTGAAATATATATTTAATCCAGTTTGTGATACATTCTGGGTACAAGCAGTTGAGAGGTGTCTTGATGGGAAAGTGGGTTTTGAGCCTTCATTGTCCACACCGTAAAAAGTTAAACTTCAGAAGAAGTCTAACGACGTGCACAACCAGACAGCCAGTTGTGTGAGAACTAAAAATAAAAACATGAGCAGAATTCAGGAGACCCATATAGAGGACAGAGAAAATAATGGTGCCTTGAATCCGATAGCCGATACCTGGGTGCCAAGGTCACATGTTTTTCAGGTTTAGCATTGAAATGTATCTTAGCTAATATGAGTCTGAGCGTGAGAAACCCAAGATCTTAGAAGGTGAACATGACTTTTGTGAGCACAGATTGCTCAATGACAAATTTAAATAATTGGGCCACTCAAAAGAATCGAGGTACTGATTGGATTTAATCGGCCTTCAGAGGCTTTTCAGCATAAAGAAAGTAAATGAGGAAATTCTCCAGCTTTAAAGTTGTAGAGTTTTGAGGTGTTGCATTGATTTATGCGACGGTACATGGATCATGACCAGGGAGCTGTTATGTGAAGATCACAGTGCTACAGAGTACCATGGTAATGTTGTTGTACTTGTATACTAATGCTTAGACATCAGCATGCATCATGTCTTAGGTTTACTGAATAAAACATAATCACAGTCACCAATAAGGTCATCACTTCGAACCATTTTGGAACTTCAGAATAACAGATCAAAGGATTAATTGACTCTTGTGCTCCGAATTGCAACACAGTGATATTCCCTCATCATTCAAGTCTTCTGCAGTGAAACGACCCCCATGAGGCACTGGTCACTATGACATGAAATAATGGAACTCAGGGCTGGGATGTAGGAGGCCCGTAGAATTGTGGTGGGAAGTGGGGGTGGGGGTGGGGCACAGGCCCTGTGGCCTTCCTGTAGGACTGCAATTTAGCCACGGGCGGAATAGGCTGGTGACAGCCTTCTTGCGCAGTGGCCAATTCAGGCCTATAAGAGTTCTATTTTCCGTCACTTTCAGGTCTCTTCCTCTGGCCCCTGGCGTAAAGCCACTGGAAGGGGCGGGGGGTGGGGGGGGGGGGTGGTGAGGGGAAGCATCGACCACGTAGGGAGGCCGCCCAGTAAACCGAGAAGACCTCCATATGTGCGTTTGGGACCTATTCCATTGCAAAGTGTAGCCCATGGAGGGCCACGACAGTAAACGTGCAACCTTCCTGAAAAGCCGCCTCTGCAATCAATGCTGATGCTTCATCCCCGATCGCCGGGGGCTGCCATACTCCACCTCACTTATCGTTAGTCTGGGTCTCCAGCGCTGCTGGACCAGCTCACATGCCTCCTGTAGCGCAAACAGTGGCCACCTTTCCCAGTGCAGCTGCAGCTGGCACTGAGCTGCCAGCCCTCTGACTGACCAACAGCTCTTGGAGAGGGGTTCCCAATCCTAAAAGGAATGGGGATTCTGGTGCCGGGCACTTATTGCCCGAATGAATTAGATATAGATGTGCGGGCTCCAAATGGCCGAGGTGCAGTTCTGAGCACATTTTTGATCCAGCGCCAGGAGCCCACCAGCTCCACTAATTCCATTCCACCATGAGGCAAATCTGACAGGCGACTGCCTCCCGTGATATTGCCACCAGTGACTCGAAATCACCTGAGAATTTAGCATCATGAGACAGTCCACCAGTTAAGCTCCCCTCCATTTAATCCTCTCACCTTGAGACCGTTGACATGAGACAGTCAGTGTCCCTCCCGCGCTATGAAACATGCCTGTAAATCATCACCCCTTGAGACTGCCTTCCATGAGATTTAAATCCGATGGGACTACACTGCACTTGATCCCACCCCAAAGAACCCCTTGAAGACCTTTGTCTGTGGTACTTGCTTGCTGAGATTTTCCCATCATGAGGTTGACTACCGGTGAGTCTTCCTCGAGAAACTCCTCCATGAAAAGGTCCCTTAATATTGAAACTTCAGTCTCCCTCTCCCGTTGTTCTCTATCCCCATGAGGATCTCCCCCTCCAATACTCCTCCCCTCATGAGACTCTCCCTGTCCCTGTGAGACTCTCACACCCAGTTGAAAATCTCCATTCTATGATTCTTTCACGTATTTTGTGATTCCTTCTTCCCTTTGAAAGCTCATCACCCTTAAAATTCTGCTGAATTGAGAAGTCCATTAATACATTTGAATCTGGTGATACTCCCATCAATGAATCACCCATCATTGTGAAACTAGCTCCGTAAAACATTGCTTACAGCGAAAATCCCACTCCGTCTTGTATCTCCACCACTACAGTTCATTACCCCTAGTTGTTGTTACCTTCCTGAATTGTATCATCATGAATGTATATTGCCTGCTGGAATCATTTTCCCCAAGTGTAACTGCTGTCCAGTCTTGTTCCTTTTTGAATATCCACAGCAGTCCCGTGAAACTCTTCCCAGTGAAGTTCCATCCCACATAAGCGCGTTCCCTTGTGAAACTAGGACTTCCCCATCCCGCAAGGCCCTGAATTCTCATCTTTCTCTAATTTTTGTCCATCTCACTTCTTGCACTCTCCAAGCTCGTCTTGACCTTAAGGTGCACCTCCATCTTCCTCGACGCAATTATCACTAACCCGCTGACCAAACCTCTTTTCCTGGTCCCATGTCAGCTGATATTGTTAATGCCTCTTTGTCTTCAGATGCTGTACCACTCTCCTTTAAATCTGTCATTACCAACCCTCCCCTAAAAATCCCAAAGTTTACCCCATTCTTCTTGCGAACTACCGATCCATCTCCAACCTCCTTTGTGTCCATGAGGGTTGGTGTCTCCCAAACATGAGCCCAAAAGCCTCCAATAAAGTGTTTACACCTGTCAGAGTACCAAAAGGGATCGCATCGAAATCACAATGACATCCTGTATGATTTCAAGGAAGGTTAAGTATCCTCCTCCTGTTACAGATTGGGATATACACTTCATTTAAATTATAAGGCAGTGATTTTGGTGGAGGCGTGGGTACCATTTTCTATTTGCACAGCAGAGGGATCGTTACTTAATCTCTGTGTCTGTTACTCCGTTTCAGGGCTTTGTCCTAGTCACTTCATTTCTCTTTCATGTGTCTGCTTTCATTTTTCATTTTCTTCTCTGACTCTCTCTCTCTCCATCTGTCCTGCTGTCTTTTTTTTCTCGTTCATCATCTGTGTCTCTCTTCCCATTTCCTCGTATGTCTCTGTCCTTTCTGTTTCTGTTTCTCTCAGTTCTCTTATCTCCCCTCCATATCTGTTTGTTGCCTCTCTACACCCTCAATCCTTTCTGTTTCTCTTTATCTCTCTCTGCACCACTCACCGTTGTCCTGTCACTTTCACCTTCTTTCTATCTCTCAGTCTCTGATTCCCTCTATCATTTGTGTTCTATTACTCACCTCTTGTCCTGTAAATGAATATTGGTCAGTTGGCAGTGATGGGTTCGTTTGTGGCTGATGGGTCAGTTTGGGTCGATGGATGTTTAAGGGTAAATGTGAGTGATATGTCATTTTGGATTGAAGGGTCATTTTGCGACAGATGTGTCCATTTCACGGTAATGGTCAATCTGTGAAGAATCAGTTTGGGGTGAAGGATCAGTTTGCGGGTGATGAGTCATTTTGAGTTGATGGGTCAGTTTGGGGGTGATGGACTTGGTTGTGGATTATGTGTCAGTTTGTGATGAATCGGTATGTAAGTTTGAGATTGCTGGACAGTCTGCTGTTAGAAGTCACGTAGTAAGTGATGAGTCAGGTTTGGGGAGTGGGTCGGTTTGAGAGTAATAGGTCAGGTAGGCAGTGATCAGCAAGGCTTTGGTTGATAGATCAAACTGGTAGGTTTGGGGTAAGTTGTCACTGTGGGACTGAGTGGTCAGTCTGTTGTTGATGGATCAGTTGGGGCAGATTTGGCAATTGGCTGTGATGGGCCAGTTTTATGCAATAAGTCAGTTTGTCTGTGTTGGATCAGGATAGGGTGAAGCTCCGATTGGATCTGGAGACAGAGGCAAGAGGAGGTTTGTTTGAAGGTCTGTTAGGTTTACATTGTCAGCTGAGGTGAGGGTAAAGTTTTAGCATGATGTTTCAGTTTTGGAGTGACGGGTAACTTTGAGATTACTGGAACTTAATGTGTGATAGGTGACTTTGTAAATGATTAGCCCATTTGGGAGTGATGGATCCGGTTGAAATTGTGGGTCTGCATAAGAGTGATGTGTCAGTTTGTGGGTGCAGGGTCAGTTTGGGAGAGGGGACTATTTTCGGGTAAGAGTTCAGTTTGATGTGAAGCTCAGCAAAGTTTCCACATATCAGATTTGGTAAGTAGCCTGATCGAAGGTGTGAGCCCAGTTTGGGCAAAGAGGTCGGTTGGATTGAGTCGTGAAATTGGAGCGATTAGCCAGCTTTTGCATAGAGCATCAGTTTATTTTACTTTGAATTTTGGGCGATGGGACCACTGGGGGATGGTAATACATTGTGCGAGTGGGGAATTTGTTTCGGGGTGAGGGGGCACTTTGGAGTGTTGGATCAGTTTAGGATGGTGGGCCAGTTTGAGGTAATATGTACGTTTCGCAGCTTTTGGTGAGTTTGGGAAGGCAGGTCAATCTGAGATGATAGGGCAATTTAGGCGTGATGGGTCAGTTAGTGGTAAGAGGTTAGAGCATGCTACGGGTCAGTTTGCAAATTATGCACCAACTTGAGAGTACTTGCCAGTTTGAGTTTGCAGATTATTTCACTTTCGATGAGATCAATCAATTTATTGGTCAGGTGGCAGTTATGGGGTGATTAATCAATTTGGCAGTGTGGGGATAATTGGTCAGTCTAGTGATAATGGGTCATTTAGCATGACTTGTCAGCTTGGCTTTATTGGTCGGGTTAGGGTGCAGGTCAATTTCTGGGTGACAGAACAGCTTGGGAGGAATGGTCTGCTGGCGTTATTTGGTCATACTTCAGTAAAAATCAGTTTGAGGTGATGAAGAATTTAGGGCGTGATTGTCCTATTTTGGGTATGTTTCAGTTTGGGGTGATGGTGCTCTGTGTGGGTGGTTGCAAAGTTTGAATTGATGCCGCATCTTGGGGTTGAGGGGTATATTTGGTGAGGTGGGTGTGTCTCTGGGTGCAGAATAATTTTCAACGGATGGGTCACTTGTGGGTGAAGTTTCAGTATGGGGTTATTGGTCAGTTTGGGTGTGAAGGGCAGTTTTTGATCAAGAGTCAATTTGGAGTGTTGGACCAGTTTGTGGGTGATAGTTCATGTTGGGGGTAATGTTCAGTTGAGCGGTGAAGGGCTCCTGTTGATTGTGTAATGGACGTCCGGCATTGATGTGTCAGTTTATTAGCACTTGTTATTCATTCATGGTATTTAAGCACCTCTGCAAAGTGCAGCATTCGTTGGCTATCATTAAATGTCCTTGAGAAGTTGATAGTGAGTGGCATTCATGAACCGCCACAATCCCTGTAATGTAGGTGCCTCCATAGCATTGTTCGGATGGAAAATCCAGGTTCTTCGCCCAACAATATTGAAGGAATGCGAGTTTGAGGGTGAGGGATTAGTTGGGATGATGTGTTAGTTTGCTGTGTTGATCAGTTAGAAATTCAGCAGTCAGTAGTAGTGACTTTCCAGTTTTGAGCCGAGGGTTCAGTTTTTGATGAGGTCAGGTTGGGGCACTCGTTCGGTTTGGGTGTGATTAGTCAGTTTAGGGAATTTGGGGCGATGAAATCTTTTGAGTGTGATGATTGTTTTGGGAATGATGTGCCAGTTTGAAATACAAAAAAAGCTTAATTTGAGGTAATGGGTCATTTTGTAAAGCCATGTTATGATGTGGTGATGGGGCAGTTTGGTATTGAAGAGTCATCTTGGCTGTGATTACTTAACTTGTGGCTTCTAGTTCGGCTTAGGGGTTGAAGGTAACTTTAGGGATAAAGGATACATTTTGAGGGTGATGTGCAGGTTTGGGGATGAAGGGTGAATTTGGGAATAAATAGTTCGTTTTTAGATGATTTGTCCATTTTGGCTTGTTGTTTAAACTTGTGACGCTGGACAGCTTGGTGTGAAGTGTCATGCTCTAAGTAAGAGGTCAGTTCCGTGCAGTGGGTCAGTTTGGGAATGGCCGTTTGTTTTGGAGGTGAATATTTATTTTAGGCTCAAGTTTCTGTTATAGTTGAATATTCTGTTAGGCCATGGAATTTCAGTTTTGGCCTGACTGTTCAGTTTTGTTCTGAAAGTTCAGTTTAGGCTATAGGTCAAGTTGACCATGACGGTACAATTTTGGGGCCATGTGTCGGCTTGGGTTACAGCATCAGTGTGTTCCAATTGACAATCTTGCAGTGATGTTTCAGTTTGTTGGGATTAATCCATTTAGCGTGAAGTTCAGTTTAGAGTGCGGGTTAGGTTGGGATGAGTGGCTGATTTGGCTATTCGGTCAGTTTATGGTGGACATTTGTCTGGGGATGATGAGCCAGTTTGGATGATGAGCCAGTTTTCCGTGACAGTCCTATTTGTGTTAATGTGTCAGTGTGCTGGTGGTTTGATATGGCGCCAAATGTTGGGGTTGTGTGGTAGGAGCCGAACGGTCGGCAGTTGGGGACTGACATGATAGTTTGGTGCGATGGGCCAGTTTGGCGGTGTTAGATCAGTTTGAAGTGAAGGTAGGCTTGGGTTAAGAATTCAGTTTGAGGGCAAGCTGTCCATTTGCGATGAATGATCGTTTCATGGGTCAATCTGTGTGTATTGGAGCAGGTAGGGTTACTGTATCAGATTGCATTTTTTTAGGTGATGGTTCATTTTGGGAAGGTACTTGTTTGACAGGGTTGGCTAAGTTTTGGGGTGATGGGTAAGCTTGGGGTGAGGCATTAGTTTGTGCATGATGTGCCACTTTGCAAGTGATATATGGTTTTCAGATTGCTGGTCAGTTTTGGTGCTGGTTCAGCTTGCTATTATGGATGAGTTTGGAGTGAAGGGGAAATTTGGGATGATGGAGCTATTTGGGGTGATGGACCAGTTTGTCTGTGGTTGTTTTGTTTTGTTTACTGTGTCAGTTTGAACGATGGTCCAGTGGATGTGATGGATCTCTTTGGGAATGATAGTATAGTTTCATGTTGAGAGGTATGTTTAGGGTGATGGGTAAGTTTGGGTATAGGAGATCACTTGGGGGTGAAGGTTCAACTTTGTCAGTTTAGGGTTCATGGTTCAGCTCGGTTGTCAAAGGTCAGTTTTGGTTAAAGGTCAATTTGCGTAGAATGGCTAATTTTGCTGGTGTTGGGTCAGTTTGTCAGAAATAGCTGGGTTTTGAATGATTGGTTAGTTTTGGGGTGAAGTTCTTAGTTTGATGGTGTAGGATAAGTTTGTCAGAAAGGGATCAGTGTTGGGATGAGGTGCTACTTTTGGTTGCAAGGATATTCTATGAATATTGAATGCTAAAGCTTGGTGTTTGAGCTGTGTGGGACAGACTGCAGGACACCTGTTCCAAACCACAGCAAAGTAAATTGCAGGTCACTTGACTTGATGGTTAGAGTTTCAGTTTCACTGCTGCATTGTAACAGACAGTTGAACTGGGCACGCAGGAGGTGGAACAAACTGGCTTGGACATTTTGTTTGCAGGCCCGATAAAAAGACCTCTCCCTGAAAAAGAAGGCTTGCCTCTCTTGTAAAAATAAATTCGACATTTGAGGTGATGGCTGTGGTCTTCCTTGATAGAGACAAGAGGAAAGACCAAACTGATGGAATGAAATTAGCAGTTGCTGCAGATTTTTTTTTCTGGGAAAGGAGAATGTATCCACCGGTGACTTGGAAACTTTAACCAAGATGAAACTAATAGAGGTAGTAGCACAATTAGGGTCAGAATTGAAATCAGGTGCTAAATAAATAGTGATAATTGAAGTAACAACACAAAATTTTAAATTGGAAGAAGAAGAAGAAGAAGCAGAAGATGAAGAAGAAGAAGCAGAAGACGAAGAAGAAGAAGAAGAAGAGCAGGAGCAAGTCATGAAAAATGCTTAGGCTTCAACAGGGAAATGGAAAAGGAATATCTATAGCTTTGGAAAAAACTTAGGCTTGCATTTCAAAGAGCAAGTGAGAGAGAAGCAAGGCAATTCAAATTAGAGGAAATGGAACTAGGACAAAGGGGTACTCTTGACTCCAGAGATAATCATGGTCAGGAAAAATCTTAATTTAGCTCAGGACCCAGCGAAAAGCTGTTTAAATGGCGAAAGGAAGGCTGGAAGCTGTTTATGCAAAGCAGATTGATGAGCAGATCCTCTGAAGAGGATTCTGCAGATTATGAGCAGACAAAAAAGGCTATTTCTGCTGCGTATGACCTAGTCCCTGAAGCTTAATGACAGAAGTATCAGAACTAACAGAGATTGAGCAAACTCATGTCGAATTTGAGATTGTAAATCAAATTGCTTTTCATCGTTGGATACGGGCATTAAAGATGAAAGCCACGTATGAGAGTCTTGGGAAAGGATTCTCTTAGAAGAGGTTAAAAATTCAATCCCTCCTGTAGTGAAAACTCATATAGAGAACCAGAAAGTTTTAAAAGCCAGACATGCAATGGAAATCGCTGATGATTTTGAGCTGGTGAATAAGCCAAACCCGTTGTCTGTCGCCCCCAAAACCCGAAAATGATAGAAAGTGGGAGTGTGAAAGTAAGAATGGTAGCCGGGGACAAGAAAATCACAGCTGAAAACGCCCCTGCATCCACTCCCTGGACCAGAAAGAAAGGTTTGGAGGGTGGAATTGCGGTCTACAAGCCAATGTGTTATCATTGCCAGAAGGTGGGACATCTGCGTTCAGAATGCTGGAAGTCGCAAGGTACACCTAAGGGAGTTGTTGGGGTACGCAAAAGTAATGCAGAGGAAGGGGGCCTGACTGATGTACAGCAGAGCAGTCTGTAGCTTTACCGCAGCAGTAAAACCAGATATAAAAATTAAGTGAGTGTAGGGATGAGAATAAGATTCCTGAAAGTTATAATGAATTCATTTCAAAAGAAAACATAACTCCATATCCCTCAGGTGATTCAGGAAAACATATTGTAATACTTAGGGATACAGGAGCAACCAACAATCATTTGCTGTGGAAAGGTATGACGTTTTCACTTCAGAGCACACTGAACTATAAAGTTTTGTTAATGGTATTGGTAGTGAAGACCTTTGTAGCGAGTGCACCTAGAGTATGACCTAATGTATGGGATGCTAACTGTAGCAGTTGTCCATAGTTTGCTGGTAGAGGGAATTGACCTACTCCTAGGGAATGGTTTAGCCTGAGCAAGAGTATCAGTTTCTCCTGTACTGACAAAGAGATCATGTGAGGTTAGAGAAACAGAACAAGTTCCAAGAATATTCACTGCATGCGCAGTAACCCAAGCAATGGCTAAACAAGTTACATTTGTCAGGCAAACACCACCTTCCAAGACTGTGGCACATATTATTTCGTCACATGAACATTAGAACTTAAAATTGCAAGCCCTGACTGGAAAGACATTTCCATGGCAACAGACAATGTTGAAACAATAGGGATCCAGCAGTTGCTTTTCCAATACACAGAAGTGGTCAAGCTAGTTTTAGCCGCATGACTAGCTGGCTGGAGCCTTTGGATTTGAACTTCCAATAAAGGATGTTGAAGAGACTGTTCCAATAAGAAGATAGTCACATGACTAACCTGCTGAGCAACCTGGGAGTATTTTACAAATGTAAACTTCCAACAAAGGATTAAGTCAGACAAAGCCTTGTGCTCATGGAGTAAAGAACTCTCCTGGGACTGAACACATCTCCTCTCTTGCCTGACTGTTGTTCTCTCTTCTCACGGAACTGAATCTTGTGAAAACACGTGAAACTGAAAGACAACAGATTCCAACGTGAACAAGGTTTTTAGAAGACTATTGGGGCCCAACAAAACGCCAGACTGTATCTTCAATCAAGGACTACATCGAGCTCAAGAAACAGTAACAAGATATTGCCTCAAACTGTTCTACTTTTCTTTTCATCTGCCTTTTCTGTCCCTATCTGCATATTTATATTGCGTGTGCATGCTAACGTGGACGTTTCTTATATCTGAAGGCATGAAACGTATTAGAGTTTAGGTTTTAAGGTTTTAATAAATTTCCTCTTTCTACTTTAAACAGAAGAAAGCCTGTTCGTGCTCTTTTATTTTGCCTTATAATTGGAAAGTTGTCAACAAGGATTCACAACAAGGGAGCTCAAAACACACTGTGTTTAAAATGAAACCCTGTTACAGTAAGACCAGGTGAAGGTAGAAAAATACCCCTCGATATATTGCTCACCTGGTCATAACAGAAATTGGGTGCTAGCGTCCGTATTGTTACCCACAGAGAAACTAGTTAAATTGGACGTGGGAAGCCAAATTGTTCCCAATCACAAAGAGCATAAGCTTACAGGTTTTCTTGTGGTGGTGTGTGATTGTATACTAACATGTCTGCAACTGAACAGAATAGATTTCCAAGCCAGGGAGAAGTAACTTGGGATAAGTTGAAAGCACTATCTATTTAGGAGATGATAAACATGGCTGAATAGTGTGGGATCACAGTACTCTGCAAGGCTAGGAAATCTGAACAACTAAGGATAGTGGCCAACCATTTTTCTAATGACAATGAAGAAGTAGAAGCAGTGTTAGAAGCAGACCCAGACTGGGTACTGCTAGCAAAGATGCAATTGGAACAAAAAAAAACTTGAATTAGTTGACAAGGAAAGAGAAAGAGGAAGAGAGAGACGGAAAGAGAGAGAGAGGCAGGGCAGGGAGAAAGAAAGAGCCTTACAAACGGAACGTGATGAAAAACAAAGACAGGGTAAGGAGAAAGCAAAGCTGGGAAAGTAACGAGAGAGAGTATAAATAGTGAGCAAGACAATTCCAGAAAGAATGCGAAGGAAGAGAGTTAAGGATGGACAATAGATGCTGGCCTAACCAGCGAGCCCACATCCCATTGACGAATGAAAATGACATTTGGACATTGATGGGTCTCAATGAGAGTGATGCTTAAGTTTGTGAGTTATTGGAGAAGTTTGAGCAGCCAGTTTGAGTTGAGGGGCCAGATTGATGTGAAGGTCTGGAATGGAGTCAGAGCTCACTTGCACTGAGGATCCAGTTGGAGGTGATGGGTCATTTTGAGAGGAGTGGTCAGTTTCAGATGAAGGGTTTGTCTGGTATGTGGGGCCAATTTGTGCACAGTGGATCACTTTGGGTTACTGTGTCAGTTTGGGCGAGGAGTCTTTATTGGAGTAATAGTTTGTCTTCGGCGTGATGTACTAGTTTGAGATGAGTGATGTCTTTGGGGTGCTGTTTCAATGTGGAGTGATTGGTTAGATGAAATGATGGGGCATTTCTTGCGGTGGGACAGTTTGGCGTGAGAGGTCAGTTTGGTGGTTTAGGTCAGTTTATGGTGAACGTCACTTTAGGGGTGAGGTTTCAGATGGGATGAGGAGTCAATTTGCGCCTTATTAGTTCGTTTTTGTGGGAAGATCTGTATGGGTGTGAATAGTCCGTTTTGGTTCAGAGTCCAGTTTGGGGTTACGGATCATTTTGGAAGTGATAGGTCAGTCTGGGGTGATGAGATATTTTGGAGATTTGGGGCATTTAGGGTGTTAATCATTTTGGTGCTAATTAATTATTTTGGGATGAATGGCCATGTTTGGGGCTGTCGGGTCACTTTTAGTGTTCTTGGTCGGCTTGTTTGTGAAGGGTCACTTTGGAGTGTCAGTTTGGAGTTAAGGTGCATTTGTACGGTGCAGTTCAGTTTGTGAATGATTTGTTGATATTGGGTCAGAACAGGGGATGGCATCCAAGGGATTTGCGGATGATTGAGGTGGTGGATGAGCTTGAGATAGTAGTTTGTGGGTGAGGTGCAATTTTGGGACTGGTAGCTCGGAAAAAAAACGTGATTATTCAGATTTGTTTATTTGGAGGATTTGGTAGTGATGGTTGAGTTTGGAATATGTACGAGTCTAGGGTAAGGGTCAGTTTCTGTTGATGGGTCATTTTGGAAGGAACAGTCAGTTTGCAGGTGCCAGTTATGATATGGTGGGTTAGATTGGGAGTGATTCTTAAGTTTTGGAGTGATTGTTAAGTTTGAGAGTACTGATTAGTCTGAGGTGATGGGTCAGTTTGGGAAGTTGGTTAAGTTGGAAAGTGACTGGTCAGCTTGGGTGTGTGAGGTCAGTTTGGGGGCAATGAGTCAATTTAATTTTAAGATCAGTTGGGGACGAGAGTCCAGTTTGGAATGAGGCATCAGTTTGGGAGAATTAGGTCAAGTTGTTGTGGGGAGGGGGTTGGGGGTTGGGGGTTGGGGCATGGTGGGTCTGTTCCATTTGCAGCTCATCAGATAATGAAGTGGTCCATGCCTGCTTGCAGCAAGAGCTAGACAACATTCAGGCTTGAGCTTATATGTGACAAAATATTTTTTCTATGCACAAGTTCCATTCAAAGGCCATCTCAAATAAAAGAGAACCACACCATCAGTAAGCAGGATGTAGCTCAGTCAAAGCCACTTGATTGCACTGTCGAACACACCTTCCCTCATTTTGTTGTTGGTTTATAGTTGACTGTTGAGGCAGTAATTGACCGGATTGTATTTGTTCTGCTTTCTGTGGAGAGAATGATGTTCTTCATTGCTGGCAGATGCCAATGTTTTAGCTGTAATGTAACGGCTTAGTTTGGAATGCAGCTCGTTCTGCAGCACAAGTATTCAGAACTGCACATGAGATGTTGTCAGGGCCCATAGCATTTGGTGTATCCAGAACCTTCAGCTATTGATCGGTATCCCGTTGCTGGAATGGAATTCTGTGATACTGGGAACATCAGGAGGAGGCCGATTTGGACCGGCTGCACGAAAATCTGGCTGAAAATTAAAGCAACCCTTCAGCCTTATCTTTAACCTTGAACTTCTGTCATGCACCATAATTGATGATGGGGGTGTTTGTGGAGCCTCCTTCTCAGGTTAGTTGTTTAATTGTTCACCGACATTCATGACTGGATGTGACAGGACTGCAGATCTTTGATCTGATTGGTTGTTTGAGGGATCGCTTCTTGTTTTGGACTAGCTAAGGATGGTATCTATTTGAAAGAAACGAGACACAATTTTATAAACATTCATGGTAGTCCAAGTGGATGGGAAAATTTTACAAACCAGCAAAGGATGACTAAAAAAGAGGTAGAAATAGATTATGGAAGTAAACTAGCAAGTCATATAATAAACTGTGCATAGATTAAAGAGGTAGATTAGCTAAAGGAAACATTGGTCCCTTAGAGGATGAGATTGCAGAATTCATACTGGGAAACAAGGAAATGGCAGAATTTCCACTAATATGTCCACAGTTGAAGAGACAGAACCATCTTTTTTATTCTTGAAAATAAAGGCGGAAAAAGTGAGGGAGGAAATTCAAGTAATCATTACCATTGGAAAAATGAAGTTTACTTATAGGACTAAAGGTTGGCAAATCCCCTGGACCTAATGGCCTGCATCCTAGGGTCGCAAAAGAAGAAGTCAAAAGGTAATGGATGCATTGGCTGCAATCTTCCAAAATTCCCTAGATTCTGGAAAGGTTCCAGCAGATTTGAAAACCACAAATCTAAAGCCCGAAACAACAAAGGAGGGGATAGGAAACATGAATCTATAGGCCATTTAGTCTCACATTTGCTAAAATGTAGGAATACATCTTAAGGAAGTAATAGGAGAACATTTAGAAAATCATAATACAATAAATGAAAATCAACACTGTCTGTTGAAAAAGAATTCGTGTTTGACCAACTTGATCGAGTTCTTTAAGGATGTAACACAGAGGGTGGAGAAATAAGGACCATTAGCATTAGTGTATTTGGAGTTCCAAAATGAATTCTGTAAGGCACAAAAAGTTACTGCATAAATAAGAGCTGATGGTTTTGGGGGTAATAATGTAGCAAGAATAGGTAATTGACTAACAGAAAACAGAGAGTCGATGGAAATCGGTCATTATCAGGATGGAAAACTTATGTGGTGCCACAGTCTTCAGTGCTGTGGCTTCAACTATTTACCCATCTGTATTAATGACTTGGAGTGACCAATTGTATTATGGCCAAAGTTGCTGGCGATAAATAGACGAGAGAAATCAATATGTGTAGATGACAAAAAAATGTCTGCAAAGGGGTATGCATAGTTTAAGTGAGTAGGCAAAAATTTGGCAATGTTGTCCAGATCTTGCTGTGTCAATGCACAAACGGCGTTATTATCTGAGGTTATATGGTTGGGATTGAACACTGTGCAATTCACCAGCGAACACTCTCACTTCTGACATAATGACGCAGGATCGTTACTGAAGCAGCTGGAGGTGGTCGGGCCTAGGTCACTGGCTGAGAAACCACTTTGGTGATGTCATGGGCTGGGATGATTGACCTTCAGGAACTACAACCATCGTCCTTCGTGTTAGGTATGATTGCAGCCAGTAAAGTGTTTTCTCCCATCCCTATTAACATCAATGTCACTAAGGATGATTTATGCTACACTCTGTCAAAGGCTGTCTTGATGTCAAAGACAGTGAATCTAACCTCTCCTCTGGAATCCTGCTCTTTTGTTCATATTTTGACTAAGACTGTAATGATGACTGGAGCCCGATTGTCTGGTGGAACCCAAATTGAGCATCTGCAAGCAGGATATTGCTGACTAAGTACTGCTTGATAGCACTGTCGTTAGTGCCTTCAATCACGTACCTGATGACTGACAGTGCACTTATATTATTTGTTCTGATCGTATTTGCTCTGCCTTTTTGTGGACAGGACATACCTGTGCAATTTTCCGTATTGCTGTGCAAATGCCAGCGTTGTGTCTCCATACTGGAATAGCTTTGCTGGGGTGCAACGAGTTCTGGAGCATAAGTTTTCAGCACTACAGTCGCGATCTTTCCAGGACACCAAGCCTTTGTCATGCCCAGTACGCTGAACCGTTTCCTAATACCACGTGGAGTGAATCGAATTTGCTGAAGACTGGGATCTGTGATATTGGGAACCTAAGGAGGAGGCCGAGATGGATCATCCTGTGGACACTTCTGAGTGAAGCTGTGTAGATGTTTCAGCCATGTCTTTTGTGCTGACGTGCTGGGTTCCACCACAATCAAAATGGGAATGTTCGTGGAGTCTCCTCCATCCATTAGTTGTTTAACTGTGCATCAGCATTGATAAATGCATGTGGCCGGACTGCAGAGCTTTGATCTGATTATTTGGTTGTCGGGTCGTTTTGCTCTGTATGTAGCATGTTGCCTCTGTTGCTTATCATGCGTTGGGATGATGGGTCAACATATGGGTGAAGTGTTCATCTTGAGAGGAATTCATAAGCTCTTGAATGATGAGTTAATTTGGATGTAGGATGTTAGTTTCTGTGCGATTTGTCAGTTTGGGGGAGAAAGGTAATTTTGAGATAGTTTGTAACTTTGGAGCGATGGATCACTTTGTCCCTGATGGGTCACTTTTGGGATGATGGGGCAGTTTGGATGTAAAGCCTCAGTTCATTTGGGGGATGGTCTTTTTGTGGATGATTGTTATTTTTTAGGAGTGATGTCTCAGTATGGTGGTGAAGGCTAAGTTTTGGATAATGGGTCAGGCTTGGTAGTTGAAGATCAGTTAGGTGTAAGGGCACTTTAAGTTGACTTTCCAGTTTTCAAGTGATGTGTGACATTTTGGGGATGAATGTTCGGCTTGGGTTGATGCTTACATTTTGGGTTGATGAGATTATTTGGTGTAATATTTGGTGTGATGTAAAGGTCTGTTAAGAGTTCAGAGTACCTGGGATTGGGACTGCCCAATTTGTAGGGGAGGAATCAATTTTTAATAAGTCGACGGTTTGGGTTTTGCTGTCAGTATTATGCGTAATCCACCACTTTGGGGTTCTGTGTCACTTTGGGACAATGCATCTTTTTGCAGTTGATATATTCATTTTGGGATTGATGCACCAGTTTGGTGCTGATGGTTCAGCTTGATGTGGTGAGTCAGTTTGGGATAAGTTTAGGTTTGTAGATCAATTCAATAGCGACTGTTCAACTTGAGGGAAGGTTAATTTGCCGGTTCTGGATTAGTTTGGAGCTGAATATTGAGCTTAGAATGGTGTGTTCATGCCGGGTGATGCGATGGGTAAGTTGGGAAATGTCTGTTTAGTGTTAGATTGATTGGCCAGTTTGGGGTGAGGAGTTAATTTTTGGGAGATTTTCCAGGAGGGAGAAATAGCTAAGTTTGACATTGCTGGTCAGGTTGGGGTGATGGGTCTCTGTGAAAGTAATGGGTCACCTTGCTCGTGATGGATCAATTTGCGGGTAATTCCTGCAAAATGATCCCAAATCCCAAACTAGGGGCTCACCACGAAAAAGACAGTCACACTGAAGATCTGTGTGGGTCTTAGTGAATCGTTTTGTGTGAGGTTCGTTTTGAGCTGAAATTTCAGTATGCAGTGAAGGTCAGGTTAGGGGTAGGGTGTCGGTTTGGGATGAGTGGTTGGTTTACGTGAGTTGTCAGTTAAGCGTGATGGACAAAGTTGTGCATGGTTGGCCCGTTTGGATTACCATGTCTGTTTGCTCTGATATGTGATTGTGTGCTGATGCGTGAATTTGTATCTGGTTGGTCATTTTGAGAGCGATGGGTCAGCTTAGAGGTCAGAGACTAGGTTTGAATTGCTGGGGTGTAGGTCAGAGTGCTGTGAACATTTGAGATTAAGGTGTAAGTTTGAGAGTGATGGTCAGTTTGTTGGTGACGAAGTAGTTTGTTGGTGACGAAGTAGTTCGGGAGTGATGGGCAAGTTTGAGGTGCATGGAATAGTTTTAGGGTTGATGGTTCAGTTTAACCTGATGTGTCAGTGTGGTGCGATGGGTAAGCTCAGATTGACGGGTCAGTTTGGTTTATTCATTTTAAGGTGATATATCAGTTTTGGGTGAAGATTTACTGGGGATGAATCTTCAGTTTTAGGATACTGTGCAAGTTTGGGGTGAACGTTTGATTGCTCACTTTGAGGTGAAATGAGTTACTGATCATCATTCAAGAGTGAATTGAACAGATGATTGAATAAATGTCAAATATTACTACGATGTTATATGAATAGCGTTATCCCAGCAATAGAGTATTCCATGTGTAACAAATACATGTTCTGAGAAAACATGAAGGAAGCTGGATTGTTCTCGGCAGGAAGAGACATGCATCAACCTAATTGTTATTATGACAACTGGGATTGTGTTGAGCAAGCATATTCCAACAAATTATTATCCTTGCTGACCATTTATATTTCCACGTTGCCAGTTGTAAATTCGTAATATGGGAGCAAAACAGCAGGTGAGGCAGAACATTATCACTGAAATAAATGTTGTGGGATAATTTAATAAATTGATCTACGACAGTGAATACTGTGTTGTTTCAATTGATGTGTTGCCACTGGGTGAAGGGGTTGACAGAAACCGTGGTTGGATTCAGAACAGTTAAAAACAACATGCATGATTGTCCAATCTATTTATTTTGTTTCTGAAAAGTTGTTATGTGAAGCTTTGATACAATATTGCAAATAAACCAGACAAGTAAGGCCTTGATTTTAAAATTTTCATCCTTGTTTTCAAATTTCTCCATAGCCTCAATCCTTCCTGTCTCTGTGACCTTATCTGGCCCCATGACCATCCTAGATCTCTGCACTCTTCCAATTCTGTGCTCGTGTGCATCCCAATGTCAATTGTTCCTACATAACCGAGAGTGCCTTCAGCTGTCAAGATCCTAAGCCTTAGAATTCTCTCCCTAAACTTCTAGACCTCTCTACCTCTCCTTCCTAATTTAAAGTGCTCCATAAAGTTACACCTTGACAGAGCTTGTGGTCACCTGAATTACAAAAAAAAAAGATTGATGATGCTTCTGTAATGCGCCCAGAGACGTTTAACTATGTTAAAGGTGCGATATTAATACAATTTGCCAAGGTTGTTGTTGCTGTCTTACAATATTAGCAAAAGTTAATGATGCTCCAAGCATCGTTCATCACATACTATATGACATCAGTGGCTTTAGTAGAGCGAAAACGCTGGCATGGACGTTTTGGGCCGAATGGTCGATCACTGTGTTGAATATGCTATTCAATTTTATGTAATATGGGGACAAAAAGACTGTATTCATTCTTTTGGTGGTGGAAAATTCTGGTGCAGGCATGTCAGTTGAACAATTTCTGATGCTTCGGCTGAATGTAAGTGCATTTTACTTTCAAAAAGTCAGTTACTGTATTTAACTAGTTTTGTCATGAGAGCCAGTAGACGCTTCATCTTATTTTTCAGTTCGTTTCTGAATTTGTTCTGGGACACTGCATAAATAAACGTGTTAGTGCAAGAACTGAGACACCTGAGCATATAGCTGGATTGTTCTGCAATGGTGAACGTGTCATTGTAATCAGACTCCAAAAATTGTACATCTGTAAAAAGAACACATATGTAACAAATGAAAATTACCATCCATAACAGTATAAAACTACCAGATACAGCGAGCAATAAAATTATGGATTTCCTTCGGTTCTCCAACTCTGGATCAGGGTTTTTGTCAACCTTGTTCTTCACACGGAGTCTGTTCCTCACTTTGTTGGCCAGTACAATGTGCCTGATGGTCAGGGCATTGAGCAGGATGATCAACACAAATGGTGCAAATGGAGTTAAAACGGTTTCAAGCGACCAAAACGCTATCCATATGGGTAAGGTGTAGAAATTTGATTTTACATAACAGGACCATGCTTTATTGTCAATTATTTCCCGCGGTTCATATATAAAGTAGTATGGTATATTTTCTATAATGCTTAAGAAACACACCACTGTTATCACCACAGATGCAGTTTTCTCAGTGCAATATTTTGTTCGCAATGTTTGATAACAAATAGCAACAAATCGATCAAAGGTAAAAACCACAGTAAGCCACACAGAGCAATCAATGGAAACAAAAAGCAGGGCCAGATTGAGACTGCAAATAGGAGTATAGTTCAGGAATGAATATGGAAAATAAGAATCTTTAATTTCATACAGGATTACATCAAATATCAGGAACATTAGATCAGCCACTGCCATGGCCACCAAGTAACGAGTGATGCATTTGGACAGACCACAGTTTCCATGGGAGAGAATTGCGATTGTCACCAAATTAGCTAAAAAAAAAATGAAATTAAATTACTAACTCTCCTTACTCTCAGACGAGGAGCAGTTGGCAAAGAATTGTGTTGTATAGCAGGGATTTATTTCCTTGCCCTTCACATTGTCTCTCTTTCTCCCAATCGAGAGCAGAGCTTAATAAATCAGAAAATATACATTTGTGATGAATAGACATCGCTAACATTCTGAGATAGTTTAAACCAAAAAAAAACTGTTGCAGTGAATGATATGATTGGATTTTCAGATTTCAACCGTATTAAAAATTGGCTTTTCTGCCTGATCACTTCAGTCCAATCGCCCAATTTCCACATCACCAGAAATGAACGTACATCTAGCGGCAAGAAGGGCAGCCTTTTAAAAAAAATCTCTGTTCATCCATATACATTGACAGGTAGTTTTTCAATTTTTCTATTTTCTTTCATGATTTAAACCAGCATTGAAGATACTGTGAGAGAGCATCCCAAACCCAATTTTAATGTGAAATGCGTTTTGAAAATTAACCCCAGCATCTCTTTGGTAATATCCTCAATAATCATGCAATATAGGTTTCTGTATGATAACATTATTCTGCCTGCAATATTTCTACTGTCTTATCTTCTTGAAGAAGTTGAACGTTCCTATCAGGTCTACTTACCATGCTTTCCCTTATCAAATGTTGGCAAATAAAGATTTCTCAGTGCTGCATTTCTTCATTTTCCCATGTCAATGATGAAGGTTTATTTTTGGATTGTGCCCCAGCTATGTTCCTCTCGAATCACTTAGATCAAAGTTATCAGAAAAATGACAAGATCTAAATGGTCTCTGATCATTGTCAGAGGACATTTTGAAGATATATCAGGAAATATCAGAAACGTGAACGTTGGCATGTCTCAGATGCAAACACGTAAAAGCACATTTGAAATGCAGTTTATTAATAATGTGCAACAGCTATCAAATTAAGAGGAAGCACTGCCTGTGCTTCACAAACAAGTATCGAGTAATATTCGCACCACACAAGTGCCAGACAATGACAATCTCCAACAAGAGTGATCCTAACCATCTCCCCTTGATATTCAATGGCATTGCCTTCACGAAATACCCAACTCTGGGGCGGGGAGTTGGGGTGGGGGTGTGTGTGTGGGGGGGGGGGGCGGGGTGTAGGCCAGTTACCTTGAGCAGAGATTGTTTTTTAGCTACAGCAGCAAGTCGGAGACTGCAAAGTACGCGACGAGTAACACACCTCCTGACTCCCCAAAACCTGTCCACCATCCACAAGACACAAGTCGGGATTATAATGGAACAGTCTTCACTTGCCTGGATGAGTGCATCTCCAAAAACATTCAGGAAGCTCAACATCAGGAAAAAATAGCCCACTTGATCAGCACCCCATCCACTGTCTTAAAAAAATCACTCCCTCCACCACCGATGCACAGTGACAGCACTCTCTACTACTTACAAGATGCAATACAACCAATCATCACATCTCTTTTGACAACATCTTCCAAACACGCTCCGTCTTCCTGGAGTGACAGGGGCAGCAGTTGCGTGGCAACAACGCCACCTGCAAGTTTCCCTCCAAGCCACAACCATCCTGACTTGGAAATATATCACCGTTCCTTCACTGCCACTGGATCAAAATCCTGGAACTCCCTTACCAACAGCACTATGTGTTCACCTGCACCAGATGGACTGCACTGGTTCAGGAAGGCAATCCAACATCATCTTCTCTAAGACAGTTATGAATGGGCAACAGATGCTGGCCTTGACAGAGACGCCCACATCCCGAGACTCAAATAAAGAAAAATATTGTGTGGTAATGTGCAAGGTGCCCATTGTCTGCCCGCTTGATATTCAATTCCTTACCCCTTTGGAGCTGAATGTCAGAAGACGCATATAAAACATTACACACACCATACCGCCCAAGATGTTCTACCCCAGATTTCCATTCATAAACAATGTCTTTGAATTTGCCGCGATGTATTTCAGATTGTGTGTTTTAATCCAAGTATTACTATTGTCCCCAATTTGACAACATCGAAATAATTCTGTGGCGATCAACCTGTACAAAGCTACTGCCCTTGTCTCAGGTACAAATTTCTGTCAAGAAATGACACTTTAGCTGTGAGAACTGTCGCTGGTGCAAACATAGAACCGAAAATCTATGTGACTATACGGAGAGGCTATGTAATTACGTTAGCTCAATTTATCTGTTTGCTTCTTTCGTCCTGTTCTCGTGAATAACAACGTGTTTCTTTTTAATATACCAACGGATCGATTTTTGTGATTTAATTGATTTGAATAATATACCTCTTTGCTTAGCAAACAGGAAGGAAACATAGCGGCAAAGAAGGTAATTTTCAGCATAACTACATGGACGATAAAGTGACGAACTTGCGACCTGCCAATTGCAAATTCTGTTCAACTTCCATTCCATTTTTAAAGATGGAAATTACCCCTATATCATGGGTGTAGTACTTGCCGCAGCACTATTGAATATGATTACCCGCAATAGATGCACCAAACTGTTTTGGTAACTATGATCCTTTACACTGATTTTCACAGATTGCCGGATCTCTTATAGAAGCAGTGGTGGAGCATCAGGAGAACACCCCTGCGAGTTTCATTAAAGTCATTCAATTTATTTCATGAAAAGCAAACTTGGGATGAATTATACCCATCACTTGGACAGTAAATACCAGCTCATTCTGTGGGTTTGAAATATATCTTGACCAACAGCACTGGAGAGGAGTTGTCGCAGGGACCCGATTTTGTAAACTTCACTTGATATTCAATTCTATTGCAATGGATGGAACTGAACACCAGACGGAGATGATAGGCAGAGACAATAGCTCAGATTTGCCAATATATGTAAAAAGAAAAATCGAACAGCTATCATTGCAGGTCTTAACAGAAGCCGCCTGATTTTCTTTCCATTCAAAGTAATGAAAGGCAGTCTGCTTTTTTTTAGGGAATTGTTATCCTTCTGGAGGATTTGATTTTTGGTCTTTGGCGCAGTGGATGCAGGCACCACGGATGTAAAGAGTAAAATCTATCCCATAATTTATGGAAAAATATCGACTTGGATGAAAATTTACAGCAGCACAGCAGTGCATGCTGTGAATTAGTATCACTTGTCTAAGTTTGCCTGGCGTCAACACATAGCGAATATCGATTTCCATATCCAGTAGCAGCGAAAACAAAACAAACAAAGAAAAAAACCTTGTTGCTGCATTTCTGGAATTTAATGATTATGAATATCAATTTTTGGGGGCAGCAGCACAAAGGCTGTGATGTTAAATTAGCAGCACATTTTGTATAAATTGCTTTTCCATTGACCTCCTCCTCAGCAATATGTACTCCACCAATTTTATTCACACTGACCAGACGATGAAGACCAATGACTAGACCATAGTCTGTAATGATGTTTTAAATGCATAGAAAGCATTGATTGCACCCAAAATGTGTTCTGTGCACAAGCAACAGAGAATAAGTTTGTGCTTCCAGCCTTCTTTAAATGCTGTTGGCCAGTTTCATGCACTAGAAGGATGCCTATAGCTGCTCTTTTCTAGTGTGGGTGGTAATTATTCATCCTTTATGCTAATCTGGCATCCTATTCTGCTTGTGCCAGCAGCAACATTGGATGGATACAATATGCTAGCAGTGTACCAGATTTTCTTTTCTGGGCGCATGAGGATTTTTCCTTTTTCATTTGTTTTCACTGAAAATTACCAAAAACTTTCCATGGCCATTTCTAAAGCAGACGCTGGAAATCCCTTTACGAATTTATGCTTTGGCCAGGGGTTCCAATAGTAATACTTGTCACAGACAAAAAGTTACAAGTCTGTTTGTCAAGATGAGGACATCCCCGTGAAATTGATGAAATTAAATAACCATAACAAATTGTGCTCCCTCTCCGTTTGTTGCGTTAATAATGGAAACTTGGAGATATTTTTAGCTTTTACCTTGATGCCAGAAATTAATGTCTGAAAATCAAACGCTTCAAAACACACACTACTAATATTAAACAGACAGCAGGAAAAGTGGTACAATGAATCAATGTTATACATGAGTATTAAATGATTATTAGCAGCTTACCAGGAACACCAACTATTGCAAGAATGGGATAGTAAACGCTTTCTATCTTTATGATTACCGGCTGATTCATAATACGAGAGAAGCGACACTGTCTGTTAGTGTTTTGCGCACACAGGTCTTATGCTTTCAATATAAGGTCTTAGTTATGCCTGAGAGAATCTTCAAAAGATACTTGAGCATTACATAATGTTTGGGATTAGTCATAGCCATTTAAAAAAACAGATTAAGATGAGTCATATTTACTGCTGCTGATGAGGGATATTTTGCAATGATATTGCCATGTGAAAGAGCACGGTCTCTGGAACATTATTGTCAAAACACATTCCAAACAAAATCTTCCGACATTTCCCATTCCTGCAACAATGTTACATGAAGCCTGATGCTGAGGATATTTATTTTGTAGATTCATGTCAGCCATTTCATGGAAAGGAGAGCAATTATGCATGATTTCTTTATACATTAGTTTCATCAAAAATTAATTATCTCTTCTATAATTTATACCAAAGTTAATTTATATAAAAGGGCTTAACGTTACGGTCAGGATTGAAGAACATTCATAAACACACTGAAAGTGATATTGTGAGTCATATCCAATTGAGCGGCCTCGCGGATATGCAGGCATTTTTGATTTCACGACTGTCATTTGTGTAAACCCGCTAAAACACATAGCTAAACATGATCATCAAGATATGTTTTTGTGAGTGTCCATATATGTGATTAAGTTAATCATGCAGACCTTTCAGTCTATGTAAAAAAGAAAAAGAAATACACTATATAGTCTTTATGGCGTTTCCTTTAACTTTTTCCTATGGCTTCATTTTGCTATTAATTACACTGAAAAGTAACGAGCTGTGTTTTGAAGAGGCTGGCCTCGTTGGGAGGTTAATACACATAGGTTGACAATCATGGATTCATTCTCTCTGATTGGAAAACAATTAAAGCATCTTGTATTGGAAAGAACCTGTACAGAGAGATTATATATATAAACAAAATATCCTCACAAACCCTGGAATCTGCCCTTGAAGATATTCCACTGCACGTATCACTTCTCAGGATTGTCCCGCCTTTAATTCAGACCAGTGGCCTGGTAGCCACAAAAGACAAAGGAAGTACTGAATGGACAAGAGCAGAGAGGAAAATGTTATCTATTGTCGGACCTACTTTAACTCAAGCACAGAAAAGATAGTGGAGCGCATAAAAAGTAGTGATAGCAGGCAGGCTCGGAAGTTTTTTTTTAGCCAGGAATGAGTTGCCAGTCGCCTGATAAGTTACTAACAGAAACAACCAGCAAGGAGCTGCTGCCAGCCATTCTGCTTTGGAAGTAGGAGAATGCAGCCAAGAATCTGCAAGGAACCATTTGCCGGCACAAGGTAAATTGATGGACAGTGAATGTGGCCAAGAGGGAGGGGATGGGGCGAGGCCAGGGTAGGACACGATCAAACGTTCGTTGTGCATTTTAGGGAAGAATGAATGCTTGTACTGATCCACAGATAAGAGCATGTTCCAGCTGCGGGAACACCGTTGAAATAAGATTAAATGAAACATGCTTAAAATCAACGGCATCAAAATCGTGTTTAGATAAACATTCGTGAGGCCGTGGAACTCACTTGCAGGTTGAGTGTTTGAGGAAAGGAGTATGTAAATATGCAAGACTAAATTGATCATATGGATGAAAAAAAATCGAAATTCACTACCATGATCGATTTATAGCTTTAGACCATCAAAATAAATTATCCCAGGTGTCACGAATTAACCTTTGAGCAAATCTGACGTATGCTGACTTTCCTTTGGAAAAGATACATATGGAACAATCTAAATGCAATGCAAAACTCAGAAAGATTTATATGTGAGATGAGGCACTTTGGCACGATAAAATGAAACATCACTTCCACTTGAGAAAATAAGTAACTGAATGTGGTAAAAGAAGAAACGGGTCTCTGGATGCAGGAGAACAAACAATTAAAAGCAGCATTATAGGTCAGAAAAAAAGCTTTTAAGATGCTAACAATGCACTGGAATAGAGGCATATAATTCAAAAGTAGTGAATTTATGTTAAACGTCTCAAAGGGCCCAAGTCAGGGAGAACGTAAGTACTGTGCAGTAATAAATTTTATATATAAAAAAAACAGACGTAGAAGACCTGGACAAAGTGCAAGCATGATGAACAATGGTGGCATCAAAACTAAGAACTATCGGAAAAGATTGAATACAAAGAGAATATTTTATACCTATAAAGCTCGTTTAACGACCATCAAAAGTCTCAAAGCGCTTAATGGTCAATAAAGTTCTTTTCAGGTGCAGTCATTATTGTAAAGTAGGAAACATCGAATAGGCTGGAGGATTTTTTGTTCGCCAATATATGTCTATATATATATATATAAGAGGCCTGTAATAGAGATCTTCAAATTGAGAAGGGCTAGACAGGGTAAATTTTCCGCCTTGTGTGATAATTCAAAACTAGGACCATAAATACGAGATATTTGTCAATGAATCCAATAGAGGAATAAGGAATAAAAATAAGAAATGCTGGAAAAACTCAGCAGGTCTAGCAGCATCTGTGGAAAGAGAAGCAGAGTTAACGTTTTGGGTCAGTGACCCTTCTTCGAAACGTTAACTCTGCTTCTCTTTCCACAGATGCTGCCAGACCTGCTGAGTGGGTCCAGAATTTCTTGTTTTTATTACAGATTTCCAGCATCCGCAGTATTTTGCATTTATTTTAGAGGAAAAAAGGAACACTTTCTACTCAGAGAGTCGTTAGAATTTGGAGTTTACGACCTTTGGAAGTGGTTGCGGTAAATTGCTTGGATTGTTTGAAAGGATGTGCATATAGAGCCCAACCCAGACTAAACTCAGAGAACAGCTGGTGCAATAACCAACCAATTTAATTGTCAAATTATTTAAGCAGCGAAACAACTGAAGGGGTTCGAGAACCAGAACTAAATGTGATGTTATATTCCACTCCCTACGCTCCCTGATAGGTGGGAAGTGAATGTTATCTTACCAGCACAGAACACTGCAAACATCATGAATCTGATTCTGATCTACTTTATTGAACGACTGAAGCAGGAATGGCTTTGCAGATGGCTCATGATTAGTTCAGGAAAGCACGAAAGAACTGTCAACTAAAACCGCCCTTGGACCTACAGTAAAATGGGCAAACCTGCAAATCGCAAAAAACTGCTGAGGGCCTGACGTGAATGGGGGACTCCACATCAATGGATAGACGTAGCTACATAGATGGATAGATAAGTAGATAGGTAAATTGATGGGTAAAGGCAGATGAACTTAGAGCTTGGATTAGTACTTTGAACTATGATGTTGTTGCTATTACAGAGACTTGGTTGAGGGAAGCACAGGATTGGCAGCTAAATGTTCCAGGTTTTAGAAGCTTCAAGCGGGATAGAGGGGGATGTAAAAGGGGTGGGGGGAGTTTCATTACTTGTTAAGGAGAATATCACAGCTGTACTGCGGGAGGGCACCTTGGAGGGGTCGTGCAGCGAGGCAATAAGGGTGGAGCTCAGGAGTAGGAAGGGTGCAGTCACGATGTTGGGGGTTTACTACAGGCCTCCCAACAGCCAGCGGGAGGTAGAGGAGCAGATATGTAGACAGATTTTGGAAAGATGTAAAGGTAACAGGGTTGTACTGGTGGGTGATTTTAACTTCCCCTATATTGACTGGGACTCACTTAGTGCTAGGGGCTTCGATGGGGCAGAATTTGTAAGGAGCATCCTTGAGGGCTTCTTGAAACAATATGTAAATATTCCAACTAGGGATGGGGCCGTACTGGTCCTGGTATTAGGGATTGAGCCCGGCCAGGTGGTCGAAGTTTCAGTAGGGGAGCATTTCGGGATCAGTGACCATAATTCCATAAGTTTTAAGGCACTTGTGGATAAGGATAAGAGTAGTCCTCGGGTGAAGATGCTAAATTGGGGTCAGGCTAATTATAATAATATTAGGCAGGAACTGAAGAATTTAGATTGGGTGCGGCTGTTTGAGGGTAAATCAACATCTGACATGTGGGAGTCTTTCAAATGTCAGTTGATTAGAATCCAGGACCAGCACGTTCCTGTGAGGAAGAAGGATAAGTTTGGCAAGTTTCGGGAACCTTGAATAACGCGGGATATTGTGAACCAAGTCAAAAAGAAAAAGGAAGCATTCGTAACGGCTCAAAGGCTAGGAACAGACGAATCCCTTGAGGAATATGAAGACAGTAGGAAGGAACTTAAGCAAGGAGTCAGGAGGGCTAAAAGGGGTTATGAAAAGTCATTGGCAACAGGATTAAGGAGAATCCCAAGGCTTTTTATACGGATATAAAGAGCAAGGGGTTAAATATGGAAAAGGTGGGCCTGCTCAAGGACAGATAAGGGAATCTATATGTGGAGCCAGAGGAAATGGGCGAGGTACTAAATGAGTACTTTGCATCAGTATTCACCAAAGAAACGGACTTGGTGGATGATGAGCATAGGGAAGGGAGTGTAGATAGTCCGGGTCATGTCATTATCAAAAAGGAGGAGGTGTTGGGATTCTTACCCCAGAATACTGAGGGAAGCAAGGGAAGAAATTGCTGGGGACTAGCCAGAAATGTTTGCATCCTCATTGGCTGCAGGTGAGATCCCAAAGGACTGTAGAATAGCCAATGTTGTTCCTTTGTTTAAGAAGGGTAGCAAGGATAATGCTGGAAATTATAGGTCGGTCAGCTTTACGTCAGTGGTAGGGAAATTATTAGAGAGGATTCTTCGGGACAGGATTTACTCCCATTTGGAAACAAATGAACTGATTAGCGAGAGGCAGCATGGTTTTGTGAAGGGGAGGTCGTGTCTCACTAATTTGATTGAGTTTTTTGAGGAAGTCACAAAGATCATTGATGAAGGAAGGGCAGTGGATGTTATCTATATGCACTTTAGTAAAGCCTTTGACAAGGTCCCTCATGGCAGACTGGTACAAAAGGTGAAGTCACACGGGATCAGAGGTGAGCTGGCAAGATGGATACAGAACTGGCTCGGTCATAGAAGACAGAGGGTAGCAGTGGAAGGGTGCTTTACTGAATGGAGGGATGTGACTAGTGGTGTTCCGCAGGGATCAGTGCTGGGACCTTTGCTGTTTGTAGTATATATTAATAATTTGGAGGAAAATGTAGGTGGTCTGATTCGAAAGTTTGCAGATGACACAAAGGTTGGCAGAGTTGCGGACAGAGATGAGGATTGTCAGAGGATACAGCAGGATATAGATCGGTTGGAGACTTGGGTGGAGAAATGGCAGATGGAGTTTAATCAGGACAAATGTGAGGTAATGCATTTTGGAAGGTCTAATGCAGGTGGGAAGTATACAGTAAACGGCAGAACCCTTAGGAGTATTGACAGGCAGACGGATCTCGGCGTACAGGTCCACAGGTCACTGAAAGTGGCAACGCAGGTGGATAAGGTAGTCAAGAAGGCATACGGCATGTTTGCCTTCATCGGTCGGGGCATAGAGTATAAAAATTGGCAAGTCATGCTGCCGCTGAACTGAACTTTAGTTAGGCCACACTTAGAATATTGCGTGCAATTCTGGTCGCCACACTACCAGAAGGACGTGGAGGCTTTGGAGAGGGTACAGAGGAGGTTTACCAAGATGTTGCCTGGTCTTGAGGGCATTAGCTATGAGGAGAGGTTGGATAAACTCGGATTGTTTTCACTGGAACGACGGAGGTGGAGGGGTGACATGATAGAGGTTTTCAAAGTTATGAGCGGCATGGACAGAGTGGATAGTCAGAAGCTTTTTCCCAGGGTGGAAGATTCAGTTACTAGAGGACATAGGTTTAAGGTGCGAGGGGCAAAGCTTAGAGAGGATGTGCGAGGCAAGTTCTTTACATGGAGGGTGGTGAGTGCCTGGAACTTGCTGCCGGGGGAGGCAGTGGAAGCAGGTACCAGCGCGATGTTTAAGAGGCATCTTGACAAATACATGAATACGATGGGAATAGAGGGATACGGACCCCGACGTGCAGAAGGTTTTATTTTAGGCAGGCATCAAGATCGGTGCAGGCTTGGAGGGCCGAATGGCCTGTTCCTGTGCTGTACTGTTCTTTGTCTTTGGCTCTTTTTAAATGATAGCTGGATGAAAAAAAGTAGGTAGATGGAAATAGAGTGAAAAATCTTTCATTGATTACGAGAGCAATAACTAGCAGATCTTTAATAGAGGGGATGATCGATCATTGATTGATAAATGAATGATTTGGTGATCGATCGAAGATTGAAATGCAGATGATACAAACTGATGAATTTCCATCGATGTAAAATAGATGTCGAGAAAGTTATCTGGGGGACGTGAGACACTGAACGCCATGCAGAGAGACAAGAATATACAAGTCAGAAAAAAATAACGAAGAGAACAATTGAAATGAATGTGTCGGCAGACATGGATTGAAAGGGACTGAGGAGCCTGTAGCGACACAGCTACCATTACAATTAACACATTAAAGCTAAAAAGAAAACACAGGTCGATGTAGTAAGTAAGATATATAAATGTAAAGAGAATCACAGACCATCTGCCAGAGAAGTAAAGAGAGTATAAGTAGAGAGGGAGAGAAGACATCATGGAAACATAGAAGGGACAGAAAGAGATACAGGGGAAACAAAACTGGTGAAAAATATGAAAGAAGTAAACAGGGAAAAGCAAAAATCAGAGATGGGTAATATTTAAACAGAAAAAGAATATTGATACCCCAAATTAATAAGAGAAGGAGATGAGCTTGAGAGAGAGAGCGACATTGAAAGAGCTTGATACATTAATGAAGAAAGGAGCTGAGAGTGGCAGAGGCGAAGTCAGACAGAGAATGAGACACAAGGGAAATAAAAGAGAAAGGTGGAAGCAGGCAAGCCCAGACAAAAGAAGAATATCGATGATGGGGCAGCACAGTGGCACAGTGGTTAGCACCGCAGCCTCACAGCTCCAGCGACCCGGGTTCAATTCTGGGTACTGCCTGTGTGGAGTTTGCAAGTTCTCCCTGTGCCTGCGTGGGTTTCCTCTGGGTGCTCCGCTTTCCTCCCACATGCCAAAGACTTGCAGGTTGATAGGTCAATTGGCCATTATAAATTGCCCCTAGTATAGGTAGGTGGTAGGGAAATATAGGGACAGGTGTGGATGTGGTAGGAATATGGGATTAGTGTAGCATTAGTATAAATGGGTGGTTGATGGTCAGCACAGACTCGGTGGGCCGAAGGGCCTGTTTCAGTGCTGTATCTCTAAACTAAACTAAACATAATTGGGGATGCAGAAAAATCACTAAATGAGAGCGACAGGCAGAAAACAAAAATACAGAATGAGACAATAAAATAAGTAGCTGATTGTGTTGTGGGTTACAGGTATACAATGCAATTAATATAAAAGGAATTTGGCTCATGTTTTTTAAACTAACAGCTATCAAACACTTTACACGGTGAATTATTTATGAAATGTGGAGATCATTGTGTAGCCTAATGTCTTAGTGAATATGACCAGTTGAAATATCAGTTATGGGATGATGAGAGTGTTAATATATTAATTCTAAAATTATAATTTTATTTGTATATAACATAATGCTGCACTAGTATACAATCATTCAGAATTCATTTGTCTGTTTTAAAATGACTCAAGTTCATCTTTGCTCCAAAATAACGTCAGAAGCCAAGAGGTTCATTGATGATTCACAGTGTGCAATACCTTTAGCAATTCCTCAGATAATGAAGCCATTCATAACAGTAATCTGCAAGACCTAGACAACATTCTGGCTTATGTTGATAAGTGGCAAGTAGCATTCACACCACAATAGTGCCAGGTAATACACGTCTCCAAGAATAAATAATCAAACTATCTCCCTTTGCTGTTCAACAACATTATCATCACTGAAACCGCCATCATCAAATTCCATGGGCCAGAAAATTAGCTGGACCAGCAATACTAATATTTTGGCTACAAGACTAGGTAAGAGTCTGGAAATTATGCGGTGAGTAATTATCCTCCAGACTCCCCAACATCTGTCAAATATCTACAAGGCACAGGTAGGAGATTTTGGAATTCCTTCCACTTATCTGCATGTTTTCAGTCCCAACAATGCTCAATATGTGCGATATCATTCAGGAACCAGCAGCCGGCTGGTTCAGCATCCTATTCACCACCTTAAGCATTCACTTCTACCACCGCAGGCGTTCAGTCACAGCAGTCTGCATCATCTTCAAGGTACACTGTAACAATTCGTTCAATGCACATTTTAAACCCACGATCTCTACCCTCTGGAAAATCAAGGGCAGCCGGTGCATGGGTACATCAACCCCTGCAAGTTCCACCGCAAGCCACGCACAAGTTTGATTTGGAAATATTTTCTCCCCTGTCTCTGTATCAAATCCTGGAACTCCCTCCCTCACAGCACCATGGGGGTATTTACACAACATGGCCTGAAGAGGTTCAAGAAGGCAGCTCATCACCACCTTCTGAAGCACAAAGTGGGGTGGACAGTAAATGTTAGCCTTGCCAGTGACGCAGACAGCCCATGAACGAATTAAAAAAAAAAGTAGAATGGCCTGTGACATCAATATTGAAGCCCAGTCATGAGCTTTCACCTTCCCTGAGAAGTTCTAAATTGCTTCTGACCCCTGGCATCGCCTGAAGATCATCTTCCGCATCTGACACACAGAGCAATTGATGCACGCCACATAGTTGCAAATGCTTTTGCCCGTTTGGCCCATCTCATTTTGGAGGTCATCATCACCACTCCACACTCATGGGGCACTATGTTCCTATCCCATAGCCTCCGTCCATTGGAACTGTGATTATGAATTCAGCAATCTTTGCCTCCAAACCACTCTTCGTCTTGCTGCCAAGCAGTCCTGTGTCATAAATTCACAGAATGATACATAAAGAAGTCATTCTCCCATTGTGCATGTGACTGTAATTTGAAGGAGCTATCCAAATACCTACTAAATGTGCTATTGCTGCAAAGTCCTGCAACTATTTCTGCATCAGACGGCGGCACAGTGATGTGCTGGTTAGCACCACAGATCCCAGTGTAGCGACCCAGGTTTGGTTCTGGGTACTGCCTGCACGGAGTTTGCCAGTTCTCCCTATTACCACGTGGGTTTCCACCGGGTACTCTGGTTTCCTCCCACAGCCAAAGACTTGCAGCTTGATAGGTAAATTGACCATTGTAAATTGCCCCTAGTGTAGGTAGGTGGTATGAGAATGGTGGGGGTGTGGTAGGGAATATGGGATTAATGCAGTATTAGTATTAGCCCTTTCCTATCCTGAGTGGTGTGAAACAGGGCTGTGTTCTCGCACCCACACTTTTTGGGATTTTCTTCTCCCTGCTGCTTTCACATGCGTTCAAATCCTCTGAAGAAGGAATTTTCCTCCACACAAGATCAGGGGGCAGGTTGTTCAACCTTGCCCGTCTAAGAGCGAAGTCCAAAGTACGGAAAGTCCTCATCAGAGAACTCCTCTTTGCTGACGATGCTGCTTTAACATCTCACACTGAAGAATGCCTGCAGAGTCTCATCGACAGGTTTGCGTCTGCCTGCAATGAATTTGGCCTAACCATCAGCCTCAAGAAAACGAACATCATGGGGCAGGATGTCAGAAATGCTCCATCCATCAATATTGGCGACCACGCTCTGGAAGTGGTTCAAGAGTTCACCTACCTAGGCTCAACTATCACCAGTAACCTGTCTCTAGATGCAGAAATCAACAAGCGCATGGGTAAGGCTTCCACTGCTATGTCCAGACTGGCCAAGAGAGTGTGGGAAAATGGCGCACTGACACGGAACACAAAAGTCCGAGTGTATCAGGCCTGTGTCCTCAGTACCTTGCTCTACGGCAGCGAGGCCTGGACAACGTATGCCAGCCAAGAGCGACGTCTCAATTCATTCCATCTTCGCTGCCTTCGGAGAATAATTGGCATCAGGTGGCAGGACTATATCTCCAACACAGAAGTCCTTGAAGCGGCCAACACCCCCAGCTTATACACACTACTGAGTCAGCGGCGCTTGAGATGGCTTGGCCATGTGAGCCGCATGGAAGATGGCAGGATCCCCAAAGACACATTGTACAGCGAGCTCGCCACTGGTATCAGACCCACCGGCCGTCCATGTCTCCGTTATAAAGACGTCTGCAAACGCGACATGAAATCGTGTGACATTGATCACAAGTCGTGGGAGTCAGTTGCCAGCATTCGCCAGAGCTGGCGGGCAGCCATAAAGACAGGGCTAAATTGTGGCGAGTCGAAGAGACTTAGTAGTTGGCAGGAAAAAAGACAGAGGCGCAAGGGGAGAGCCAACTGTGCAACAGCCCCAACAAACAAATTTCTCTGCAGCACCTGTGGAAGAGCCTGTCACTCCAGAATTGGCCTTTATAGCCACTCCAGGCGCTGCTTCACAAACCACTGACCACCTCCAGGCGCGTATCCATTGTCTCTCGAGATAAGGAGGCCCAAAAGAAAGTATAAATGGGTGGTTGTTGCACAGACTCGGTGGGCCGGAGGGCCTGTTTCAGTGCTGTATCACTCTATGACTCTATCAAGTGTTTATCCCGTTCCCTTTTGCAAGCAACTAATGAATCTGTTTACATCGCTTTTTAAGCAGTCGATTCCAGATCATAATAACTATTTGTGTCAGAGAAAATACTTGTCCCATGTTTGTTCGCTTTTTTTTAAACTTTCAATTTGCCTTCTCTGGTTACCGAGTCACCAGCCACTCAAACAGTTTTGCCTTACTTGATCGACTAAAACATTGAATGATTTTGAACACCTCTTCATCTTCTGTGATCTCAGGAGCATAATTCCAGATTCCCTAATCTCGCCACATAGTTTAAGTCGCGTATCCCTGAGAAATAAAGAGACAGGGGTATCCCACCTGGTCCACCTCAAGACACCACATTAGCTTTTATGCAAATCACTGACAATATCTGGCTTCTCAGGCCCAATGAAAGTTTGATAACTTAAATTAATGCTAATAGTGAAGCAGCATCGTTTACAATTCTCACATTATGAACTAACTCATTCTATTCTTGGACGTGTGCTGTATATCAGAAGTGCAAATTATGCCGAGAAAAGCAACATGACTTGGCTGCATAGAGATTGGCAATAAAATATTAAATCTAAGCATCCAGCAAACAAGCCTTTGTAACCTCGACTCTAGTTTCCAACAATACTATCACAAATAATTGATTTTATTATTTTATCCGCCACAGTTACGGAGTCCTTAAAACAAGGCTAAACCGAATAAGATCGAACAAAAAGAAGACACACTAGCAATATACAAATAAATGCACTTATGTTATTGTCATTTAAAACCTATGTTAAAGATTTTCCTTGAAGCCCTCGGCCTCTACCCATATATCTACAAGTATGCTTGTGAACGTTGCTGAACGGTGTGATTCTCAGGACTCTATTTGTATTGTGCAATCTGTGGCCTGTGAAATGTGACTCAGTTCCAGTTCTGCTGCACTGAGGAATATTTTTGCTGAGATACCACAATTCAAGTTCATTTTTTTCAGAGGTATTTAATAAGCTGGAGCACAGATGTTGAAAGGTTTACTGAAGTTAAAAAAAATCGATTATTCCTATCTGTAAACGATGTTGTTGTATAAATGTGTCTCTGTGTGTGCCCACAATTGTGTTAATGTGCATAACTGAGAAAAAAATCTGATTGTGTCTTTGTTTTCTCTGATCTTGAGACCGACAGCAAGAGAGAGAGAGTAAAAAAATAGAGAGAGAGAGACAGAGAGAGATGACCACTCTTATTTATGTTTGGTGTAATAGCACAATGGTCGGTGTGATAGATGATGAGAAATCAATTCCAAAGGAATGGAGGCAGCTGAATACAGTTATTCAGGTTCCCCACCTATTATATATTGTTTTTTGTATCAACTCGTGGCATTGTTACCAAATCACATAGAATAGACGAGAACGATTGTGGGCAGAGAGAGGATTAAGGAAGACTATGGACAGACAGGAAGTGACAAAATACTTGCTTCCTCATATTTAATTAAACTGAATGAAGCATAATATTGACACGAGATAGTTATTTCACTAGTTGCAATATATAAGGCACAGAGAAGAATGAAATGTACAGAAAAATAGAGAGGTACGGCTGCAGGCAAGCTGGCTGACAGTTTATTACATAATTCTAACCTATGCTTTCGGGAAAATAAAACAAAAAAAGAAGCTGAAAATTCAAAGCAAATGATGTCTCATTGATGCAACAGACAAGAACAGAAGGGAGCAAAGCAGATGAGGGTGGAATTCAATTTAAGAGCGATGGCATCACTGGGCACATATCACCGGGTCTAGGCGAGAAACATATAAAGGTGGGAATAAAAAAAGTATTAAGAGCAACGGTGAGATGAGAGGATACATGTTACAACGGTTGGGTGGCAAACTAGTGGGGAAGTGAAGGAAGGGCATGTTTCGCAGGAAGGGTCGGCTCAAGTGAGAAAGTAGCTGAGAGCATTGAAGTAGGGTAATAGATGTTCACTTTTTTCTCCATAACCCTAAAACAAAATACAGTCAGCAGATGTTACTGAATCCATTAATCGTCACACTAAGCCATGCCACCCAACAACATTCACCTGATTGGAGAAAAGCAAAGTGAACGAAAGCGAAAGGAAAAGAAACAGAGAAGTAGATATAAGAACAAAAGAGGTGGTGGCACAATTTCAAAAAGCAGAAAAGACAGTAGAAACTTTCAGCGACTTACCTCATATCTCAACAACGATCTTGTGTGATGTTACACGTGGAGAATGGAGACCAAGACGGAGAGCATAAAAGGTTTATCAAAGGTGTGGTGGCATTGATCAGCCATCAAAATAGTAATGTATTAGGAGAGGTACAAGGCACACTGAGCTGCAAAATATCAGAACATAGGAGCAGGAGTAGGCCATTCAGCCCATCGAGAATGCTCCGCCATTCAATATGATCATGGCTGATTATCCACTTCAATGCCTTTTCCCCACATCGTCCACATATCCATTAATGTCATTGGTATTTAGAAATCTGTCAGTCTCTACTTTAAACATAGGCAATGTCTGAGCTTCCACAGCCATCTGGGGTAGAGAATTCCAAAGCTTCAGAACCCTTTGAGTAAAGACATTTCTCCTCATCTCTGCCTTAAGTATCTTCCTTTATTTTGAAACAAGAAGTGCTGGAATTACTCAGCAGGTCTGGTAGCATCAGTGAAGAAAGAAGCAGAGTTAACGTTTCAGGTCAGTGACCCTTCTTCAGAACTGGCAACTATTAGAAATGTGAAAGGTTATAAGAAACTAAAGTGTAGGCGGGGTAAGAGATAACAAAGAAGATGTAGATAGGTCAAGGTCACAGAAGAGCTGACCAGAAGGTCATGGGACAAAAACAATCAATCTGTCAATGGTGTGTTGAAAGACAAAACATTAGTACAGATAGGGTGATAATGGACTGAAAATTGAACAGCAGTAAGTACGAACATGGAAACAAAAACAGTGGGTCAGCAAACTGATCAAACTCTGTTGAAATGAAATAAAATAAACACAGAAAAATATAAAAAAGAAAAAATGACTAAAAATAAAAGTAAAATGGGGGGCCCGTCATGCTGAGAAATTATTGAACTCATTGTTCAGTCCGGCAGGCTGTAGTGTGCCTAAACGATAAATGAGATGCTGTTCCTCGAGCTTGCGTTAATGTTCACTGGAACACTGCAGCAATCCCAGGACAAAGATGTGAGCATGAGAACAGGGGGTGGGGGGAGTGTTGAAATGGCAAACAAATGGAAGCTCGGTATCATGCTTGCGGACTGAGCGGAGGTGTTCCGCAAAGCGGTCACCCAGTCTGCGTTTGCCCTCCCCAATGTAGAGGACACCACATTGTGAGCAGCGAATACAGCATACTACATTGAAAGAAGTACAAGTAAATCGCTGCTTCACCTGAAAGGAGTGTTTGGAGCTCAGGATTGTGAGGAGAGAGGAGGTAAATGGGGCAGGTATTACAACTCCTGCAATTGCAGGGGAAGGTGCCATTGGAAGGGGATGATGTGGTGGGGGTAATGGAGGAGAGGACCAGGTTGTCGCGTAGGGAATGATCACTTTGGAATGCTGACAGGGGAAGGGAGGGGAAGACGCGTTTCGTAGTGGCAAGGTTATCATTTTGCTTCTCTTCCATTTCTGTATTCCCCATTATAAATTCCAATGACTCTGCCTGCAATGGACCCACATTTTTCTTAGCCACACGTTTCCTTTTTACATCCCTATGGAAGCTTTTGCAGTCCATTCTTTTTTTGCTAGTTTACATTCATCTTCTATTTTCCCTTTCTTTATCAGTGTCTTGGTCCTCCTTTGCTGTGTTCTAAAATCCACGTAATCCTCAGGTTTACTACTGTTTCTGGCAACTTTATAGGCCTTTTCTTTTAATTAAATACATTCCTTAACTTGCTTCGTTGGCCACGGTTAACTTCCTTTACTTCTTGTGCCTTGAAGGATTGTATAGTTGCTATAAACTGTGTAATAATTTTTCTGAGACTATCCACTGTCTATGTTACGTTATACCTTTCAATGTATTTTCCCAATCCACCTCAGCCAATTGTCACTCATTCCTTCACAATTTCCTCTGGCCAAATGTAACAGCCTGGCTGCAGATTGAACTACCTCACTTTCAACAATAATGTGAAATTCTATCACATTATGGTCTCTCATCCCTGAAGGTTATTTTACAAAAAGAAAAAAACCCTTTCAGATTACATAATACTAGATGTAAAATAGCCTCTTCTCTTGTCAATTCCTCAACATATTGCACTAGAAAACCACCCCTAACACACTCCAGAAACTCGTCCTCCACAGCACTAGTGCTCATTAGGTTTACCCACTTTGTGTGCAGGTTGATGTCACCCAGAATTACTTCATTATCCATGCTACATGCTTCTCCATTCTCTTATTAATACCATGACCACACTACCACTACTGTTTGGTGGCCTATAAACAACACCGACCAATGTTTTCAGCTCCTTGCTGTTTCTTAGCACCAGCCAAACAGATTCCACATTTTGTTCTTCTGATCCGAGAGCCTCCCATACTAATGCACTGATCCCATACTTCATCATCAACGTAGCACCACCACCTTTTCCTTTTTTCCTGTTCTTTCTAAATATCGAATATCCTTGAATATTCAGTTCCCCGTCTTGGTCACCCTGTTGCCTAATGTCAATTTGTTCATACCCATTTACCTTTATTTGTGCCCTTAAATCATCTGCCTCGTTGCAAATGCTGCATGTATTAAGGTATAGTGCTTTAACCTCGTCCTCTTGACATTATTCTGCATTCTAAACTTATTTGATGCTTGCCTTTGTTTTGCTTGCCTTCTGATGCCGCTTGCTATTTTTCTAACTACTGTTACCATCTTTCCTTCCTTCCATTTTGACCAACACCTCAGGTTTGCAAAACTATTACAAGCTAGTTTAAACCCTTCCCAACAGCACGAGCCATTCTCCCTGTGAGAATATTAGTTCTGGACTTGTTAAGCTGCCGCCCGTCCATCTTGTAGAGGTTCCACACGCCCCAGAACGGGTCCCAATGCCTAAGAATTCTGATGGCCTCCTTCCGACACCAATTCTCCAGCCACGTATCCAATCGATCAATCCTCCTATTCCTTTGTTCACTAGCATGTGACACTGGTATTAAATCTGAGATTACTGCTCTTGAGGTCCTGCTTTCTAATTTCCTTCCTAACTCCCTAAAATCTGCTTTCAGGACCTCGCCCCCTCTTCCTATATATGTCTTCGGAACAAACGTGGTCCACCACCTTTGGCTGTTCACCCTACCCCAGAAGGATGTCCTGCAGACGCTCCGTGACATACTTGAACCTGGCAACAGGGAGGCAACATCTTGGAGTCACGGAATCAGTTTTACTGTTGCAGAAACGCCTGTCTGAGCACCTGACTATCAAATCCCCTTTCACTCTTGCTCTTGCTCTCTTCTTCCTCCCTTCTGAGCAGCTGAGGGACTAGTGGTGCCACAAACTTTGCTCTGGCTGCAGTCCCCTGAGGATCCATCCCCATCAACCAGCATCCAAAATGGGAAACCGATTAGCAAGCTGGATAGGCTCAGGGGACTCCTGCACTGCATGCCTCCCAGACTGCCTGGTGGCCACCCGTTCCTTCTCTGCCTGCATACTCCTAATCTGCGGTGCAAACACCTCCCATGTAGCCTTCTGCCTCGTGCATGCAAAACAATGACTCCAGCTGCCGCTCATGTTCTGAAACCCGGAGCTCAAGCTACTGCAGTCGGTGAGACTTCCTGCAAATCTATCCATCTAGGACAAGTGGTGACTTCCCACATACCACAGGAAGTACATCCGCTTGGCCATGCTGCCCTGCTATACCATAACTTTAAAAACAATTTCTTACAATTAGAAGTGCAATAACTTAGCAGTTACTCACCAATCAGCTTCTTTCCCTGTACCGAAGATACAGGCAGCTATTGGAGCCTGAAAAGGGCATAAAAAGAAATAAAAGGAGAGAAATTAAGGTGCCTTTCCCTCACTGAATTCCCTCATGCACCAACTCCAACATTACACTCTGTGCACTCAAAGTAGCTCTCAGTGCAGACAAATATATTGGCGCTCTTAATTCATCGATCCCCTCTTTACTGAATTCCCTCACTTAAAAAAAAAAATCCCCTTCACACTCTGTCCTGTCCAACAGCAGTTAGTGCAGACAGGTAGTAGTGAGAGGCTCCTGAATTTATGCTCCCTGTAAACAATATTGTGTCAGCTCTGCTAGAGCTCATAAACCAATTTAAGCTAGTTAACTAGCTAAAGCCACACTCAGAGAGCTTGAATATCCATGTTTAAAATGTAAGAAAGCTAACTTTCCTCTTAACTTCAACAGTAATTTCAATTAATTTCCAAATATAAACAGAACAAATCTAGATTTCAGAGAGATCAACCCATAAAACCCACTGACCAAACTTCCTTCTTATACTTTTTTACTTCGAATCAGTATTTGACATGCAAGGTAACTTTGACAAAAGAACAGTAGGCAGACAAGTTGCCAGGAGACTGGATGTGATAAAATAAAGTCAAAACGAAGTGCTTAAAATTGTCACGAAGTTTTTTTAAAATTTCTCTGAAGGAAATTTCCCTTTTGTTTTCAAACACCTGTCAGTAAATAGGTTAGCAATTAAATATCTTGCCATCTCTTAAACCCTAATAGTAAATGATGGCATCAACAAATCGGTTTTTAAAGTTAAACAAAGAAGCAGTGTTTATTAACAAACTATTAAACTCGGGAAAGGGTTAAACTTCCCCACGCATGCTTACAAACATTCAGGGAAATATTAAAGGCATAAAAAGGCACGCATATTTACTAAGTAGAAATATAAACTAACAAGTATTTCAGTTTAAAGTAATGTCCAAATTTATTATCACAATAAAGAGTCCAAATATTGGAGATCACTGATTTGAAATACCGAATAGTGGAGAAGCTGTTTGAGATATCTCTAACAAACTTCATCTTTGCAAACTCAGATATAAATGGAGGTAGTTCAAAGTCAAGACCTTGGGTGGAGAGGAAGTTTGCGGAAGGCAGGCTTTCCTGTTATGTTTGCAGACTATGTCATCAATTTTCGTTGCAGTTTCACTGCTGTGTTTTTTAAAAAAAATTCTGGCTTCTTTTAGACTGTCTTAGCGAGAGCTGCATAGGAGCCAGCAGGCTATGGCTTCACTGAACAAAAGGTAGCTGTGGAAATGAAAAAGCTGTACCTTCAACTGTTACAGTTTCAAATGCAGCAGGTTGAAAGAGATGGTCTCTTCGACAAGCTCCACCACATGATCTCCCCACTCCATTTAAAAAAGTGGGAACGTAAACGTAAAACGGAAAATATGCTGTATAAAATGGTGTTTGACATTGATACTGAAATGCAAAACACAATTTACAAGGGTGTTCACATACATTTGTGACACCTTTATCCCTTGGGCGAAAAATTAATTCTGCTTCATTTTTTTTACATGCTTTTCTTGTACATTAAAAAAAAGGTGAAGAAGTAAAGACGTTTTCATTAAATAGCTCATTTATACATACAATTTGCTGAAGTCTGGGAGAACTAGTACAGGCTCATTCACAAAGGTGGATTTTTTTTTTCAACGCCTCCTGTTATGTAACCTTTGCATTTTGTGTTGGTGCCTCTTTGTGGTGCGACTCGGGTGATAACGTTTGGTACCAGCTTTTTGTTGTCAATACAGCACCATATGGATTCTCCAAGCTGCAGAACATTGGGGTCTAATAATGTGGAATTCTTTCTGGTAGGCAGCTTGTCAGTAGACCTTACTGCTTTCAGTATTTCTTCCTGTATAGTGTCAGCTCTAGGTACTGTAACAGAACAGCAGCAGTTATTCAGAACAAGTGACAGAAAAGAGCAAATCCCATTGTTTCCTTGATACAATGTCTTCAATTTTTATTCGGATTTCTGGATACTATGGCGATAAAATTCAGATAGGTCTGTGCTCTTTCTGTGACTGTAGGTACAGTCAGATTCACCAAGACGGATGAGCTCACTGATAGATTCAGATAAATCTCCATCCCCGGTCGGAACCGATGATGAGCAGGCTTTCGGTGAATGTTCTCCTTCTCCAGGCAATCTCTCTTTGTATGAGTCCCCTAAGTCCTCTTGTAACACACCTCTAATTACAGATATAGCTCCTTTGGTCAGCAAGTCAGCGTCATCTGGGGAAAGCCTTGATAGTGTCACCTTTGTAGGGGTGTTTTCAGACGTCTCTGGTAAATATTGTCAACAGATGTTTGTCCCACTTAATGTTGCCATTAATGTTGCATTTGCTGTACGAGCACTAGTCTGATATCTAGCTGGATGTGCACTTTGGACTGTAGAGCATGCTCTGTAGGGTGTACGGAGTCTGCAGGAGAATAGCTGGCAGTATGGGTCCATTCGGCTTTGATACTAGAACAACAGGGAAGCTTCAACTACCCTGGGTAGGCACAACCACATCCTTACTGGATTTCCTGTCTAGCTTGTCGGGGCTCATCTGGCAGGGGTCCCACCTGACTGGTGGCGTGTCTCCCACATCCACGCTGTGAACTGCTGGCGTGGTACACCTTGGTTGATCTTTACACATCTCTCAACCTCCCACTGCTTTTGGTTAGGTGTGGGCACTAAAGTCTTTTAAGACTTCTGTGCTTGCCAGTCTGGTAGCCCAGGGTTCGCCAAATGCTGGAATAAATTTGAGCAGGGCTAGTTGAATTGTGGCCTGGAGTTTTCCTGCAACCTGGCAAGCATGGCAGATTTTACAACGTTGGGCCACATCGGACTGGAGAAGAGGCCAGAAGAAGTGTTTACATACTCGGGCTAAGTTTTTTGCCGTGCACACATGTCCAGTCACTGGTATAGAATGGACTATGCAAAAAATCTCTTGCTGGTATTTTGGAGGAACTAAAATCTGGTGGAATACTGTCCACTCCTCCTCTATAGTTTGCCCGGATGGTCTCCACTTTCAAAATTGCTACCCCAGCTCGGAATAAGTAGCACTCAGGGACGGGAGTGACTTCTGCCTCAGAAAAAATAGTCTGTGCTATGTGTTTTATTTCAGGATCTGCCTGTGGTCGTCAATTTGCGAGGCTCGGCTAATCTCTCCTCCACTTCAGATAGGTCCTTAAAGAGAGTTACAGTTAACCAGACCTCTGGCTCATCCAGCTGGGGCACCAGTTGCCTTTCAACTAATTTGGGCTGGCTGGCTTGGACCAAGCAATGACACAATTGGAACAGAGCCATGGCACTTCCTCCTGTAGTTGTTCAGTTTCCCTGGTTTCGCTGGACTGGTCTAGGATTATACGGGTTGCTATTACCTTGCTGCCAGCCAAATCATTGCCAGTAGGAATTCTATTCCTGCCACCAGTAACTCTGCAACAATTCCGATGGTTATGGGACCTGAGACTCGGTCAACTGTAGGTGAACTCGATGGTGGGGAACAGACAGGTAATCACCTCCCGCCCCACTAAGCTGGGCCTTGGCTTTCATGGAGGGGCTCAAGGGTAAATCTTAGGCTGTTCTCCAACATTAAGGGCTGAATCGCCCATGTACCCCTGAGCAGTACAATGGACTCGCTCATTTCCTGGGAAGCGTATGCGGACAGAGCTCCTTCGAGGAATATTCTGATAACTCTCAGGGAATGTGTCTGGTCCAGCTATGCAGTTATGACCACGGCCGGAGCAACGCACCATCACTGCACAGGTCACAGCATATTATTTAAAGCTTTCCACCCAACTTTCATTATCTATTAAAAAACCAACCTTTAAACACTATTAAGATAAACATATGTATAAAGACCTTATAACTTCTTATTTTAATCTACCACCCCCATTCATACACATGCATTGAAAAGCAAACAGTTTTAAAAGTAGTGCTGTACAGTGGGGAGACCAAACGCAGACTGGAACACCTCCATTCAGCCCGAAAGCATGACACCGAGCTTCTGGTTGCTTGCCATTTCAACACTGCCCCCCACTCTCATGCTCACATCTGTGTCCTGGGATTGCTGCAGTGTTCCAGTGAACATCAACGCAAGCTCAAGAAACAGCATTTCATTTACCGATTAGGCACATAACAGCCTGCCGGACTGAACATTGAGTTCAATAATTTCTGAGCATGACGGGCCCCCTATTTTACTTTTATTTTTAGTTATTTTTTCTTTTTTCCTTTTATATTTTTTGTGTGTTTATCTTATTTTATTTCATCTTAGTTTGTTCAGTTTTCTTATCCAGAGATTTTTCATGTTTGTCCTTGCTGCTGCTCAATTTTCAGCCCGTTAACACCCTATCTGTACTAATGCTTTATCTGTCAACAAACCATTAACATATTGTTTGCCTTTGCTCCATGATCTTCTGGTCAGCTATTCCGTGACCTTGTACTATCGACACCTTCTCCTCTGTTATCTGTTGCCCCCTCCCCGCTTTACTTGTTTATAACCTTTCACATTTCTAATAGTTGCCAGTTCTGAAGAAGGGTCAGTGACCTGAAACGTTAACTCTGCTTCTCTCTCCACAGATGCCGCCAGACCTGAGGAGAAATATAAAATGGACAGAACCAGCAGCAAACCTGTGGATTTGGAGAAATTTAGAATTCAGCAAATGAGGACAAAATTATTGATTAAGAAGGGGAAAATAGAGTATGAGTATAAACTTGCAGAGAACATAAAAGCTGACTGCAAAAGCTTCTATAGATATGTGAAGAGAAAAAGATTATTGAAGAAAATGTTGGACCCTTACAGTCAGAAATGGGGGAATTTATAATTGGGGACAGGAAATGGCAGACCAATTAAATACATACTTTGGTTCTGTCTTCACAAATGAAGACACAAATTACCTGCCAGAAATTGTGGTGAACATAATTTCCCTTATGTATGAAATCAGTATTAATAGGGAAATAGTGTTAGGGAAATTGATGGGACTGAAGGCCGATAAATCCCAAGGAACTGATAATGTACATCCTAGGGAACTTAAGGAATTGGCCCTTGAAATAGTAGATGAATTGCTGGACATTTTTCAAACTTCTGTAGACTTTGGAACAGTTCCAACAGATTGGAGGGTAGCTAATGTAACCACACTATTTGAAATAGGAGGCAGAGAGAAAACAGAGAATTATATATCGGTTAGCCTGACATCAGTAGTGGGGAAAATGCATGAGTCCATTATAAAAGATGTAATAACAGAGCACTTGGAAAACAATGACATGATCGGACAATGTCAACGTGGATTTATGTAAGGGAAATCATGTTTGACAAATCTACTGGAATTTTTTCAGGATGTAACTAAAAGAATAGATAAGTGTAACAACTGCTGAAAGAATTTTCGAGGAGGATCTGCCGACTGAGGCACTGTGGGTTGAGGTCAGGAACAGGAAAGGAGCAGTCACCTTGATGGGAGTTTTCTATAGGCCCCCCAATAGCAGCAGGGAGGTGGAAGAGCAGATTGGGAAACAGATTTTGGAAAGGAGCAGAAGTCACAGGGTAGTAATTATGGGGGATTTCAACTTCCCAAATATTGATTGGCAACTCTTTAGATCGAATAGTTTGGATGGGGTAGTGTTTGTGCAGTATGTCCAGGAAGCTTTTCTGACTCAGTATGTAGATTGCCCGACCAGAGGGGAGGCAATATTGGATTTGGTACTAGGTAATGAACCAGGGCAAGTGATAGAGCTGTTGGTGGGCGAGCACTTTGGAGATAGTGATCACAATTCTGTAGCATTCACTGTGGTAATGGAGAGGGATAGGTATGTGCAACAGGGCAAGGTTTACAATTGGGGGAAGGGTAGATATGATGCTGTCAGGCAGGAACTGAGGAGCATAAGTTGGGAGCATATGCTGGCAGGGAAGGGCACGGTCGAAATGTGGAACTTTTTCAAGGAGCAGATAGTAGGGGCCATTGATAAGCATGTCCCTGTCAGACAGGGAAGGGATGGTCATGTGAGGGAACCGTGGTTGACAAGAGAGGTTGAGAGTCTTGTTAGGAAGAAGAAGGATGCGTATATAAAGTTGAGGAAAAAGGGCACAGGCATAGCTCTGGAGGGATACAAGATGGCCAGGAAGGATCTGAAGAAAGGGATTAGGAGAGCTAAGAGAGGGCATGAAAAATGCTTGGCGGGTAGGATAAAAGAAAACCCCAAGGCCTTTTACGCGTATGTCAGAAATATGAGGATGACTAGGGGGACCGTAGGTCCGGTCAAGGACAATAGCGGGAGACTGTGTGTTGAGCCGGAAGAGATAAGTGAGGTTTTGAATGAGTACTTCTCTTCGGTATTTACGAATGAGAAGGGGTGTATTACTGAAGAGGACGGTGTGAAACAGACTGGTAAGCTCGAGGAAGTGCTCGTTAGGAGGGAAGATGTGTTGGGGTTTTTGAATAACTTGAAGATAGACAAGTCTCCCGGGCCTGACGGGGTATATCCAAGGATGTTATGGGAAGCAAGGGATGAAATTGCAGAGCCGCTGGCAATGATCTTTTCATCTTCTCTGCTGACGGGGGTGGTACCAGGTGATTGGAGGGTGGCAAATGTTGTGCCCCTGTTCAAGAAAGGGAATAGGAACAACCCTGGGAATTACAGGCCAGTTAGTCTTACTTCGGTGGTAGGCAAGTTGATGGAAAAGGTGCTGAGGGATAGGATTTCTGAGCATCTGGAAAGACACTGCTTGATTCGGGACAGTCAGCACGGTTTTGTGAGGGGTAGGTCTTGCCTCACAAGCCTGATTGAATTCTTTGAGCAGGTGACCAAGCAAGTGGATGAGGGTAAACCAGTGGATGTGGTGTACATGGATTTTAGTAAGGCATTTGATAAGGTCCCCCATGGTAGACTTATGGAGAAAGTCAGGAGGCATGGGATAGTGGGGAATGTGGCCAGTTGGATTAAGAATTGGCTAACTGATAGAAGGCAGAGAGTGGTCTTAGATGGTAAATACTCAGCCTGGAGCCCAGTTACCAGTGGCGTGCCGCAGGGATCAGTTCTGGGTCCTCTCCTGTTTGTGATTTTTATTAACGACTTGGATGAGGAAGTCGAAGGGTGGGTCAGTAAATTTGCAGATGATACAAAGGTTGGTGGAGTTGTGGATACCGAGGAGGGCTATTGTCGTCTGCAAAGGGACTTGGATAGGTTGCAGTGCTGGGCTGAAAAGTGGCAGATGGAGTTTAACCCTGAAAAGTGTGAGGTCGTCCATTTTGGAAGGACAAACATGAATGCAAAGTACTGGGTTAACGGTAGGGTTCTTGGGCATGTGGAGGAGCAGAGAGACCTTGGGGTCTATGTGCATAGATCATTGAAAGTTGCAACTCAAGTGGATAGGGCTGTGAAGAAGGCATATGGGGTGTTAGCGTTCATTAGCAGAGGGATTGAATTTAAGAGCCGTGAGGTGATGATGCAGCTGTACAGGACCTTGGTAAGGCCTCATTTGGAGTACTGTGTGCAGTTCTGGTCGCCTCATTTTAGGAAGGATGTGGAAGCCTTGGAGAGGGTGCAGAGGAGATTTACCAGGATGTTGCCTGGAATGGAGAATAAGTCTTACAAGGAAAGGCTGAACATTCTAGGCCTCTTCTCATTAGAAAGGAGAAGGATGAGGGGTGACATGATAGAGGTTTATAAGATGATCAGGGGAATAGATAGGGTAGACAGTCAGAAACTTTTTCCCCGGGTGGAGCAAAGCGTTACAAGGGGTCATAAATTTAAGGTGAAGGGTGGGAGATATAAGGGGGATGTCAGGGGAAGGTTCTTTACCCAGAGAGTGGTCGAGGCATGGAATGCCTTGCCCGGGGAAGTTGTTGAGTCAGAAACTTTAGGGACTTTCAAAAGGCTTTTGGATAGGTATATGGATAAAGGAGAATGATGGGGTATAGATTAAATTGTCCTTGACAGAGGACAAAGGATCGGCACAACATTGTGGGCCGAAGGGCCTGTTCTGTGCTGTATGTTCTATGTTCTATGTTAAGGGAGAACCAGTGGATGTGGTGCATTTGGACTTTCAGAAGGCTTTCACTAAGGTCCCACATAAAAGATTAGCGTGAAAAAATTAAAGCACATGGGACTGGGAATGAGGTACTTGACGTGGATAGAGAACTGCTGGGCAGACAAGAAACAAAGAGCAGGAACAAACAGGTCTTTATCCGAGTGGGACTTTTGGGACAATGCAGGGGTCAGTGCTAGGATCCAACTATTCACAATATATATTAATATAATAGGAGGGAATTAAATGTAATAGATCCGAGTTTGCAGATGACACAAAGCTGGGTGGGAGTGTGAGTTGTGAGGAGAATGTACAGAAGCTACAGTGTGATTTGGACTGGTTGATTGAGTGGCCAATTACATGGCGGATCAGTATAATGTGAATAAATGAGAGGTTATCCACTTTGGTGGCAAAAACAGAAGGACTGATTATTATCTGAACGACGATAGATTGTGAAGTGGGGAGGCGCAACAAGACCTGGGTGCCCTTGTGCAACAGTCGCTGAAAGTAAGCATGTAGGTGCAGCAGGCAGTTGAGAAGGCAAATGGTATGTTGGCCTTCATAGCGACAGGATGTCTTGCTGTAATTATACAAGGCCTTGGTGAGGCCACATCTGGAGTATTGTGTGCAGTTTTGGTCTCCTTATCTGAGGAAGGTTGTTCTTGCTATGGGGGGTTTCACCAGACTTAAATCCTGCAATGGCAGGACTGATGTATGAAGAGAGATTGGGTCGATTAGGCTTGTATTCACTAGAGTTTAGAAGAATGAGAGGGCATCTCAGAGAAACCGACAGAATTATAACAGGAGTGGGCAGACTAGATGAAGGAAGGATGTTCCCGATGGTGCAGGAGTCCAGGTTGAGGGGTCACAATCTAAGGATAAGGGGTAAGCCATTTTGGACTGAGGTGAGGAGCGATTTCTACACCGAGAGAATTCTAAACCTCTGTAAATCTCAACCACAGAAAGCTGTTGAGGCCAAATCATGAAATATATTCAAGAACGAGTGAGATATAATTCCTAGGGCTAAAGGAATCAAGGGATATGGGGACAAAGCGGAAACAGGGTAATGAGTTTGGGCGATCAACTATGATTGTATTGAATGAAGGTGCAGGCTCGAAGGCCGAATGGTCTACTTTGGCTCCTATTTTCGATGATTCATGTTTCTATAAATAAATTAAACAAGTCTTTGTGGATTACGTTCCTCATAAATGATATAGTCTAATCTGGAAATAGTCAAAGGCTACTCGAAGTCTTCACGTGCATTTGTCTATTCTTAATAGACATTCAACTCTTCGGCTGTGGTTCCTTCGGCAGTACAGGCTTTTTTTTCAAAAAAAGAGCAGGTTTTTCTTCTTCAGGCAATTAATTCGGCCCGTAGCTGCCTGTAGAATTTTTGCTGAGAGCAAATAGGTAGCTGTTTTTCTCTTCAGTAGCACGCCCCGCTAGACAGTCGCTCAGACCTAATTGGCTAAGTACAGTTTTTGTCCATCTCACACACAGTCAAATCGAAACACCACACCATGTGACCTCTCTCTCTCCAACTGTTGCCCAGGGTAACAAGTGCAGCTGCTGGCACACTGTGTCTTAGAAATTCTGCAACATTCTCTCTCTTAAAGTTGCACTGTTTTTAACAAAGTCTTAAAGGCCCAGTTTCAGGACACTCTATCATTTAGGGGTCAGTTAGTCAGGACCTGATTGCTCAATCAGGCTGGGATTGTTTTTTCTGCTTATACGATTTTCGGCACGTAGTGGTCCATTGATTATCCCCTTGATCAGGTTGATCTCATTTAATTAAATTCTGATTGGCACTTCAGTCTGATATTTTCTGATCAGTTTGTGGCTGGTCAGTCAGTGTGTAAACAGCTGATCAGTTTCTGGGTTCTGGTTCAGGTTGATCAATTAGTGTCATATGAATGTGATTGGTATCATAGAAGTGATGTGCATTGGCCCAGGTAAGTTGTGGGCACTAGCACTGGAAGGAATGTAACTTGACATGCATCTTGACTGTAGTTAGTTTTGTAATACAGTTCACTCTCCACACATGCATATATTTTTGTTGTGTAAATATGTTCTTACCCAAAAAAGAAAACTTTCTCAATGGACGTTCCTGGAAAATCGAGTCACCTGCCATGAGTGCATTTTATGATATCATGCAGACTCTCTATAATTTTACGTGCATTTGTTTTAATGGAAGTGTAATTGTCGTGAACATGCCAACAGTTTTTTGTAATACAAAAGCAGGGATATAATGCTGGAACTGTATAAAACACTGGTTCGACCACAGTTGGAGTATTGCATACAATTCTGGTCGCCGCATTACATGAAGGATATAGTTGCTCTGGAGACAGTGCAGAGCAGATTTACAAGAAATTTGCAGCTATGAGGAAAGATTGGATAGGCTAGGGCTGTTTTCGTTAGAACAGGGGTACAAAATTATGAGTGGCCTAGATGTAGTTGACAGTAAGGACCCGTTTCCCTTAGCAGAGAGGTCAATTAGCAGGGGGCACAGATTTAAGGTGATTAGTAGAAGGATTAGAGGGGACATGTGGAAACACCTTTTCAAACAGAGGGTGGTGGGTCTCCAGAATTCACTGCCGTGAATGCTGGAGGAGGCAGAACCCCTCAGTTTTTTTTAAAAGACACCTGGACACGCACCTGAAGTGCTGTGACCTACAGGGGTATGGATCAGGTGCTGGAAGGTGGAATTAGATTGGACAGATAGTTTTTTGGTTGGCACGACCACAATGGGCTGAATGGCCTCCTTCTGAGCTGAAATGTTTCTATGGTTCTAAGGTTCTAGTTTCTGGTTATGTTCTCCTGGTGAGCGAACATTTTAAACTGTATCTTAAAGTATACAAAATATAGTGCCTTTTCCACCGTTGGGGAAATATTCACTAGTACAGTGATTAATTTGACAAGATTAACAAGAAAAATAAATGCAACAGATCTTTAGGAGAACGAAGAGGCTATCATGCACAAGTCTGTCAGTTTTGAAAGATCAGTTAGGTTGTGACCTGCTTGCCACTTTCTTTCCCATTGAGCATGCTGTGGTCAGTTCATCAGTTTCTCTGTGTTCGCTCTGGTTATGATCAGTGGGTCAGTTTCTGGGAGCACAAGGATTTCGTGATGAGTTGTTTGCATTTTGCCTGCTCAGTAAGTTTGTTCTCAGTTTATCAACTTGCCATTACTCAGTCCTTGGTCAGTTTCTGAGGATAGGTTAGATTGTGGTTAGTTGCAAATTTCTGGGTTTTTTCATTCAGATTGTGGTAATTGTGCAGCTTCTGCTTGCTAGGTCAGTATGCTTTCAGTTGGTCAGTGTTTTGTTGCTGTGTCATGTTGTGGTCAGTGTTTTCAATTTCTGTGTTCTCAGCCAGTTTGTGGTCAATTGATCGGCATTCAGGTGCTTTATCAGGTTTGAGCATTTGGTCAGTTGGTCAATGCCTGGGTCGTAGTTCAAGTTGAATTTAGCTGATAAGGTACACTGTCCGCAGTCAGGCTATGGTCAGCTGGCCACTTCATCAATTTTGGGGTTCTCGCTCAGATTGTGATCAGTTATTCATATCCTGGATGATGGTCCGGTTGTGTTCATATTTTGCATTCCTGCTTGCCCTTTCAAATTGTGTGAATCGTTCAGTTTGATCAGTGTTCATTCTCTTGTTCTCTGTAAGTTTGCAGACAACTGTCCATTTTTGTTCAGTTGGTCAATTTCTCTTTCTCATTCAGATTGAGGTCAGATTATTAGTTTCTGGATGTTCGCCCATGTTATGGTCATTTGATTTGTTTCTAGGCGCGCAATCATTTTTGGTCAGTTGATCACATTCTGGGTTCTCGGCCATCTGGTGATCCACTGGTCAAGTTCTGGCCATTCGGGCCAATGGGTGTCTATTGGTCAGTTCTTTGGCGCTTAGCCATATTGTGGTCAATTGACAATTTTTCTAAATATTTTGGTAATGTCATGTACATTTGGTCAATTTTTGGGTTCACGGCCAGGTCGTGCTTCATTGTTGACTTTCAACAAGCTCATTCAGGCAATGAAGAGGTGTTCAGATTCTAGAACCTTTCCGGTTAGCAATAAGTTGTTTCTTTCTGGATGCGTAGGACCCTAGCAACAGAAAACGACCACTTAGCCCCTCCAGCCCTCCTCCGTTTTATGAGATCACGGCTGATTTGCGACCAAGCTTCATATACTCAACTTTGCTCCTTATCACTTAATACCTTTGGCGAACAACAATACATCTATCTTAAGTTTTTTTAAAATTTTACATTTGATCCAGCATCAATTGCTATTTGTGGAAGAGAGTCTCAAAGTTTTAACAGCCTTCACGTGAAAAAGTAAATCATAACATTACTCTGAAAAGATCTGGCTCTAAGCTATACTTCATGCCTCCTCATCGTAGACGTCCCAATGAGCGGAAATAGTTTCACACATTATGTGCCAACTAGTTTAACCAGTACAATCAGGTTCCTTAAAGGGGCCTTGGTGGTTGGTGAAGAAGAGAGTGGGAGGTGCTGATTTCCCTGTTGGACAGCAGTATTATTCCTACAGTTTTTTTCCCAGCCCATTGTTCTGGTATTCCTTACGATGCAGCAAACCTAAATATGACCACCAGCCTCAGGTGAGTTACAGTCACGAGCGGCTACCTCTTTTATTAATACATCACTTCCGGAGTAGCCTTGGGACCCACCAGCTAAAAACTGCCTTCGGGGAAGGGGCGTCAAACATTTATATCAAATATTGTAGAGTTTGCTCTGCTTTCTCATTGATTCAAAAGGAATGGCATCCCCTTTCCAACATCATTCTGGGAACCTTTGTTCAGCTATGAAGGGACTATAATGAAGTCCAGTCCAAAAGGGGTGGCGATAGCGGTCATGCCTTCACACAATTCAATGCAGCAAAGAAAACACCCCATCGATTGCCAGCACGGGCCGCGTTGCACTTTGGAAAATGTAGTCGCCTGACCCCGGGACAGGGCAGCATCCACTTGGCCAGTGACCCAGTGCATGTCTCCGTGGTTAGGTCACTTCTGGATTTTGCCAAGATGAATGATGAGTAGGTGCTGGTGGCGACTATGTTTCATGTCATGTTTGTGCATTTATGTCACTTTCTGTAATATGCACTGAGCTTATAGGCCCTTTTATCTTATTATCTGCATTTTTATATTCCATTTAAATATGTTTTCTAACTAATTTTAACATCTTTCTATCCGCCCGAGGCTTTCCATTAACTCCTGTCTCTGGAATCTCCTCTACACCTTTGTAAGCACTTTAAAGGCATTTTTCAACCATGCTCGAACCTCTGCAACACTGCCTTAAATACAATTCTCAATCCCGCTTTTTGAAGCACTCCACCTTTTTCTCCCCTTTTGGCTTCGTTTAAACTTACACTTTTAAAGTTGTTTATGGAAGCTTTTAAAGCCAAATTCATACCCAATTTCACTCCACTTTTGAAACTCCTTTTTTATCATTGCCTTTCCTCATCACCATGTCGATCTCCTACTTAAGGAATTTGATAAGCTTTGGCAAGCGCAATCTCCCCTTTGAATTCAGTACGGCGACTTATTTAATGCCATGAAGATCCCTTTCTCCTAGATAACTAACAATTTCATCCTTAAAATGCAAAACAGATTTCCTGAAACAGATGCGATAATTATGAACTGAGGACTGCACAGACTGAGATAGTAAGTGGAGAATGAAACTTCTTTATTGAAGATATTGCAGGAACAGAGTGCCATCTGCAAAGAAGGAACCTTCAACCCACCCTAAAGTAAAATGTATGATGTAAGTTAACTGATGTCCCAGTGAACACGCTCCATGCAATGATCTTAGCCTCTGGTCAGTGGCAATTGCAACACCACACAGCTACCCCGAGATACTACAGTAACATATGTTCTGTAAGTCCTCTGCCCGTGAGACTATCTTGTGGAGCTAACAACACCCCCTCCCAAACCCCGCCCCCCCCCCGCCACCCCAACCACGCAACATCTGCATTTCACTCCGGAACAGTCAGTGGGAAAAGGGACACTCTCTACAACACTGCAGAACTGACTGGGGTCAGCAGACCCTCTTCTCTTTTCGCAAAAGTCTTGTCTAGCCTCATCCCATGTTCGAGCTCTGGGCTCATAGCCCTCCATGTTGTGGTACTTCCGATGTACAACAAAGTAAAAAAAAATCCGATCAGGGTTTATGTCCGCACCATCAATTCAGGCCTTGCTTTTCGGACCCCAGCGCCCTTTACATGAAGCAGTTCTCCTCAATTCTCCTCTATTTTCTCTGCTATTACTTTAAACCCATGCCCTCTGGTTATTGACCTCTCTGCTAAGAGAACTTCGTCCTTCCTATCCAATCCATATAGGTGCCTAACAATTTTGTACACCTCAATTAAAATTCTCCTGAGCCTACTCTGCTCCAAAGAAGAGACACGGAGCCTTTTCAATCATTTTTGCACAGCTAACATTCGCCATTCCTGGTAAAATCCATATAAATCTCGTATGTAATCCTCTAGTGCAATCACATCCTTACTGTAGTACGGTGACAAGAAATGAAAACTTACTCTAGCTGTGACTAAACTAGTCCTTTTGACAGTTCGAGGACAACCTCTTTACTCTTATATTCTATTCTCTGGCTAATAAAGGAAAGTACCCTGCATGTGTTCTCAGCATTCTTGTCTTCCTGCCCTGCCTTCAGGGATGTGCAAGCATGCTCACCAAGGTTCTTCAGTTCCTTAATAATTCTCAGTATCCTACCATTTATTATATATCTCCTTTCCTAGATTGTTTTACTAATATGCACCATCTCACACTTCTCTGGATTCAATTCAATTTGCCAATTTCTGCCATCTGACCAATCCATTGATAGCTGCCTGTCTGTAGATTTATTCCTCACTATCAACCACACAGTCGAGTTTCGTGTCATCTGCAAACCTTTTAATCATGCCTCTATATTTATGTTTAATTCATCGACAATTAGTGCAAACAGCCAGGGACATAGTCTGCGGAGCCCAACTCACAAAAACACCTGTCAACAATTACCATTTACTGCTTGCTGCCAAGAAAAGTCTGTATCCAACTCGCCACATTCCCTGGGATCCAATGTTTTATTTTTACTTTTCTGGCCAGTGTGCCATGTGGGACCTTGTCAAATGCCTTGTTAATATCCATGTAAACTAAATCAAGAATGTTACCCTCTTCGACCCTCCTTGTTACCTCTCAAAATTACAATCAAATTACCCTTCCCTTGACAACCTTCCCTTAGCAACATCCTCTTAACAACTTCCCCTAGCAAGTACGTGTTGACTGTCTTTGATTAATCCGGACCTTTGCAAATGATAATGTATACTGGCCCACAGATTTATTTCCCCAATAAGTAGCCCACTACCGAGGTTTGGTTGACTTGCATCTATTTACAAGTTTTATCCCTACTTCCCTTTTCTAACAATGGCACGATGTTAGCAGTAGTCTAGTCTTCTGGCACCACACCTTTGGGCAGAGCCGAATTTAAAAAAATAATGGCCAGACCCTCTGCTATTTTTTTACCTTACTTTTCGTAGTATCCTGGGTCACATTTCATCCGATTCTGGCGATTTATCGAATTCCAAACAATGTAAAGATACGTCCTCTCTTCCTATGTTTATCTGTTCCAATATTTCACACTCCTCCTCAACTACCAGCTCTGCATCATCATCTTCTTTTGAAGACAGGCGTGAAGTATTCATTAAGAATTATGTCCACATCTTCTGCCTCCACAGACATTTTCCTGTGTTTTTGGCTTTCTATTTGGCTCTCCTCTACCCTCAGTTATCCTCTTGATGTTTCTGTATTTCTAAAACGTCAGTGGGTTTTCTTTCATTTTAATTATCAATACATTATCATGCCCTCTCTTTGTTTTCTGAATTTCCTTTTTACTTTCAACTTTGCTCTTTCTACTCTCCTTCAGTTTTCCACAATATTGAGCTCTCGGTATCTGACACATTTTTTTATTTTTTTGCCTTATCCTACACTGTGAACTGTTTGACCTCCAAGGGGTCTCGATTTGCGGGACCCACTCTTGTTCTTTCTGCGAACATAGTTCTTCCAACTCCTCTCACCTCCTCAAATGCTTTCCACTGTCTGACTCTGATTTGCCCTCAATTAACTCTCTCCAGTCCACTGTTGCCAAGTAGTGTTGTGGCTTGACAAAATTAGCCTTTCCCTAATTTAACACTTTTACTCTTTGGCTAACTTAGCACTTTTCAATTACTACTCAAAATCCAACTGAATTATGATCACTAGCACCAAAATGATCTCCCACTGAAACCCCTTCCACCAGTCCAGATGAATTCACTTGAACTGAGTCCAGGACTGCCCCTTTATCTGTTGGGCTTGCTACGCAATGGCTAAAAATTTTCCACTGATTTTCTTTAAGAATTCAGCAACTTTGATATGGTTTAAATTGAATTGTTTCTACTTAACATTAAGGTAGTTAAAATCCTCCACTATTACTGCTCTGTTGCAGCTGCATTTATTAGCAGTCTGCTTACATATTTGCTCCTGCATCTCCATCTGACTGTTTGGGAGTCTGTGGTACATTCCAGCAGTGTGTAGGTTCCTTTTTTGTCACTACATTCAACCCATATGGCCTCATTTGGTGATAGTTCCAGCATATCATTCATCTTCACAACTAGATTTTTTCCTTTAAACAACTGAAAATCCTGCAAACAGGAATGTTTAGCTGCTATTCCTGCCCTTGTTTAAACCTTGTTCAATAATTGAGATTCTCAACAACATGAGCAAACCTTACAACCACATCTTGGTAACAGGTCAGTTGAGGTGCAACCTAGTTATTTCACCTCCCACAAAACCTGGCCCCATGCCCCAGGAATCTAAAGCGCTCCCTCCATCACCATCTTTACCAGCCATGTACCATGTGCACAATCTTACTATTTCTGTACTCACCAGCCCATGACACTCCATGTAATCTGGTGATTATTACCTTTGGCGTCTGCTATTTCTAAGTTCGTTGTCAGCCCCCTAATGTCTGCTGGCAGTATCTGATCCCTATTTGTACCTGTACGGTCGGTAGTGTTATAGCCTGCACTGAGAGCTGCTGAATCTGGTAAATCTGATGAGAAGGAGCTTTAAGGGTTATTTCAATCTAAAGTCTAGTTTTTGTTCAGTTTAACGGTTAACTAAAAATTACTCCTGAAGTTAAAACAAATTAAGTTTTATTCCAGCCATATACCAGCGGTGTGCAAGCTTACTGGGAGCAGTTGCAGCCATTTACTTCGGAGCTGGATTAAACTGGCTTTCAGAAGCTTGAATCCGTTGTTTTTTTCATAAAGGATAAAAGCAGAGTTTGGTCTGCACTGAGAAGTGTTCAGTCAGGTAACTCTTGTGAGAAGGCGTTTGAAGTGTTAATTTCTATCTAAAGTTTACTTTTTTCCTTACATTTAGCAGTTAACTATACGTTACTCTATAAGTTAAGAGAAGTTAAGTTTTAGTCCAGACTTAAGACATGGGTATTCTAGCTCTCTGGGAGCAGCTGCAGCTCGTTACTTTGGAGCTAGCATAAACAAGCTTGAATCAGTTGTTTTTGAGAAAGTATAAAAACAGGGCTTCCTCAGCGATGTTTCGCCTGCACTGAGTACTGCGTTGAGTGCACAGAGTATAAAGTGGGAGTTTGCTGAGTGAGGGAGTTTGGTGATGGAGGTGTTCCTTTATTTCTTCTTCTATCTATTTTCAGCCCCATGTACCTGGCTCTTTCTTTGGTACAGGGGAAGAAGCTGATTGGTGAGAAACAGGTAGCTTGCTCCACTTATTCTAATTGCAATAAAAAGTTTTTAAAGTTATAGCATTGCATGGCAACTCGACCAAGTGGAATGTACATACTGCAAAATGTGAGAAGTCATGGATGCATGTCCTAGATGAATATATCTACTGGAAGTGTCACAGGCTGCAGAAGCTTAAGCTCCAGGTTTCAGAACTCGAGCTGTGGCTGGAGTCACTGTGAGGCAGAGGGCTACGTGGGATTCACATTTAGAGAGGTCGTCACATGGCACATTATGAACATGCAGGCAGAGAGTCAATGAGTGTCCACCAGGCAGTCTAAGAAAACCAGGCAGGCAATGCAGTAGCATCCTGTGTCTATCTTGCTTGCTAATCGATTTTCAATTTTGGATACAGGTGAAGGCGACAGTTCCTCAGGAGAATGCAGCCCGAACAAAGTCCGTGGCACCACGTGTGGTGCAGCTGCACAGGAGGGAGGAAGAAGAGTGGAAGAGCAATAGTGATAGGGGATTTGATAGTCAGGGGATCAGACAGGCGTTACTGTGGCAGAATCGTGTGTTACCTCCTTGGTGCCAGGGTCAAGGATGTCATGGGGCGGCTGCAGAACACCCTTTTTGGGGAGGGTGAACAGTCAGAGGTTGTCGTACACATTTATGCCAATGAAATAGGTAGGAAGAGGGATGAAGTCCTGAAAGCAGATTTTAGAGAGATAGGAAGGAAATTAAAAAGCAGGACCTCAAGAGTAGTAACCTTAGGATCACTCACAGTGCCACGTGCTAGTGAGCACAGAAATAGGCGGATTTATCGAACGAACACGTGACTAGATAATTGGTGGAGGAGGGAGGACATCAGATTTCTGAGGCATTGGGGCCAGTTCTGGGGCAGGTGGGACCTGTACAAGCTGGACGGGCTACACCTTATCAGGACAGGAACTAATATTGTCTCAGGAGGATTTGTTCGTGCTGTGGGGGAGGGTTTAAACCAGCTTGTCAGAGGGATGGGAACCTGAGGCGTAGCTCAAATTGGAATGAATGAAAGCTGGCAACAAGAGGCAAAAAAGTAGCACACGATTTTAGAAGACAGGTGAAACAAAGGCAAGCATTAATTAGGCATAGAATGCAATATAATGTCAAACAGACAAGAGTAATGGCACTCTACCTGAATGCATGCAGAATTCGGAATAAGGTAGGCGACTTAAAAACACAAATAGCGGTAAATGGGTGTGATCAAATTGCCATTACAGAAATGAGGCGACAGGGTGACCAAGTTTGGAACAGAATATTCAAGGATATTCAACATTTACGAAGGACAGGCAAAGAGGCAAATGAGGTGGTATAGCGCTAATAATAAGTGATGGGATCAGTACATTAGTAAGGACGGAGCTCAGATCGGAAGATAAAAATGTGAAATCTGTTTGGGTGGAGCTAAGAAACAGCAAGGGCTGAAAACATTGGTTGAAGTTGTTTATAGGCCTCCGAACAGTAATTGCAGTGTGGGGCATGGTATTGATCAGGAGATTAGAGAAGCATGTAGCAGGGTAGTACAGTAAACATGGGGGATTTTAATCTGCATATAGACTGCATAAACCTCATGAGCACTAATGCTGTCCAGGACGAGTTTATGGAGTGTTTAGGGCTAGTTTTATACAGTAATATTTTGAGGAAAGGACTAGAGAACAAGCTATTTTAGATCTAGATATATGTTATGAGAAAAGGTTAATTAATAATCATATTGTAAAAGAAAAAAAAAACCTTCAGAATGTGTGACTATAATATGATAGAGTTTTACATTATGTTTGAAAGTGAGGTAGTTCAATCTGATCCAGGACATTAAATTTGAGCAAAGGAAATTATGAAGGCATGAGAAGCAAATTGGCTGAGGTGGATTGAGAAAGGTATGACAGTACATAGGCAATGGATCATGTTTAAAGAAATATTACATAGTTTACAGCATCTATACATTCTTCAAGGCACAAAAACCCAAAACGAAAAGGCAGTCAACCGCGGATTAGAAAGGAATTTAAAAACTGTATTAGATTAAAACAAAAGGCCTATAAAGTTGCCAGAAATAGCAGGAAACCTGAGTATTGGGAGGATTTTAGAATACAGCATAGGAGGACCGAGAAACTGATTAAGAATGGGAGAATATAATATGAATGCAAACGAGCAAAATACATAAAGAAATACGTGCTGCAAATACTTCTATAGGTACGTCAGAAGTAAATGTTTGGCTAAGACAACAGTGGTCCATTTCAGGCAGAGTCAGGAGAATTTGTAATGAGGAATAGCGAAATCGCAGAGAAGCTAAATGATTACTTTGTGTCTGTTTTCAGTGAGGAAGTAAGAAGAAATCTCCCAGAATCAGATATCCAAAGGAATGGGGTGAATGAGCAATTTAAGGATATTGGGATCCGTAAGAAATCTATGTTGAAGAGATGATAGGGACTGAATGCTGATAAGTCCCCAGGACCCAATATTCTACATCCCAGTGTGTTGTAAGCGGTAGCTATGGAGATAGTGCATGCATTGGGGATAATTTTTTCTAAAATTCCATAGATTCTGGAATGGTTTCTGCAGATTTGGAACGTAGCAAATGTCACACCACTGTTTAAGAAGGGAGGAAGAGATGAAACAGTGAAAACTTGTTCTATTTACATCGGTACTAGGGAAAATGCTAGTATCTGTTCTAAAGGATGTCATAAATTGACACTTGGATAGTAACGATCTGTTTGGCATATTCAGCATGGAGTTAGAGTCATGGAAAAGTACAACACTGAAACAGGCCCTTTGGCCCACTGAGTCTGTGCTGACCAATCACCCGTTTACACTAATCCTACATTAATCTCATATTCCCTACCACATGCCCACCTTCCCTCAATTCTCTTACCACCTAACTACACTAAGGGCAATTTACAATGGCCAATTTACCTACCAACCTGAAAGTGCTTGGCTGTGGAAGGAAACCGGAGAACTTGGCAGAAACCCACACAATCACAAGGAGAACTTGCAAACTCCACATAGGCAGGACCCAGAACTGAACATGGGTCAGTGGAGCTATGAGGCTGCGGTGCTAACCACTGTGCCACCCATACGAATGGGAAATCATGTTTGACGAACCTGTTGGAGTTTTTTGAGGATGATACTAACAGAAGTGACGCAAGAGAGTCGGTGGACGGTGTATACTTGGATTTTCAGAAGTCTTAAGGTAAAGTCCCGCACAGGAAGTTTGCTACAGTTGATCATGTGTTGGCATGGATTAACAATTGGTTAACAGGCAGAAAACACAGTTGGAATAAATTGGTAATTCTCGCATTGACAGGCTATGACAAAAGAGGTGCTGCAAGGATCAGTACTTGGGCCCCAGCTGTTCACAATATATATCAACGATTTGGATGTGGGAACCAAATGTAATAGTTCCAACTTTGCGGATGGCACAAAATGAGGTGGGAATGTGCGTTGTGAGTAAGATGCAAAGCGGCCTCAAGGGGATTTGGACAGGCTTAGTGAGTGGGCAAGCTCATGGCAGATGGAATTCAACGTGGAACAATGGTAGGTTATCCACTTGGGTAGGAGCAATAGATTTGTAGAGTATTTCTAAAATTCTAAGAGATTAGAAAGTGTTGATGTAAAAAGGGACCAGGGTGTCCTCATCAATAAGTCTCTGAATGCTAACATTCAACTGCAGCATCCGATTCGGAAGGCAAATGGTATGTTAGCATTTATAGTAAGAGGATTCGAGTGCATGAGTAAGAAAGTCTTGCTTCAGTGTTATATAGCTATGGTTAGACCGTACCTGGAGTGCTGTGTATAATTACCTTCGGAAGGATATTATTGCCATCGAGAGATAGCAACGAAGGTTCACCAGACTTGTTCCCGAAATGGCGGACTGTCCCATGAAGAGAGATTGGGGAAACTGGGCCTGCATTCTCTAGAGTTTCTAAGAACGAGAGGTGATCTCATTTAAACCTACAAAATACTGAAAGAGATAGGCAGGATAGATGCAGGAGGATGTTTCCCCTGGTTGGGCAGTCTAGAACTGGGAACCACAGTTGAAAAATGAGGGGGAAGCCACTTAGGTCCGAGATGTGGTGAACTTTCTTCACTCAAAGGGTTGTGAATCTTTGAAGTATCTACCCCAGAGGGCTGTGGAAGCTCAGTCACTGAGTATGTTTAAAGTAGAGATTGACAGTTTTCTAAATCTCAATGAGACAACGGGATTTGGGAATACTGTTGGAAGAAAAGGCATTGAGTGGATGATCAGCCATGAAGATACTGAATGGTGGAGTAGGCTCGATGGGCTGAATGGCCTACCCCTGATCCTATGTTCCTATACTCCTATGTTATGATATAAGGACTATAGGTGATTTTCCCAACTGACCACAGCATATGTTTTTGTTACTATGGCAGTTATCCTTGTGATTTATTTGACAAATAACACAGCGACAGGTTTTCATGTAGGTATAAAACAGAAGATGAACTATTAATTGAGAAATATTCAGTCGAGAAATGGTCTCAACTGCACCCACACATGCATTCATTGACTGGCAGACACACACACAGACACACACACATACACAAGAATAGCCATATGAAGAGGTAAAGGGCAAGTAGTTTAAACAGAGGTAGGTATTCAGACTTCACGGTAAACCTGTTGATGCTTCACAAAGGACAATTTATCTTACCTAACATTGCAGGGCTGGGTTGTTTGTAGATTTGTCTGATTGCTGAACCTTCAGTCTAGAGGCAGCGATCACTTTCAGTTCTCTAGCTGCGGATACTGTGGAAAATCTGTGAGGCTGAGTTCATCATGTATAGCACAGACAGGGAGGTGGCCAGACTGCAGGTAAAGCCTGCTGAGGCAGAAATGGAATGGGTGACCGCCAGACAGAGTAGAAGAACTACGCAGGTAGTGCAGGAGTCCCTTGGGTCCATCTCCCTCTCGAACAGAGTTTCCACTTTGAAAGATATTGGGGGAGATAGCTTCTCAGCAAGAGCCAAGTCTGTGGCACCACGTGTGGCTCGGCTGCACAGGAGGGGAAGTAAAAGAGTGGGAGAGCTATAGTGATAGGGGATTCTATCGTAAGGGATACAGATCGAGATTCTGTGGCCGCAAACCTCACCCCAGGATGATATGTTGCCTCCCTAGTGCTAAGCTCAAGGATGGAAAGGAGAGGTTTTTTTTTTTTATTCATTCATGGGATATGGGCGTCGTTGGCAAAGCCAGCATTTTCTACCCATCCCTAATTGCCCTTGAGAAGGTGGTAAGCTGCCACTTGAACCGCTGCAGTCCATGTGAGGTAGGTACACCCACAGTGCTGTTAAGGAGGGAGTTCCAGGATTTTGACCCAGCAACAGTAAACGAATAGCGATATATTTACAAGTCAGGATGTTATGTGGCTTTAAGAGAAATTTCAGGTGGTAGTGTTCCCATGCATTTGCTGCCCTTGTCTTTCTAGTTGGTAGAAGTCACGGGTTTCGAAGGTGCTGTCTAAGGAGTCTTGGTGTGTTGCTGCAGAGCATCTTGCAGATGGTACACAATGCTGCCACTGTGCGTCGGTGGTGGAAGGAGTGAATGTTTGTGGATGTGGTGCCAATCAAGCCAGCTGCTTTGTCCTGGATGGTGTAGAGCTTCTTGAGTGTTGATGGAGCTGCACCCATCTAGGCAAGTGGAGAGCATTCCATCACTCTCCTGACTTGTGCCTTGTAGATGGTGGACAGGCTTAGGGGAGTCAGGAGATAAGGTACCCCCCGCAGGACTCTTAGACTCTGACCTGCTCTTGTAGCCACGGGATTTATATGGCTACTCCAGTTCAGTTTTTGGTCAATGGTAGCCCTTAGGATGTTGCTAGCGCAGGATTCAGCGATGGTAACGCCATTCAGTTTCAAGGGGAAATAATTACATTCTCTCTTGTCAGAGATGGTCATTGCCTGGCCGTTGTGTTGCGCGAATGCTACTTGCCACTTATCAGCCCAAGCCTGGATATTGTCCAGGTCTTCCTGCATTTCTACACAGACTGCTTCAGTACCTGAGGAGTCGCAAATGTTGCTGAACTTTCTGCCAGCATCAGAAAACATACCTATTTCTGCTTGAAGGAAGTCATTGATGAAGCAACTGAACGTGTTTGGGCCGAGGACACTACGCTGGGAAACTCCTGCAGTGATGTCCTGTAGCTTATATGATTGACCTCCAACAACCACAACCATCGTCCTTTGCGCTAGGTGTGACTCCAACCAGCAGAGAGTATTCTCCCTGATTCCCATTGACTCCAGTTTTTCTAGGGCTCCTTGATGCTGTACTTGGTGAAGTGCTAGCTTGATGTCAATGGCAGCGACTCTCACCTCACCTCTTGTGTACAGCTCTTTTGCCAATGTTTGAACCAAGGCTGTGGTGAGGTCAGGAACTAAGTGGCACGAGTGGAACCAAAGTGAGCATCACGGAGCAAGTGATTGCTCAGCTAGTGCTGCCTGATGGCACTGTTGGTGACACCTTCCATCACTTTCCTGATAACTGACTGTAGACTAATGAAGTGGAAATTGGTTGGGTTGGATTTGTCCTGCTTTTTGTGTATAGGACATGCTTGCGCAATTTTCCACATTGCTGGTTAGATGCCAGTGTTGTAGATGTACTGGAGCAGCTTGGCTAGGGGCACAGAACGTTCTGGAGCACAGGTGAGTACTATTGCCAGAATATTGTCAGGGCCCATATCCTTTGCAGTATCCAGTGCCTTCAGTTGTTTCTTGATGTCATGCAGAGTGAATCAAATTGACTGAATTCTGGCATCTGTGATGCTGAAGACTTCAGGATTAGGCCAAGATGGATTATCAACTCGGCACTTCTGACTGACGATTGTTGCAAAGGCTTCAGGCTGATCTTTCACACTGATATGCTGGGCTTCCCCAGCATTGAGGATGGGGAAATTTGTCCAGCCTCTTGCCTCCAGTTAGTTGTTTTATTGTCCGCCACCATTGGCTGCAGGATATTCTAAAGGGGGAGGGTGAACAATCTGGAGCAATTCAGGTGTCGCAGTGGCACAGTGGTTAGTATTGCAGCTTCACTGCTCCAGCGACTTGGGTTCAAATGTGGGTATTGCCTGTGTTGGGTTTGCCAGTTCTCCCTGTGATTGTGTTGGTTTTCTACAGGTTCTCTTGTTTCCTCCCACGTGCCAAAGACTTGCGGTTTGAGAGGTAAGTTGACCATTGTCAATTGTTTGTCGTGTAGGTAGGAGAATTGTAGGGAAGTGGGATTAATATAGGGTTAGTATAAATGGGTGGTTGATGGTGGGCCAAAGAGCCTGTTTCAATGCAGCGTTTTTCTCTCTCCATAACATTCTTGCAGGGAGGTTTGCTAATGCTGTTGAAGGGGTGGTGGTGGGATTAATCTAATTTGGCTGGGGGAAGGGATTCAAAGTGTAGTTACATTACGGGATGATGCACATTCAAATACAGAAAATAAATGGAGTTAGTCTGGAAGGCAGAGTAAATGTAGACCTGTTAAGACACAAGCAAATAAGACAAGGCTGGATTGCATCAATTTTAAAGCAAGAAGTCTTACAAGTAAGGCAGACGAATTCAGGGAGTTGATGAACACATGGGAATACTATATTATTGCTATCACGGAGACATGGTTGAGGGAAGGGCAGGGCGGGTGGCTTAATATGACAGTGTATAGAATGTTCAGGCGTGACAGAGATGGGTGTAAAAGGGGAGGTGGCATTGCACTATTGATCAAGGAGTCAATTACTGCAGCAAGGAGGGATGATATCTTACAAAGCTCCTAAAATGAGGCCATATGGGTAGAACGTAAAACAGAAAAGGGACAATCACTGGTTGGGAGTGTTATAGGCCTCCAATCCGTCAGGGGGAGATAGAGGAGCAGATATGTAGACAAATCTCAGAGAGGTGGAAACATAATGGAGTAATAATAGTCGGGATTTCAACTTCCCCAATATTAACTGGGATAGTCTTAGTGCAAAAGCGTCTTAGTGCAAAAGGCTTATAGGGGCCGGAATTCTTAAAGTGCATGCAGGAAAGCTTTTTGAACCAAGATGTAGAAATTCCTACAAGAGAAGGGCCGGTACTGGACCTAATCTTAGGGAATGAAGCTGGACAAGCGCTGGAAGTGTCAGAGGGGGAGCATTTCAGGATTAGTGACCACAAAACTGTAAGGTTTAAGGTAGTTATGGAAAAGGACAAAGATAGGCCTGAAATAAAGGTACTGAATTGAGGGAAGGCCGATTTTAATACGATGAAATAGGATTTGGCCAAAGTGGACTGGGAGCAGCTACTTGTAGAAAAGTCTACGTCAGACCAGTGGGGGTGATTCAAAAAGGAAACAGTGTGAGTTCCGAGCCAACATGTTTCCATTAAGGTGAAGGGTAGGACCAACAAGTCCAGGGAACTCTGGATGTCAAGGTATATAGAGGATTGGACAAGGAAGAAAAGAGGAGACTAATGGCAGATTCAGAGGGCTGAAAACAGTGGAGGCCCTAGACGAGTATAGAAAGTATAGGGGACTACTTAAAAAGTAATTAGGAGAACGAAGAGGGGGCATGAAAAGAACACAGGCGGGCAAGATAAAGGAACATCCGAAGGCGTTTTATAAGCATATTACGAGCAGGAGGATAACCGTGAAAAGAGCAGGGCCCATTATGGACAAAGTGGCAATCTGTGTGTGGAGCTGGAGGACGTAGATGAGGCTATAAATGATTAATTTTCATCTGTGTTCACTATGGGGATAGTTGATGTTGATGTAGAGATCATGGAGGGGGAGCGTAATCTCAATAAACATATTAGCAATGAAAGGGATGCAGTATTAGCAGTTTTAGTGGGCTTAAAAGTGGATATACCCCAGACACAGATGGGATGTATCCCAAGCTGCTATCTGAGGCAAGGGGGAAGATTGCAATGGCTCTGACACAAATGTTTAGAACCTCTCTTACCACAGGAGAACTGCCATAGGACTGGAGGGCAGCGAATGTGGTACCACTATTCAAGAAGCGTAGTAGGGATAAACCAGGTTATTACAGGCTTGTATGTCTAACATCAGTGGTAGGAAAACAATTGGAAAAATTCTGAGGGACAGGATTAATCTGCATTTGGCGTGGAAGGGAGTAATCACGGATAGTCAGCATGGCTTTGTCGGAGGAGCTCATGGCTAACCAATTTGATTGAATGTTTCGCGGAGTTGACTAGGTGTGTAGATGATGGAAAATCAGTTGATGTAGTCTACATGGACTTCAGGAAAGCTTTTCATGAAATCCCTCATGGGAGTTTGCTCAAGAAGTTAAAAGCCCATGGGATCCATTGCAATTTGGCAAATTGGATCCAAAAATTGCTTCGTGGCAGGAGGCAGAGGGTGATCATCCAGGGTTGTTTTTGCGATTGGAAGCCTATGACCAGTGGTGTACCGCAGGGATCAGTGTTGTGACTCTTGCTGTTAGTAGTATCAATAAATGATTTAGACCTAAATATAGGAGGTATGATCAGTAAGTTCGCAGATGCCACAAAAATTGGTGGTGTTGTAAATAGTGCAGAGGAAAGCTTTAAATTACAGGGCAACATAGATGGGCTGGAAAGATGTGCAGAGCAGTAGCAAATTGAATCTAATCCTGAGAAATGTGAGGTGATGCATTTCGGTAGGACTATCAAGGAAGGGAATATACAATAGAAGGTAGGAGCTTAGGAAGTACAGAGGGTCAGAGGGACCTTGGTGTGCATGTCCATAGATCACAGAAGGCAGCAACACATGTCGATAAGGTCGTTCAGAAGGCATATGCTTGTCTTTATTAGCCGAGGCATAGAATATAAGAGCAGGGCGATTATAATGGGGCTTCATAAAACGCTAGTTAGGCCACAACTGGATTACAGTTCTGTTCACAACACAATAGGCAGGAAGTGATTGCAATGGTGAGGGTGATGAGGACATTCACCAGGATGTTCCCTGGGCTGGAACATTTCAGCTATGAAGAGAGACTGGATAGGCTAGGATTATTATTTCCCTTAGAGCAGAGAAGGCTGAGGTGGGACCTTATTGAGGTATACAAAATTATGAGGGGCATACATAGAGTAGATAGGAAGAAACATTTCCCCTTAGCGTATTTAAGCAGGGGCATAGATTTAGGTAAGGGGCAGCAGGTTCAGTGGGGCGTTGAGGTATTTTCTTCCACCCACAGGGTGGTTGGTATCTGGAACACACTGCCTGAAGAGTTGGTAGAGGCAGGAATCCTGAAAACTAAGGAGTATTCAGATGAGCTCTTGAAACGCCATAGCTTATAAGAGTACGGGCCAAGTGCTGGAAAATGGGATTGGAATAGATAGGCTTGGTGGCCAGCACGGACATGGTGGGCTGAAGGGCCTGTTTCTGTGCTGTATAACTCTATGACTGTACTGCAACAAGTCGAACAGTAAAGTTCACAGCAGGGTTCTTTGTTGGATTTTGCTGGATCTCTCACAGCTGTCAACTGGACAGGTGTTTTTAATGTTGTTCTGATTCTCGTCCTCATTCTCCAGAGATCTACCTTCTTGGGTAAAAATCTCTCACATATTTCCTCTGCTGGGAGATGCATAACCGCTTTCCCTGTGGTGACAACAATGGACCGGGATGCGGCTACTTCGCATCTTTTTTGCTTCAGAAGAACACGTTCAATTGACAAATGTCACATGATGAATTCAGGGTGGGTGTAATTGGCACCTCTTAGCTTGGAATGTATCCGTTTTATTCCTAACAGGTAGGAAGACTGTTTGATTTGATAGGGCCAGGTCGTTTGAGGTTCAGTTGTCTTTTTGCAGCATATTGTCCATTTGTTTAAATGAAAGTAATTTTTTTATAACTTCATTTCGGGTTATGTATTTGCAATGATGGTCTACACGTGAGTGTGAAAGTATCAATGTGGACCACGACCTCAGGCTTCCCACCAGGCCCGCGCCCCGCCCCCAAAAGAATGCTCTGCAGTGACTCAGTGACTTTGTTTTCCTTGGAAATATCGAGGCAACATAACAGCCTGAAGTAAGGGCTGGAACCTGTTTGTTCCCTGAACTATCGCAAACCCGATCACTATTGTAATACTGAGCATTTTTTCTCCCCACCTCACAGCTGAGCCAGTCTTGGTGCTTGGCATTGGCTCTTGAGTTTTCCTCAGAGAGACCGTCACACACTCCCGTCTTCAGAAGTGAATGCGAAGAGTGGTCATACAGAATGGTCTTGAAAATAAGCAATCTCCAACAGAGTGCAGAAGTCGGAATTGAGATGACAGTGGGAATTCAGTGCAGAGGGGGAAGGCTTTCCGTTTTGCCTCCAAAGCATTCATTATTTTATGTAAACCTGAGGCAATCAGTATAAAAAAACACACGTCCAGTGTTTATTGTGTAATGTAAGGTAGGTTGTAGAAAAAAGAAGAAAAATGCAACAAGCTGAAAAAATGATATCTATAATACAAATAATCAGGGCTAAGATAATGCACAGCAAGTTGTGTGTCTGGACTGCAGTTTGTGGGAGCTTGTGAAGTGACTGCCCCAAGTGAACAAATGCAGTAGAAGTCTCCATATGGAATCTCTCCAGTTCAGCGTCATTGTACTGGACTGTGAGCAGGAAACTCTGCAATACATGAAGAAAGGAGAGCAGTATCTGAACAGTTTTCTCCAGACTTTGAGCACACCTCGTACAGTGGTGCAAGTCCAGAATGGGAATGGTATGACCGATATGTGCAGTGTAATAAGAACCCAAGTTAGATCAAGTAGAATTGCAGAGACCGGTTCTATCGATGTACATGCTACATGTAAGGAGGTAGAGGAGGCATACAATAGTAGTAAGCGGGGATTCAATAATTAGGCCGGGGGTGGGGGTTGGAAAACATCCTTTGTAAGCAGGATCGAGAGTCCCACATGTTAGATTGTCTTCATGGGGCCAGGGAGAGGGACATCCTGAAAAAGCCTGAAAGTATCTTGAAGAGGGAGGAGCACATCCGTTTGTTGTTGTCTATGTTGGGAACAAAAATATAGTGAAGAGTATGTAAGAACATAGGAACATAAGAACTAAGAGCAGGAGTAGGCCATTTGTTCCCTGAAGCCTGCCCAGCCATTCAATAAGATCATGGTTGATCTGTCCCAGACCTCAACTCCTCTTTCCTGCTAGCTCCTCATAGCCCTGAACACCCAAATATATCAAAAATCTATCGAGCTCCTCTTTAAATACATTCAGCGATTTAGCCTCCACAACTCTCTGGGGTAGAGACTGCCAGACATTCACTACTCTCTGAGAGAAGAAATTCCTGCACATCTCAATTTAAAATGAGCGTTCATTTATTCTGTAACTGTGTCCCCGACTTCGAGATGCCCACACTAGTGGAAACATCTTCTCAACAATTACCCTGTGAAGCCCCCTCAGAATCTTTCAGTAAGATCACCCCTCATTCTTCTAAACTCTAATGAATAAAGGCCTAACCTGTTTAACCATTCTTGATAAGTCAACCCCTTCATCACAGAAATCAGCCTAGTGAATCTCTTTTGAACTGTCTCCAATGCCAGTATATCCTTTCTTAAATGTGGGGCCCAAAATTTAAACAGTACTCCAGGTGTGGCCTCACCAACTCCCTGTACAGTTGTAACTAGACTTCCCTATTTTTAAAATCCAACCCCCTAGCAATAATGGCCAAAATTCCATTTGCATTCTTAATTAACTGTTGCACCTGGATCCCTCTGTGCTGCAATTTTTTGAAGTCTCTCACCATTTAAATAATAGTCTGTCTTTTGATCCTTCCTCCAGAAGTGCATGACCTCACATTTTCGGACATTAAATTCCATCTGCCAAGTTTTTGCCCACTCACTCAACCTATCTATATCTCCTTGCAGATTCCTTATGTCCTCATGAGAACAGGCCGTCCCACCTGTTTACATATCGTCAGCAAAATTGGAATATATTATGCCCCCTTCTCCAAGTCATTAATATAGATATAAGTAATTGAGTCCCTAGGACTGATAAGTGTAGCACTCCAATTGTTTTGTCTATCCGACCTGAAAAAGACCCATTCATCCTGACTCTCTGTCTTCTGTGATTTAACCAATCCTCAATCCATGCTGATACATTTTTCTCAATACCCTGTGCAATTATTTTTTTATGTGGCACCTTATTGAATGCCTTATGGAAATCCAAATGCACTATATCGACCTGTTAAACTTTAACGACTCTGCTTATAATATCCTCAAAGAACTCTAACAAATTTGTTAAACATGACTTCCCTTTCGCAAAACCATGCTGACTCTGTTTGATTGCGTTAACCTTTTCTAAATGTCCTGCTATTTCTTCCTTAATAATGGACTCTAGCATTCTCCCAACGACCGATGTTAGGCTGACGAGCCTATAGTTTATTGCTTTTTTTCTCCCTCCCTTCTTGAACAGGTGCATCACATTAGTGGTTTTCCAATCTGCTGGGACCCTCCCGGAATCCAGTGAGTTCTGGAATATTTGGACCAATGCCTCCACCATCTCTGCAGCCACTTCCTTGATCACTATTGGATGTAGGCCATCAGGTCCTGGCGACTTGCTTGCCTTTAGTCCCATTAGTTTGCCAAATATTTTGTCCCAGTGATAGAGACAGTTACAAGATCTTTCCTACCATTAGCTCCTTGCTTATTTGAAATCTGTGGGATGTTTGTAGTGTCCTCCACCGTGAAGACTGATGCAAAATATTGGTTTAAATTATCTACCATTTCCCTGTTCCCCGTTATCAATTCTCCAGTCGCATCCTCCAAGGGTCCCGTGCTCACTTTAGCCACTCTCTTTTTATATACTCGTAGAAGCTCTTGCTGTTTGTTTTATATTTCTTGCCAATATACTTTCATAATCAATGTTCTCCCGCTTAAGTAGCTTCTTAGTTAACCGCTGCTTGTTCCTAAAAAAAAAAATCCCCTGGCTTACCACTAGATTTCGCCATTCTGTATGTCCGGTTTGGAGAGTCACAAGAAATATGAACTAAATTAAAGAACTTGCTTTCACGGGTAATAAGGTATAGATTATTACCCGAGTTAAATGGAAATTGGCACAAGGAGATTAGGAAGGGGAACACGTGGCTTGAAGCAACAGTGTGGGAAAGTGGCGGCGGGGGGTGGGGAGGTGTCTATTTCACGGGACATGGGGAAAAGTACGGTGAAAGGAAGGAATTTTAGCATTGGGACAGAATGGATAAATAGGCAAATGCAAGGATTTTAACAATTTCACATTTTATTGTAACATTTAAAGCAGATTGATTTTTGCTGGGTTAAGGGCTCAGGTGGAAAAGGTAGTATTAATAATTGCTCAAAAACCAATGAAAAGGAAATGAGTAGTGTAATAGTCAGAAATTATGCTTCAGACTCCACAAGTAAAGGGAAGCGTGAAAGAGGAAAATTTGTTAAACAAGGAGAGACAAATAATTAGTGAGTGAGTCAAGCGGCAGCAGAAGTGTAGGTTAGAGCGTAATGCCGAAATACGTGGTCTTTGCACAAATGCACAGAGTATAAATAATAAATTGAATGAAAATGTTGGCACTAATCTAACTTAGATGGCATGGTCATTACTGAAACATGGCTACAAGACGCTTAGGATTGGAAAGTACATTCACCACGATATGAGGTGTACAGGATAGATAGGGAAGAATGTAAAGGGAGAAGACGAGCCTTAGTTATTAAGGATTAAATCATACTAACATCAGTCGGGGTATAATGAGAATTGAGAAAGCAGTAGGTATTTTATGGGTAGATTGATGATCTGCAAAAGGATTTCGGACTACAGTGGGAATTGTGCAGAGCCACCAACACCCCCCACACCCGGCCCCCCACCCCTTAGTAGCTGTGAAGTGGTAGATTGCATACATCCAGAGCGTGGACAAGCCTTTAGCAAAGGGAGATTGGTTTTTATGGGTGCATTTTAACTTCCATGTAGATTGGGATAAGCAGACTAGTACATTTCAGCAGAGTAGTGAACTTCTTTCGCATGTCCGAAATAGAATTCACAGAAATATGTTCTTGACTCCGCAAGATAAAACACTTTATAAGATTTAGTAACGGGCCATGAGTCAAATTTAGTTAACAACCTAATGGTACATTAGCATTTATCCGATACCAAATAGTTCAAAGGAGTCTTTGTAATGGAGAAATGCAGAAAAGCATTAAGGTAGATAAGACCCCAGGGCCTGATGGCATCTAACCCAGAATACCGAGGGAGGCAAGAGAAGAAATTGCTGGGGCCTCGACAGAAATCTTTGCATCCTCATTGGCTACAGGTGAGCTCCCAGAGGACTGGAGAATAGCCAATGTTGTTCCTTTGGTTAAGAAGGGTAGCAAGGATAATCCAGGAAATTACAATCCGGTGAGCCTTACGTCAGTGTTAGGGAAATTATTAGAGAGGATTCTTCAGGACAGGATTTACTCTCATTTGGAAACAAATGGACTTATTAGCAAGAGGCAGCATGGTTTTGTGAAGGGGAGGTCGTGGCTTACTAATTTGATTGAGTTGTTTGAGGAAGTGACGAAGATGATTGATGAAGGAAGGGCAGTGGATGTTATCTATATGGACTTCAGTAAAGCCTTTGACAAGGTACCTCATGGCAGACTGATACAAAAGGTGAAGTCACATGGGTTCAGAGGGGAGCTGGCAAGATGGATACAGACCTGGCTCGGTCATAGAAGACAGAGGGTAGCAGTGGAAGGGTGCTTTTCTGAATGGCTGGAACTTGCTGCCGGGGGAGGTGGTGGAAGCAGGTACCATAGCGACGTTTAAGAGGCATCTTGACAAATACATGAATAGGATGGGAATAGAGGGATATGGACCACGGAAGTGCAGAAGGTTTTAGTTTAGGCAGGCATCAAGATCGGCGCAGGCCTGGAGGTCCGAATGGCCTGCTCCTGTGCTGTACTGTTCTTTGTTCTTTGCTAAAAACGCTGATGTCAATGTACCCAGCACATGTTGCACATTTGTTATTGAATGAACGCACAGAGGATCAGTGGAAGGTGTTTAAAAATAGTTCAATGTGATACAGAAGCAGTCCGTACCCCTAAGGGACAAGCACGTTTTCAAAAGACTCCATAAAAATGCATTCTGCTAAAAAAGTAACTAAACACTAATGAGTAACCATTAATAAAAAAAAACAAGGAAAAAATGAGGGCAATGATAGGGACGTAAACTACGTACCAGAACAGCAGGTGAGAGCATGACAACGTAGATTAGGAAGAAAGGAGAAGAGAGGTAAACAGAAAAAAAATGCGGGCAAAGTGGAACCACGAAAATAAAATATCAGGGACAATAAAACAAAATAGTAAAACATTAACAGGTACTAAAATATGTCCAAAAAAATAAGGGGGCGTCACGGTGGGAACAGGCCACGTAATGATTTATTAGTAGGGGGATCGAGTTTCGGAGCCACGATGTCATGCTGCAGCTGTACAAGACTCTGGTGAGACCGCACCTGGAGTATTGCGCGCAGTTCTGGTCACCACATTATAGGAAGGATGTGGAAGCTTTGGAAAGGGTGCGGAGGAGATTTACTAGGATGTTGCCTGGTATGGAGGGAAGGTCTTACGAGGAAAGGCTGAGGGACTTGAGGTTGTTTTCGTTGGAGAGAAGGAGGAGGAGAGGTGACTTAATAGAGACATATAAGATAATCAGAGGGTTAGATAGGGTGGATAGTGAGAGTCTTTTTCCTCGGATGGTGATGGCAAACACGAGGGGACATAGCTTCAAGTTGAGGGGTGATAGATATAGGACAGATGTCAGAGGTAGTTTCTTTACTCAGAGAGTAGTAGGGGCGTGGAACGCCCTGCCTGCAACAGTAGTAGACTCGCCAACTTTAAGGGCATTTAAGTGGTCATTGGATAGACATATGGACGAAAATGGAATAGTGTAGGTCAGATGGTTTCACAGGTCGGCGCAACATCGAGGGCCGAAGGGCCTGTACTGCGCTGCAATGTTCTGAAAAAAAATGTTGGATAAAATGACATCACAGTCAATGATGGATAAATGACAGAAATATTACATAATTGCTTTGCTTCAATATTTACGAGGAAATATTTAACAGTTGAATATGACATCGGATGATGAGAATAGCGATGAGGAAACTGTATTTAAAATAAATCAAAGAGTTCACAACATTAAGTAAACTAAACAACTTAAAGAGGTACACCTCTGGTCTGGACGCATTACATCTGTGCATTTTAACAGAATCAATGGAAGAGTTAGCAAAGGCATTAATACATTTTTTTAATTTTGTTAAGGGAACAGTGTAGTACCAGACGATGGGCAGATAGCTAACGCTATTCAGTCTGGCAGAAAACGGAAATGTTGTTCTGCAAGGAACAGTGCTGGGACGACTACTTGAAACAGGGAAAGGTGAGAATGTGGGAGTTGCCATCGTATGGAGTGGTTGAAATAAATTATACACACACCTTTAACATGAGGCTAGATAAGCACATGTAAGATAAGGAAATAGATTTTCATGCTGACATTGTTAGATGAGGAAAGATTGGAGGAACATCTTCGCAGGCATGACTGGTGCTGCAGGTTCCACATATTCTATGTAATTCTATGTAATCCGATGTAGGACAGTGGGGTCAAGGCTTGGCTTTTGAGGAGAAGGGTGATGATGACAGCTTTTCAGGTTCAGGCGACAAGGACGAAGAGACAGCACAGTTAAGAATATGAGCTAACATCACGGCTCGGAAGCGAATCAGTACATGCCTGGATGCAGCTAGACATTCAGGCTTGAGCTGATAGGTGGCAAGTGATAGTCACACCACACATGTGCCAGTCTATGGGCATCTCCAACAACAGAGCATCTAATCACCTCCACTGACATTATAAAATATTACTATCGCCGATTCCCCCACCATCAGCATCCCGGGAAGCGGGAGTGCTCAGTCACCATTGACCAAAGACATCTGCGAATCAGCCACATAAATACTATGGCCAGAACAGCAGGTCAGATGCTGGAAATTCTGTGACAAGTGACTTACCTCCTGACTTTCCAAATCTTTTCCACTTTCTACAAGGCACAAGTCAGGTCTGTGACAGAATATTCCCCACTTGTAGATCCAGAAACACACACGGAACTCGACAATATCCAAAGCAACCCGCTTAATTGTCAACCCATTCACCACAATAAACAATGGCTCCATCCAGCATCAGCGCTCTGTGGTTGCAGTGTGTACCATCTGCAAAATTCAGTGTAGAAACTTGCCAAGGCTTTCCAACAGAAACTCTTAAACACACGGCCTCTATCACCTAGAAGGACAAAGGCAGCAGGTACAAGGAAACATCAACATCCTCCAGTTTGGGTTCAATTTGTTTTTTTTGCGTGGGTCAAAATTATAGCGGCATTTTTTTTATTCATTCACGGGAAGTGGGCGTCGCTGGCCAGGCCAGCATTTATTGTCCATCCCTAATTGCCCTTGAGAAGGTGGTGGTGAGCTGCCTTCTTGAACCGCTGCAGTCAATGTGGGGTAGGTACACCCACAGTGCTGTTAGGAAGGGAGTTCAAGGATTTTGATCCAGCGACAGTAAAGGAATGACGATATAGTTCCAAGTCAGGATGGTGTGTGACTTGGAGGGAAACTTGCAGGTGGTGGTGTTCCCATCTATTTGCTGCCCTTGTGCTTCTAGTTGGTAGAGGTCGCGGGTTTGGAAGGTGCTGTCTAAGGAGCCTTGGTGCATTGCTGCAGTGCATCTTGGAGATGGTACACACTGCTGCCACTGTGCGTCGGTGGTGGAGGGAGTGAATGTTTGTAGATGGGGTGCCAATCAAGCGGGCTGCTTTGTCCTGGATGGTGTCCAGCTTCTTGAGTGTTGTTGGGGCTGCACCCTTCTAGGCAAGTGGAGAGTATTCCATCACACTTCTGACTTGTGCCTTGTAGATTGTGGATAGGCTTTGGGGAATCAGGAGGTGAGTAACTCGCCTCAGGATTCCTCGCCTCTGACCTGCTCTTGCAGCCACGATATTTATATGGCTACTCCAGTTCAGTTTTCGGTCAATGGTCGCCCCTAGGATGTTGATAGTGGGGGACTCAGCGATGGTAATGCTGTTGAATGTCAAGGGGAGATGGTTAGATTCTCTCTTTTTGGAGATGGTCATTGCCTGGCACTTGTGTGGGGTGAATGTTACTTGCCAATTATCAGCCCAAGCCTGGATATTGTCCAGTTCTTGCAGCATTTCTACACGGACTGCTTCAGTATCTGAGGAGTCGTGAATGGTGCTGAACATTGTGCAATCATCAGCGAACATCTCCACTTCTGACCTTATGATTGAAGGAAGGTCATTGATGAAGCAGCTGAAGATGGTTGGACCGAGGACACAACCCTGAGGTACTCCTGCAGTGATGTCCTGGAGCTCAGATGATTGACCTCCAACAACCACAACCATCTTCCTTTGCACTAGGTATGGCTCCAGCCACCGGAAGGCTTTCCCTCTGATTCCCATTGACCTCAGTTTTGCTAGGGCTCCTTGATACCATACTCGGTCAAATGCTGCCTTGATGTCAAGGGCAGTCACTCTCACCTCACCTGTTGAGTTCAGCTCTTTTGTCCATATTTGAACCAAGGCTGTAATGAGGTCAGTCGCTGAGTGGCCCTGGCGGAACCCAAACTGAGCATCACTGAGCAGGTTATTGCTAAGCATGTGCCGCATGATGTCACTGTTGATGACACCTTCCATCACTTTACTGGTGATTGAGAGTAGGCTAATGGGGCGGTAGTTGGCTGGGTTGGATTTGTCCTGCTTTTTGTGTACAGCACATACCTGGGCAATCTTCTACAGGGTAGATGCCAGTGTTGTAGCTGTACTGAAAGAGATTTGCTAGGAGCGCGGCAAGTTCTGGAGCACAAGTCTTCAGTACTATTGCCGGAATGTTACAGTGCTGTGCCACTGAGTACTTGCGTTGTCAGTTAACACAGCTAGAACCTTTTGCCTAACAATGGCAATAAGGCATCAGGTGTTGACTAGATAAACTTTTCAGCAGATGGTGACATCTTTGTACGAATGATAGCTGTAAAAGTGTGGAGGTATCTTTCTTCAGCTCCAATATTAGTGGGTGTGCAAGAGCTCCAATCCGTGGGTTGTTTGATTAGAAGGCGGCAGAGCAACGACGACAGAGATGAGCTGGAACACCAGGAGATGCATGGGTAGAAATTAATGGAGAACTGCAGGACGCACTGAGTATTTCCCTGCCCCGAATTCTCTTGCTATCCCCTCCTCTCCCTCTCTCCTCCGGAATCGGAGATATGGAGATGTGCGCCAGCCAGGGGTAGCTTGAATATCAAGCAAATGCAGGTGAATATTGTTGGACCAAAGATTAGTCATGAAGCCATTGAATGGTTGAACAAGCTGGGCGGGCTGAATAACCTCCTCCTGTTCCTGTGCTCCTTCTTCGAGTGCTCAAGTCACCTATGTCAGCCACTGTTACCTCACAGCGCCCAGTCTCACTGGGTTAACACCGACAGGCATCATGTGTCAACGCCGGTTCCGGGGGTCGGATGAGCTGTGCTCGGGTCAGGCTCACGGCACCAGTCCCAGCTCTTGGGTACAACACACTCCTGGGCGCCAGTCAGCATGCCCTTCCACTGTGGCCCTCGCTCGTTAGGCCCAGCACAGCGCCCGCCGCCGACAGGCCGCTGTCATCATTATCAGCGTGACACCCAGGACAGCCCGTTGCCTTGGCCCGTGTCGGGGCACACACCGCACTTCCAGAACGATGCGTTCATCATATAACTGTAATGCAATAACTGCTCACCAGGCCACACTTCAAAGTCAAAGTCGACAATTTATTGCAATATAAACATAAATGTGCAAAAGGAGAAAGAACTCTAAATGCCATGCTCTCAAATAATAAAGAATTGTATTAAAAAATTGAGACAATCTGAAAGCATTGAGGAGAATTATAGAAGCATCATAGAAAGAGTGAAATGCGGAATTAGGCCATTTGGACCATCTGGCCCATATCGGCTATCTGGAACAGCATATTAGTTAGTCCTACCCCGCCTTCCCCCCTCGCTTTGCATTTTTTTCCCCTTCAGCTGCTAATACAATTCCCTTTTAAAGGCAACTATTTAATCTGCCTCCACCATCCTTTCAGGCAGTACGCTTCTGTGTAACCACTCGCTGTGAAACATAGGCTTTCCTCCTATCTCCTCAGGTTCTTTTTGCCATTCAATTTAAATCTGTGCCCTCTGGTTCTCGATTTTCTACCAATGGGTACAGATTCTCCTTCCTTCGTCCAACTAGCCATCTCATGATTTTTAATTACTCTATCAAATCTCTTCTTAAGCTTCTCTTCTCTAAGGAGAGCAACCTCAGCTTCTCCAATCTATCCATGTTATCTGAAGTTCCTTATTTCTGGAATGATTCTCGAGATTCTATTTTTCTGCAATCTCTCTAAAGACTTGACACAATGAAACTATGGTGCTCTGAATTGGACATAAGTTGAGGTAGCATTTAAAAAAAAAATAATGATTCACGTAAACTTCCTTACTTTTGTACAATATGCTTCGGTTTATAAGGTTTAGGATTCGGTATAGCTTTATAACCGTTTTTTTTTCAACCTGCCATGCCCCTTTAACAATATTTCCTGGATTTATCTTTGCATCCTTTTAGAACAAGTGTGTACCATTTGCAATTCTCCAGTCAACATATGCTATCAAGCCTCTCTTTCATAAATACATCTGTTATTTTATATTGCCTCTTCTAGTTCATCCTACAAAAATGTAGCGCTTCAAACATCTGTGCTTTGAATTTGATCTACCATGTGTCCAAGCATTCCTGCAACCTTCTTATGTCCTATTGAAGCCAAGCACTCCCATTATTAAGTATTACCATTATTTTTCATACTTCCAAGTTTTGAGTTTCCAGGACATTTTGATATTCTGCCTTGTACTCCCACGTGCAAGTCATTTATATATTTATAAAACACTGGTGCTAGTACTGACCCCTGGGGAACACGGCTGCACTCCTACCCCCAGTCTGAAGAATCATTGATCACGAATCTCTGTTTCCTGTCTCTCAGCCACATTTGTATCCATAGTGCCACTCTCCCATTTGTTGTTCGGCAATATATTGGCAAACATATTACCTGGCAAATTATCAAACATTTTTTGCAAGTCCATATTCACCAAATCAACTGCATTCCCTTCATCAACGCTCTTTCTTATCTCATCACAAAACTTAATCGATTTACTGAAACACGATTTGCCTTTTGAAAATCCATGCAGGCTTTCCTTAAGAATCCACATTGTTAATTTTGTCTTGTGTTATCCTTTCTAACAACTTACCCACCACCAATATTACACTGTAATCTATAGTTGCTGGGTTTATCCTTGCATACATTTTTGAATAATGGTGTACCATTTGCACTGAGTGATGTCGGAGGGCACAGAATGTGAAGAAGGGTGTTTCGTAAGTGAGTGGATTTTATGGGTTAATCTCTCAAGTTCAAGGTTTGTTTTGCTTACATTTAGCAATTAAGAACATAGGAACTAGGAGTAGGAATAGACAATTCAGCCCCTCGAGCCTGCTCTGCCATTCAATACGAAAATGGTTGATATCACCTTGTCCTCAACTCCACTTTCCTGCCCATTTTCCATTATCCTTCAACACTTTGCTAATTAAAAATCTGTCTATCTCCTTAAATGTTCTCAATCTCCCAGCATCCACCGCACTCTGGGGTAGTGAATTCCTCAGACTCACGACCCTTTGAAAGAAGTAATTTCTCCTCATCTCTGTTCTAAATCTGCTACCCATTATCCTAAAACTATGACCTCTTGTTCTAGATTGCCCAACCAGAGGAAACATCCACCCTACATCTATCTCGTCAAGCCCCTTAATCATCTTATATACCTCAATTAGATCTCCTCTCATTTATCTAAACCCGAGAGAGTAAATTCCTAAACTGTTCAATCTCTCTTCATAAGACAAACCCCTCATTTCTGGAATCGATCTAATTGAATTTCTTCTTGAAGTTAAAAGGTCAGTTAGGTTTCTTACAGTTTAGACAGGGGCATACAAGCCCTCTGACAGTAGCTGTAGCTAGTTAATTGGGGAGCTCGATTAAACTGGTTTCTGAGTTCAACAGAATTCTGGCACAGCTGACACAACATTGTGTTCAGAAGATAAATTCAGGGCACTGTCAGTGCTGCTTGTCTGTCTGAGTGCTGTTGGATGGCACAGAGTGTGAATAAGGGAGTTTGGATCGTGAGGGAATCGATACGAAGTGGAACTATAAATTAATTAAGAAAAGGTAAATCTGACTGCATTCAGGAGCAGTGGGGCTCGCTCTCACCAGTCGGAGCAAGCATGCAGGAAAAAAAAGACGTGTGATGTCACAGGGAAGCAGGTACGTGATTGGCTGATGAGTATTGCAGCTTAGGGACAAGAAAATGGGAAAAAATAAATAATGATCAGGCTCAAGTGAATGAGGATTATTTTTTTGAGTACAGTTTATTTTAGCTAGTGAATTGCATTGATTAGTAGTAGGATTTATCAGTTGTAGTAAGGTGTTATAGTATTGCTATCATTCCTCATTTTTAGCGTCAGCAAAGCGTCAACAATTAAATAAAGATATGACAGCGTTGCTTCAACCTCGATAGTGCACCTCCTGTGCTATGTGGGAGCTCCAGGATGCTTCCCGTATCCTGGATAACCATTTGTGCAGGAAGTATCGTCAATTGAAGCAGCTTGAGATCCGTGTTTTCCTACTTGACTAGCAGCTGGCGGCACTGCAGTGCATTCATCAGGATGAGAGCTACGTGGATAGATGTTTATCGATGTGATTACCCCGTAGCTCAATATTATGCAGAGAGAAAGGGAATAGGTGACTGCCAGGCAGTCAAAAAGAAAACAAGCAGGTAGTGCAGTAGACCCCTCATTGCATCTTACTCTACAACTGGCATTCCGTTCTGAATGCTGATGAGAGTGATGGTTCATCTAGGGACTGCAGCCAAGTCCATGGCACCACGGGTGGTTCAGCTGCACAGTGGGGTACTGGGAAGACGGGAAGAGCCATAGTGATACGTGATTCAATGGTTACGGGAACAGAAAAACTTTTCTGTAGCCACAGTCGTGAATCCAGGATGGTGTGTTGCCTCCCTGGTACCATGGTCAAGGATGTCACTGAGAGGCTGCAGAACACCCTGAAGGGGAGGGTGAACAGCCAGAAGTTGTGGTCCACAATGTAACCACCGACATAGGTAAAAAGAGGAATTTGGTCCTGCAGTCAAAATTCAGGAAGCTAGGTAAGAAAGTAGCAAGCAGGACCTCTGGAATACTCCCAGTGTCATGCATAAGTGAGTACAGGAATATAAGGATAAGGCAGAAAAATTCCTGGCTGGCAAGGTGGTGCAGGAGTGAGGGCTTTATAATCTTGGAACATTGGGCCAGGCTCTGGGGAGATGGGGTCTGTACAGGCTGGACAGTTTGCACCTGAACAGAGCTGGGACTGGGTTTCTTGTAGGATGCTTTGTTAGTTCTTTTGGGGAAGGTTTAAACTAGTTTAGCAGGGGGATGGTGACCCAAGGATAGACTCAGCTTGGGCAAAATCAGAAATGAAAATGGAAGGCATAAAATTAATGGATGAGTCTGGAAGACAAAGGGAACAAAGGTTAGATGAAAAAAAGTTTGGCAGTTATCAAGGGTATCCAATTCAATGCAAGGAGTATAGCAAATAAATCAATTGACCTGAGGGTGCAGATAGACACGTTGCAATGTGATAGCATAGCTATTACAGAAACATGGCTTAAGGAGGGACAGAAAAGGCAGTTCAAACTTCCTGGCTACTGTGTTCTCAGACGCAATAGGGAGAGAGATAAAAATGGGGGGGAGTGGTAATTTTGGTCAAAGAAATTATTACAGCTATGACAAGGAATGATATGTTGGAAGGTTCATCAAATGAGGCCATAGGAACTGAGCTTAGGAACAAAATAGGGGCAACCACACTGCTAGGAATGTACTATAGTCCTCTGAACAGTCAGAGGGAAATATAAGGGAAGATATGTAGGCAAATCACTGAGACGTGCAAGAACAATAGGGAAGTAATAGTAGAGGATTTTAACTACCACAATATTAACTGGGGTAGTTTTATTGTGGAAGGAATTGAGGGAGTAGAAATCGAGTGGTGCATTCAGGCGAACTTTTTTGGCCAGTGTGTATCAGGTCCAACAAGAGCGGACGCAGTTTTCGACTTAGTTTTAGGAAATGAAGATGGGAATGTGGAAGGAGTGGCAGTAGCAGATCACTTTGGTGGTGACCATAATTCAGTCAGTTTTAACATAATTATGGAAAAGAACAAGGATAGAACAGGAGTTAGAATTCTCAATTGGAGCAAGGCCAGATTTACTAAGCTGAGCAAAGATTTAGCGAAAGTGTACTGGAAACAACAGCTTAAGGTAAATCAGTGTCAGACCAATGGGAGCCATTTAAAGGGGAGATTCAAGAGGTTAAGAGTAAACATGTTCCCACAAAGAAAATGGGTGGAACGGCTAAATCTAGAGCCCTATGGATGCCAAGAATCCTACAGGGCAAGATAAAGCAGAAAATGAAAGCTTATGCCCGACACAGAGAACTCAATACTACAGAAAGCCAAGAGAAGTATTGAAAGTGGAGGGGTGAGTTCAAAAAGGAAATGAGCCAAGTTAAGAGATGTTATGAAAGAATTGGCAAGAAAAATCAAAGTGAACCCAAAGATGTCTTATCATTACATGAAGAGTAAGAGGATATCTAAGGAAAGAGTAGGGCCCATAAAGGACCAAAAAGGAGACCTATGTGTAGGGGCAGAAGATGCTGGTATGGTTCTTAATGAATACTCTGTATCAGTCTTCACAAAAGAGGGGGACGACCCAGAAAGAGGGATGTGAAATAGTGGACGTGATAAGCATAGTGCAAGAGGACCTATTAATGGGATTAGCATACATGAAAGTTGATAAATCACCATGGCCGGATGAAATGTACCCCGGGCAGTTAAAAGAAACAAGACAGGAAATAGCCGAAGGTCTGATCATCATTGACCAGTCCTCACTGGGATAGAGGTGTGGTGCCGGAGGATTGGAGGATTGCGAGCGTTTTACCTCCGTTTAAAAAGGGAGCAATGGATAGACTGAATTATTACAGGTAAGCCTGTCTAACCTCAGTAGTGGAAAACTTATTGGAATCTATTCTGACAGACAGAATGAACGATCACATAGGAAGGCACAGATTAATCAAGCATAGTCAGCATGGATTTGTTAAGGGAAGATCGTGTTTGACCAACTTGACCGAATGCTTTTGCAGATCTAACAAGGAGAATAGATGCGAGTGGTGCAGCTGATGTGGTCTATATGGATTTTAGCAAGTTTTTTTTACAAGGTCCCAACGGGCAGATTGGTTGAAAAAATAAAATCCCATGGGAGCTAGGGAAATGCAGCTCAGTGGATACAATATTGACTCAGTGGCAGGAAATAAAGGGAAATTGCTGACAGGTGCTTTGTGGCCAGTGTGTTATTTGCAGTGGCATTCCACAGGGCTCAGTATTGGGTCCACTGCTTTTTTGTGGTATATATTTACGATTCGCATGTAAATGTGGGGGGTGTGATCCAGCAGTTTGCAGATGACACAAAGATTGGCTGTGTGGCAGATGGCGAGGATGATGTGGCTGCAGAAAGACATCGATGGTGTGGTCAGATGAGCAAAACATTTGCAAATGGAATTCAACCCGGTGAAGTATGAGGAGATGCATTTGAGGAGGGCAAACAAGGCAAAAAATGCACGATTATTGGAAAACTACTGAGAGGTGTAGCGGACCTGAGGGACCTTGGAGTAAACCTCCACAAATCTCTGATGGTAAAGGTCGACAAGGTGCTTAAAAAGGCATATTAAATCCTCTCCTTCATTAGCCCAGGTATAGAATATAAGAGAAGGGTGGTTATGCTGGAATTGTATTAATTGTTGGTTAGACCACAACTTGAGTACTTTGTGCAGTTCTGGTCATCTCATTACAGAAAGGATATGATTACACCAGAGTGGAGGTAAAAGACCTATTTAGCTTAGCAGAGATGCCAGTGACTAGGGGGAATACATTTAAAGTGATTGGTAGAAAGATTAGCGGGGAGATGAGGAACTTTCTTTTTCACCAGGGTGCTTGGGGTCTGGAACTCACTGCCTGAAAGGGAAGTTGAGGCAGAAACCCTGAACTCATTCAAACGAAGTCTGGATATGCACCTCAAGTATCATAATCTGCAGGCTATGGACCAAATGCTGGAAGGTGGGATTAGAATGAGTGGAACAGGCAGGCACAGACACGATGGGCCAAGTGGCCTCTTTCTGCACCGTAAACCCTCTATGATTTGCAATTATACACTCTTCAGACAGCACGTCTACATCAAAAGACGACTGGAAAATAGTTAGCAACATATCCACCAATTTCCACTCTCAATATTCCAGGATGCATTCTATTCCAACCTGGTGATTGATCAACGTTAAGTACAACCAGCCTTTCGAGTACTTCTCCTTTATCATCATTAATCCATCATGTATCGAAACTATTTTCTCCTTCACTATGACATTACTAGCGTCTTCTTCCTTGGTGAAGATAGATGCAACATTTTCATTTGATACCAAGCTACAACCTTTGTTTCCCTGCTTGTCTAATTGACTTGTTGTGTTCTGGATGAATTTTATGTGTTTGTTCCAATCCGATCACAGCTGCCTTGTACGCTATACAGATGTTAAAATTAGCTCAGGCTTCTTTGATCTCATCCAATAAAATTTATAATACAGACAGCAGAATTCAGCTCCAATTGTATTCAGTGATTCCTGTATGTACATGCCAGTTGAAAGACAAAGGTTAAGTTCGGATGGATATTATTGCATTTTTCTGCTGTGAAGCTATTTAACCTATTTCACTACATTAGTAATGACAGTCAAAATAACCGTAATTAAATGCTTTGGTTCCTCTCTGAACTTAGTCTGAGGCATTGCAGAAATAAACATGTTCATGCACAAACTATTAAACAAAACTAAACATATTTCCAAATCGCAAATTAATGGTGAACAAGTCGCAGGAGTATCTTTATAAGGAACATACACAAATTGCATGCATAAGAAAAAATATGCAAATCACCATTCACATAAAAGTGCCTATGATGGCGAGCAGTAAAATGATGGATGGTCTTTTTTTCTCATTTCTGGATCACTGCGATTCTCAGATTGTTTTTTTTTATTTTCTCGGAGTCCACCTCTCAGTCTATTGACTGGCACAGTGTGCCTGGTGGCCAGGCAATTGAGTAGAGCAATCAAAACAAATGGCATAATAAGGATTGAAATTATTTCCAACAGCAAACATGCTGCTCATAATGGTAATATGTGAAAGCATGATTTTGTATAGCAGGACCATGGAACATTGCCAATTACTTCCCGAGGTTCATATTGTTATGACCGAGGCAGGAGGAGTGCACTCTTTATTCTATTCCTACTTCTCCAAAGGTCACAACATATATTTTAAATTCCCCTCTTAGCTATATAGTCAATCATACATTTTATTTTTTCCCGGAATAGAACACACTAGCCAGGCTTCTTTATGAACACGCGTTATCAGTTTATTACAGAACAAATCTTGACTAGCAATTAAGTAAAGCATAAACACATAGATTTTATATTCTGAAATTCCCTCTTTACCTTAGGCAAATTTTAAAGCCCCATTTTTACCATAGACCATCACAGTCTCTCTCTCTCTCTCTCTCCCACGCACAAACACACACAGGGATGGGAACCTGAGGGGCAGCTCAAATTGGAAGGACGTAAAGCTGGAAACAGGAGGTAGAAAAGTAGCAAGTAACATTAGAAGGCAGGTGAAAGAAAGTTGAGCATCCATTGGGCTTAGAATGTAGAATGTCAGGAAGACAATTTAAGGGCACTCCACCTGAATGCATGTAGCATTCACAACAAAGTCGACGACTTAAATGCCCTAATGGAGGTAAATGTGTATGATCTAATTGCCATAGCAGAAACGTGGTTTCAGGGTGACCAAGACTGGGAACTTAATATTCAAGTGAAAATTAGATAGTGTTGCGCAGATAATAACGGATGGGATCAGTTCATTAGTAAGGGAGGTTCGCAGATCAGAAGAACAAAATATGGAATCTGTTTTAGTAGAACTAAAACCAAACAAGAGCAGCAAACTTTGGTTGGTGTTCTTTATAGGCCACCAAACAATAGTGGTAGTGTGAGGCATGGTCAAGAGACTAAAGAAGCATGTATCATGGGTAATAGAGGAATCATGGGTGTCTTCAATCTGCATATAGACTGTGTAAACTGAATGAGCATTAATGCTGTGGAGGATGAGTTTCTGGCGTGTGTTACGGATCGTTGAGGACCTGACTGGAGAACACGTTATTTTAAATCTAGTATTATGTAAGAGAACGTGCTAATTAATAGTTCTGATGAAGGGTCACTGACCTGAAACGTTAACTGTGCTTCTCTCTCCACAGATGCTACCATCCCTGTTGAGTATTTCCAGCATTTCGTACTTTTGTTTTCCAGTATCTTCAGTATTTTGTTTTTAATTAATAATCTTGTTTGAAAAAAATTAAGGATTATTGAACACAATGTAATAGGAAGAGGAAATGCAAGAGGAATCATCCTCTCTAAGTCTACTTTGTTAATCCCCTTAATCATCTTATATACCTCAATTAGATCTCCTTTCATTTTTCTAAACTCGAGAGAGTAAAGGCCTAAACTGCTCAATCTCTCTTCATAAGACAACCCCCTCATCTCTGGAATCAATCCAGTGAACTTCTTCTGAACTGCCACCAATGGAACTACATCCCTTCTCAAGTAAGGGGACCAAAATTGTACGCAATACTCCAGATGCGGTCTCACTAATGCCTTGTACAGTTGCAGCAACACTTCCCTACTTTAAACTCTATTCCTTTTGCAATAAATGCCAAAATTCCATTTGCCTTCCTTATTACCTGCTGCACCTGCATACTACTTTCTGCGATTCATGCACAAGGGCACCCAGATCCCTCTGCACCAAAGCACTCTGAGGTTTCTTTCCACTTAGATAATAATTTGCCTTTCTATTCTTCCGACCAAAATGGATAACCTCACACTTATCCACGTTAAACTCCATCTGCCAAATTCTGAACCATTCTCCTAACCTATCCATATCCATTTGTAAATGTCGTATTTCTTTATTGCAACTTGTGATCCCACCTATTTTAGTGTCATCTGAATATATGGCTATAGTACCTTCTCTCCCTGCATACAAGTCATTAATATAGATTGAAAATAGTTGCAGCCCGAGGACCGAACCCTGTGGCACCCCGTTAGCTACATCTTGCCAACCAGAAAAAGACCCATTTATCCCGACTCTCTGTTTCCTTTTGGTTAGCCGATACTCTATCCAAGCTTATAAATTGCCCCTAACCCCATGTGATCTTACCTTGTGTATTAACCTTTTGTGCAGAACCTTATCAGATGCCTTCTGTAAGTACAGATATACTACATCTACAGGATCCCCATTATCCACTTTACTTGTTACATCTTTGAAGAACTCTAGCAAATTAGTCAAACACTATTTACCCTTCATAAAACCATGCTGACTCTGAAGGATTGCATTTTGAATTTCTAAATGTTCTGTTATTACTTCCTTAATAATGGATTCTAACAATTTCCCAGCGACAGATGTTAAACTAACTGCTGTATAGTTTCCTACTTTCTGCCTCCCTGCCTTTTTGAATATTAGCATTTTTCCAATCCACTGGAACCTTTCCTGCATCCAGGGAATTTTGGAATATTATAACCAACGAATCCACTATGTCCGCTGCCACTTCCTTTAAGGTCCTGGGGACTTGTCTGCCTTCAATCCCAATTCATTTGCTCAGTACTTTTCCCCTAGTGATGATGATTGTTCTAATTTCCTCCCTTTCTATAACCTCTGCATTACCTGTTACTATTGGGATGGTGCTAGTGTCCTCCACCATGCAAACTGAGGCAAAATACTGATTTAATGTCTCCGCCATTTCTGTGTTCCTCACTATTAACTTCCCAGTCGCATCCTCCAAAGGTCCAAAATACACTTTAGCTACTGTCTTCCCTTCTATATACTTATAGAAGCATTTGCTATCCGTTTTTATATTTTGCACTAGTTTTCTTTCATCATTTACCTTTGCTCTTTTTATTACTTTTTTAGTAACCCTTTGTTGATCTTTAAAAGTTTCCCAATCTTGCAGCATGCCACTGGCCTTTGCAATATGGTATGGCTTAGTTTTTGTCTTTATGTTATCCTTAACTTCCTTGCTTAGCCATGGATGTTGTTCCACCTCTTGCAATCTTTCTTCCTCTCTGGAATATATTTTAGTTGGGAGAAATTGAATATCTCCTTAAATATCTGCCACTGCTCATCAATTGTCCTACCTTTTAGTCTTCCTGCCCAGTCCACTAGGGCCAGATCTGTCCTCATGCCTATGTAATTACCTTTGTTTCACTCCAGAACGCTAGTGTAATACTCCAGTTTCTTGCCCTCAAACTGAATTTTAAGTTGTGTCCCAACGCCACTACGATTTCATCCTTCAAACCACCGTGGCTCCCCCTCCCAACTTAGTAGCTGTTGACAAACTCTGATACAGCTTGCCGTCGAGGGAGAACAGGATCAGTTTCTTCATTTCCTGCTCATCGCAGTCATTAATTCCCCCAATCTGCTCTATGCTCCCGAAATGGACAGAGACATCCCCTTCACGCATTTTTTTGCAACTGAATGGTCATATAGGTGAGCACATAATCGCTCTGCAATAGTGCCTGCCGGGGGGTTGTGGGGGGGGGGGGGGTGGGGGTGGTGGTGGTGGTGACCGAACGTTTGCTGTCACAAGAGCTGGCTGAGACTGGATACTGGGTCCCAACATCGGACACCCTTCTCTCCAAATCCCACTCTAGCCCTACTATCCCTGGTACCCTCAGAGAAGCCATGCCCCTGGCGCCAGATAATGCTAGTGTCATCTTACAAATTTACTCGTTACATGGCCGGTGATCAACCTCTTCACGTATCCGACTCTGAGCTACCCTGTATGCCATGTTAATATCCTTCAATTGCCCCTCAGCCTCGTCAGCTCTCTCCAAGTTCCTAGCACTTTCGTCACGCTGAGCCTGACCCTCCATTTTACCCTCTTTGACCTGGCATTGCAGGTACGCCATCGTATTCCAGCACGTTTTTTTTTCCTGCACCTTCCTCTCCTGCCTTTCCTTACTTAGATCTTCCATTCGCCAATTAATTACAGTCTCTCTGTCACTCGCCCTGTTCTCTGATTCCCTTTTCGCCTTTTCTAACAGTTTAACCCTTTCTGTGAGAACCTGAACTTGTTTCTGCATACACAGTAACCAAATTGCCTTTCCTTTTGATTTCATGCACTTGCTACGACCTGTCCACACTGCTGCCCTCTCCTGGGTACTGTCAGGATGAATCATTTCCAGAACCCATGGCTCCAAAAGATTTAACTTGCCTCACACATACCGAGATATCCTATCCTCCACTGGGGGTTTCTTGCCTATGACCTTGTCCATAATTTTAATTTCGTTCTTAACTTAAGTCCTGCTGCTGTCACCAATTCTGTAAGAGGTTCCGTTATTGTACCCCCTTACTATAGTTCTTGGACTTTAGGAATTACAAGAACAAAATTGCACATGTCACAGGGTTTGGCTTAACCATGAATTGTTGTTTTATTGAATCCAATAATATCCCTAATACAGATACCTCAATGGTTAGTTGAAACAGAAATAAAACAAAACTGTACTCAGTCCAAAGACTCCTGCAGTAACTTAAAATTGACACCCCAATTCCCAGCTGAACCCTTCAGCGATTCGACCACGATTTCCAGTTACCCAAAACAAAGTCACTAAGACTTGGCTCAAACTTATGAATTTCAGGCAATAACACTGTGCTTTTGTCCCTCAGACCAAGATCACTACGATTTGGCCGAAAACACTTACAATCACCCACATGGCTGGCTAATTGTAGGTCCTGAGTCAAAATGACCAACTTTGAAATCTTCCAACTGCAGGGGTGTTTAAACTAATTTGGCAGGGGGGTGGGATACAGAGTGTAGGTGCAGCAGGGGGTGAGGCACAGCCAAATATAGAAGAGAAACTTAGACAATCTGGAAGGCATAGCAAATAAAGGCCTGTTAAGGCACCAGCGAATAATTCAAGGCTGGATTGCATCTATTTTAATGCAAGGAATCTTACAAGTAAGGCAGATGAATAGATTGTCTTGATTAACACATGGGATTATGATATTATTGCTATCACCGAGGCATGGTTGAGGGAAGGGCAGGACTGGCAGCTCAATATTCCAGGATATAGATTCTTCAGGTGTAACGGGGGTGGGTGGTAAAAGAGGAGGTGGCATTGCACTATTGATCAATGAGTCAATTACTGCAGTAAGGAGGGATGATATCTTAGAAGCTTCATCAAATGAGGTCATATGGGTAGAACTTAAAAACAAAAAGGGGGCAATCACTTGACTGGGAGTGTACTACAGGCTTTCAAATAATCTGGGAGAGATAGAGGAGCAGATATGCAGGCAAATCTCAGAGAGGTGTAAAAATGATTGGGGAATAGTCTTAGGGGATTTGAACTTCCCCAGTATTAATTCGGATAGTCTTAATGCAAAAGGCTTAAAGGGGGCAGAATGCTTAAAGTGTCAGTAGTGGAGCATTTCGAGGATAGTGACCATAACTCTAAGATTTAAGATAATATTGGAAAAGGGCAAAAATGGAACGGAAATAAAAGTACTGAATTGGGGGAAGGCCGATTTCATTATGATAAAACAGGAACTGGCCAAAGTTCACTGGGAGCAGCTACTTGTAGGAAAGTATACATCAGAGCAATGGGAGTCATTCAAAAAGGAAGTAGAGAGAGTTCAGGGCCAACATGTTCCCGCAAGGGACCAACAAGACCAGGGAACCCTGGATGTCAAGGGATACAGAGGATTGGATAAGGAAAAGTAAAGAGGCTTATGGCAGATTCAGAGCGCCGAATACAGCAGAGGCCCTGGAAGAGTACAGAAAATGTAGGGTGGTAATTAAAAAAAATAGGAAAGCGAAGAGGCGGCATTCAAAAACATTGGTGGGCAAGATAAATCCCAAGGCATTTTATAAGTATATTAAATACAAGAGGATAACCAGAGTTAGGGATTAGAGTAGGGCCCATTTTGGGACCAAAGTGGCAATCTGTGTGTGGAGCCGGAGGACATAGGTGAGGTTTTAAATTATTACTTTTCATCTGTGTTCACTATGGAGAAGGACGATGTAGGTGTAGAGATTGGGGAGGGGTATTGTGATATACTCAAACAAATTAGCATTGAAAGGGAGGAGGCATAAGCGGTTTTAGCCCGCTTCAAAGTGGATAAATGCTCAGATGAGATATATCCTAGGCTGTTTTGTGAGGCAAGGAAGGAGATAGCAGGGGCTCAGACACAAATTTTCAGATCCTCTCTGGTCACAGGGGAGGTACCAGAGGACTGGAGGGCAGCGAATGTGGTACCATTATTCAAGAAGGGTGGCAGGGATAAACCAAGTAATTACAGGCCGGTGAGTCTAACATCAGTTTTGGGAAACTATTGGAAAAAATTCTGAGGGACAGGATTAATCTCCACTCGGAGAGGCAGGCATTAATCAGGGATAGTCAGCATGGCTTTGTCAGGGGGAGATCATGTCTAACAAACTTGATTGACTTTTTGGTGGAGATGACGAGATGTGTTAATGAGGGTAATGCAGTCGTTGTAGTGTACATGGACTTCAGTAAAGCTTTGGATAAGAGTCCACATGGTAGATTGGTTAAGAAGGTAAGAGCCTCCGGATTCCGGTCAATTTGGCAAATTGGATTCAAAACTGGCTTAGTGGCAGGAGGCAGAGGGTGATGTTCGAGGGTTGTTTCTGAGATTGGAAGCCTGTGACCAGTGGTGTACTGCAGGGATCAGTGCTGGGACTCTTGCTGCTTGTAGTGTACATTAATGATTTCGTTGTGAATATAGGAGGTATGATCAGTAAGTTCGTAAATGACACGAAAATTGGTGGTGTCATAAATAATGAGGAGGAAAGCCTTAGATTACAGGATGATATAGATGGGCTGGTAAGATGGGCAAAACAGTGGCAAATGGAATTTAATCCTCAGAAGTGTGACGTGATGCATTTTGGGAGGACTAACAAGGCAAGGGAATTTACAATGGATGGTAGGACCCTAGGATGTACAGAGGGTCAGAGGGACCTTGGTGCACTTTTCCATAGATCACTGAAGGCAGCAGCACAGGTAGATAAGATGGTTATGAAGGGATCTGGGATACTTGCCTTTATTACCAGAGGCGTAGAATATAAGATCAGGGAGGTTATGATTGAGCTGTGTAAAATGATAGTTTGGCTACAGCTGGAGTAGTGTACAGTTCTGGTAACCACACTGTAGGAAGGATGTGATTGCACTGGAGAGGGTGCAGAGGAGATTCACCAGGATGTTGCCTGGGCTGGAGCATTTCAGCTATGAAAACAAACTGGATAGGCTACGGTTCTTTTTCTGAGGAGGGACCTGATTGAGGCATACAAAAGTATTAGGGGGGGGGGTCGACAGGAAGAAACGTTTTCCATTAGCGTAGGTGTCAGTACCCGGGAACTTAGATTTAAGGTAAGGGGCAAAAGGTTTCGAGGGGATTTGAGGAAATAGATGTTCACCCAAAGTGTGGTTGGAATCTGGAATCCACTGCCTGAAGGGGTGGTAGAGGTAGGAACCCTCACAACATTTAAGATGTATTTAGATTAGCACTTGAAACGCCATAGCATACAAGGCTACAGGCCAAGCACTGAAAAATGGAATTAGAATAGATTGGTGCTTGATGGCTGGCACGGACATGATGAGCCTCTTTCTGTGCTGTGTAACTCGATGACTCTATGAATTTTTGACTTTTTAAGAAGCGAGGGAGAGAGTATGCATGGAATTGCAGAACTGTTAGCTTTGCATCAGTCATTGGTAACATGCTAGAACCAACACGAGGGAAAAACATATTTGACCTTGTCCTCACCAACCTGCCTGCTGCAGATGCTTCTGTCCATAACTGTATTGGTAGGAGTGACCACCGCACAGTACTTGTGGAGACGAAGTCCCGCATTCACATTGAGGATACCATCCATCGGGTTGTGCGGCACTATCACCGTGCTAAACGGGATAGATTTTGAATAGATCTAGCAATGCAAAACTGGGCATCCATGAGGCGCTGTGGGCCATCAACAGCAGCAGAATTGTACTCATCCACAATCTGTAACATCATGGCCCGGCATATCCTCCACTCTACCATTACCATCAAGCCAGGGGAGCAACGCTGGTTCAATGAAGAGTGCAGGAGGGCATGCCTCGCAGCTCCAGGGACCCGGGTTCAATTCTGGGTACTGCCTGTGTGGAGCTTGCAAGTTCTCCCTGTGTCTGCGTGGGTTCTTTCCGGGTGCTGTGGTTTCCTCCCACAAGCCAAAAGACTTGCAGGTTGGTAGGTAAATTGGCCATTATAGATTGCCCCTGGTATAGGTAGGTGGCAGGGATATATAGGGACAGGTGGGGATGTGGTAGGAATATGGGATTAGTGTAGGATCAGTATAAATGGGTGGTTAATGGTCGGCACAGACTCGGTGGGCTGAAGGGCCTGTTTCAGTGCTGTATCTCTAAAACTAAAACACTGGTAGCAATCCTGAGATTACTACCTCTGAGGTCCTACTTTTTAACTTGGCTCCTAACTCCCTAAACTCTGCTTGTAGGACCTCATCCCGTTTTTTACCGATATCATTGGTGCCTATGTGCACAACGACAACTGGCTGTTCATCCTCCCCCTTCAGAATGTTCTGCAGCCGATCTGAGACATCCCTGACCCGTGCACCTGTTAGGCAACATACCATTCGGGAGTCTCGTTTTCGACCACAGAACCGCCTATCTACTCCCCTTACAATCGAATCGCCTGCGACTATAGCCCTTCCACTCTTTTTCCCGCCCTTCTGAACAGCAGAGCCAGCCACGGTGCCATGAACCTGGCTACTGCTGCCTTCCCCTGGTGAGCCATCTCCCTCAACAGTATCCAAAACGGTATACTTGTTTTGGAGGGAGATGACCGCAGGGGACTCCTGCGCTGCCTTCCTGCTCTTTCTCTGCCTTTTGGTCACCCATTCCCTTTCTCCCTCAGCAATCCTAATCTGCGGTGTGACCAATTCACTAAACGTGCTGTCCACGACCTCCTCAGCATCGCGCATGCTCCAAAGTGAGTCCATCCGCAGCTCGAGAGCCGTCATGCGGTCTAACAAGAGCTGCAGTTGGACACACTTCCTGCACGTGAAGGAGTCAGGGACATCAGCCATGTCCCTGAGCTCCCACATTGAGCAAGAGGAGCATGACACGGGTCTGAGATCTCCTGCCATTTTTAATCTTAAGCTTAACTTAGTTAAATGAAAAAGGAACGAAAAGTTTTTACCAATCACGATAAAACCAGAGAAATAGAAAAAGCCTTACCTTATATACACCCCACCGAGTCCTTTTGTTTTGGTTAGAGGAGGAGGGCGGGTGGGAGACGCTACAAGTGTGGTGCTTCGGGTTCAGAAACCGCCCAAATATATAGTGTTTTACTTACCCAGCAGCCCCCTGGCCTCTGCCGAAAACAAAAGGAAATTAAGTTTACTTTCAAACTGACCTTCCCAGCTGCTCACTCGCTCGCACTCTCTGCTCCCGAAAAAGCTGCTGCAAAGAAAGGAAAGTTATTTTAAACCGCCCAAATATATAGTGTTTTACTTACCCAGCAGCCCCCTGGCCTCCGCCGAAAACAAAAGGAAATTAAGTTTACTTTCAAACTGACCTTCCCAGCTGCTCACTTGCTCGCACTCTCTGCTCCCGAAAAAGCTTCCCAGCTGCTCACTCGCTCGCACTCTCTGCTCCCGAAAAAGCTGCTGCAATGAAAGGGGAAATATTGGCAGGACTGATTACAGCAGAGGCTTTGAGGAGATGAAGTGCTGTCTTCACAATGAAAACACTCTCCATTGTGTTGTGTGGCATTACTACCACACGAAATAGAATAGAATCAGAACATGTCCAGCAGCTGAATATTGTGATCCATGCGGCACTGTGGGCCATCAACAGCAGCATTCATGTATTTAACCACGATCTGCAACCTTTTGGGCGTTCAAATGCTTCACTTTACCACGGACATTAAGCTAGCAGCCCAACACTGGTGCAATGAGGAGTGCAAGGGAGCATGTTAGGAACAGCACCAGGCATACCGAGAAATTAAGTTACAACTGGTGAAGCTACAGCACAGGACTCCTTGCAAGTTAAACTGTCAAACAAGCAGACAATAGATAGACCTAAGCAATCCCACAACCAACGGATCACATCATATTTCTGCAGTTCAGTCACATCCAGTTGCAAATAATGGTAGGCACTTTAGCAAGCAACTGGATGAGGAGGTTCCAAAAAAAATTGCTCATCTATAATGATACAGGAGTCCAGTTCATCAGTGCTTAAGAGGAGGCTGAAGGATTTTACAGAACTGTTTGGTGATGTTCCATCTCGGCCTCCACCTGAGGTCCCCATGATAATAGATGCCGGTCTTCAGTTTATTTGACTCACTCCACGTTATATAGAGAAACTTCTGGAGACACGATACAATAAAGGCTATGGACCCTGACAACATCCCAGCTGTTGTACTGAAGGCTTGTGTTACAGGACTGGCCCCGCCCTTAGAAAAGCTGTTGCAGTACAGCTGCAGCATAAGCATTTACACAAAAATGCGGAAAATTGCCCAGGTATTCCCTGTCCGCAAAAAGCAGGTCGAGTATAATCCAGACAACAACGGTCCCACAAATGTGTTCATAATCAACAGCAAAGTGATGGAAGGTATTCTTGCCAGTGCGATCAAGTGGCACTTATACAGCAACAACTTGCTCATCGAATTTCAGTTTGGATCCGCCAGGGCCACTCCTCACGTCACTACAACCTTGGCAAAACATGGATAAAACAGTTGAATTCAAGACGGCAGCTGAGCTGAGTGTGGCTTCCTTGGACAGCAAGGCAAAATTTTTCCCAGTGTGAACAAAGAACAGTGCAGCACAGGAACAGGCCATTCGGCCTTCCAAGCCTGCGCCGATCTTGATGCCTGCCTAAACTAAAATCCTCTGCACTTCTGGGGTCTGTATCTCGCTATTCCCATCCTATTCATGTATTTGTCAAGATGCCTCTTAAACGTATCTGTGGTACCTGCTTCCCCCACCTCCCCCGGCAACAAGTTCCAGGCACTCACCACCCCTCTGTGTAAAGAACTTGCCTCGACCATCCCCTCTAAACTTTGCCCCTCGCACCTTAAACCTATGTCTCCTTGTAACTGACTCTTCCACCCTGGGAAAAAGCTTCTGACTATCCACTCTCTCCATGCCGCTCATAACTTTGTAAACCTCCATCATGTCGCCCCTCCACCTCCGTCATTTCTGTTGAAACAATCCGAGTCAATCCAACCTCTGCTCATAACTAATGCCCTCCAGACTAGGCAACATCCTGAACAACCTCTTCTGTACCCTCTCCAAAGCCTCCACGTCCTTCTGTTAGTGTGGCGACCAGAATTGCACGCAATATTCTAAGTGTGGCCTAAATAAAGTTCTGTACAGCTGCAGCATGACTTGCCAATTTTTATACTCTATGCCCCGACCGAAGAAGGCAAGCACGCCGAATGCATTCTTGACTACCTTATGGACCTGCGTTGCCACTTTCAGTGACCTGTGGACCTGTACGCCCAGATCTCTCTGCCTGTCAATACTCCTAAGGGTTCTGCCATTTACTGTATACTTCCCACCTGCATTAGACCTTCCAAAATGCATTACCTCACATTTGTCCGGATTAAAGTGCATCTGCCATTTCTCCACCCAAGTCTCCAACCGATCTATATCCTGCTGTATCCTCTGACAATCTTCATCACTGTCCGCAACCCACCAACCTTTGTGTCGTCCGCAAACTTACCAATCAGACCAGCTATATTTTCCTCCAATTCTTTTAGATATACTACAAACAGCAAAGGTCCCAGCACTGATCCCTGCGGAACACCACTAGTCACATCCCTCCATTCAGAAAAGAGCCGTTCCACTGCTACTCTCTGTCTTCTATGACCGAGCCAGTTCTGTATCCATCTTGCCAGCTCACCTCTGATCCCGTGTGACTTCACCTTTTGTACCAGTCTGCCATGAGGTATCATGTCAAAGGCTTTACTGAAGTCCATATCGATAACATCCACTGCCCTTCCTTCATCGATCATCTTTGTCACTTCCTCAAAAAACGCCATCAAATTAGTGGGACACGACCTCCCCTTCACAAAACCATGCTGCCTCTTGCTAATAGGTCCACTTGTTTCCAAATGGGAGTAAATCATGTCCCGAAGAATATCCTCAAATAATTTCCCTCCCACTGACGTAAGACCCATTGGCTCTATAATTTCTTGGATCATCCTTGCTACCCTTCTTAACAAAGGAACAACATTGGCTATTCTCCAGTCCTCTGGGCCCTCACCTGTAGCCAATGAGGATGCAGAGATTTCTGTCAAGGCCCCAGCAATTTCTTCCCTTGCCTCCCTCAGTATTCTTGGGTAGATCCCATCAGGCCCTGGGGACGTATCTACCTTAATGCTTTGCAAGACACCCGACACCTCCCCCTTTTTGATAATGAGATGACTGAGACTATCGAAACTCCCTTCTCTAGGCTCATCATCCACCAAGTCCTTCTCCTTGGTGAATACTGATGCAAAGTATTCATTTAGTACATCGTCCATTTTCTCTGCCTCCACACATAGATTCCCTTCCCTGTCCTTGAGTGGGCCAAACCATTCCCTGGTTACCCTCTTGCTCTTTATATACGTATAAAAAGTCTTGGGATTTTCCTTAATCCTGTTTGCCAATGACTTCTCATAACCTCTTTTAGCCCTCCTAACTCATTGCTTAAGTTGCTTCCTGCTGTCTTTATATTCCTAAAGGGATTCGTCTGTTCCTAGATTTCCAGCCCTTACGAATGCTTCCTTTTTCTTTTTCACGAGGCTCACAATATCCCTCGTTCTCCAAGGTTCCCGAAACTTGCCAAACTTATCCTTCTTCCTCACAGTAACATGCTGGTCCTGGATTCTAATCAACTGACATTGGAAAGACTCCCACATGTCAGATGTTGATTTACCCTTAAATAGCCGCCCCCAATCTAAATTCTTCAGTGCCTTCCTAATATTGTTATAATTAGCCTGACCCCAATTTAGCACCTTCCCCCGAGGACTACTCTTATCCTTATCCACAAGTACCTTAAAACTTATGGAATTATGGTCACTGTTCCTGAAGTGCTCCCCTACTGAAACTTCGACCACATGGCCGGGCTCATTCCTCAATACCAGGTTCCTTGTTGGACTATCTATGTATTGTTTCAAGAAGCCCTCCTGGATGCTCCTTACAAATTATGCCCCATGGAAGCCCATCACACTAAGTTAGTCCCGGTCAATATAGGGGAAGTTAAAATCACCCACCACTACAACCCTGTTACCTTTACATCTTTCCAAAATCTGTCTACATATCTGCTCCTCTACCTCCCGCTGGCTGTTGGGAGTCCTGTAGTAAACCCCCAACATCGTGACTGCACCCTTCCTATTCCTGAGCTCCACCCTTATTGCCTCACTGCATGACACCTCCGAGGTGTCCTCCCGCAGTCCAGCTGTCATATTCTCCTTAACCAGTAATGCAACTCCCCCACCCATTTTACATCTCCCTCTATCCCGCCTGTAGCTTCTAAATTCTGGAACATTTAGCTGCCATTCCTGTCCTTCCCTCAAACAAGTCTCTGTAATAGCAGCAACATCATAGCTCCAAGTAGTAATCCAAGCTCTAAGTTCATCTGCCTTACCTGTTATACTTCTTGCATTGAAACAAATGCACTTCAGGCCACCAGACCCGCTGTGCTCCGCAGCATCTCCCTGCCTGCTCTTCCTCTTCATCTTCCTGGCCTTATTTACTAGTTCCCCCTCATTTATTTCACTTGCTGTCCTGCTGCTCTGGTTCCCACCCCCCTGCCACACTAGTTTAAACCCTCCCGAGTGGACACTAGCAAACCTCGCAGCCAGAATATTTGTGCCCCTCCAGTTTCGATGCAAGCCGTCCTTCTAGTACAGGTCCCATCTGTCCCTGAATAGATCCGAATGGTCCAGATATCTGAAACCCTCTCTTCCACACCAGCTGTTCAGCCACGTGTTTAGCTGCACTATCTTCCTATTTCTAGCCTCACTGGCACGTGGCACAGGGAGTAATCTCGAGATAACAACTCTAGAGGTCCTGCCCTTTATCTTTTTACCTAACTCCATAAACTCCACCAGCAGGACCTCGTCACTCTTGCTGCCTATGCCTCTTGGTACCGATGTGTACCACAATCTCTGGCTGTTCACCCTCCCCCTTCAGAATGCCCCCTGTCCATTCAGAGACATGTCTCAAAGAGCCCTTGCAAAACTGAAGTCAATGGGAATCTGGGAAAACACTCCACTGGTTGTAATGATTACAAGCACAAAGGATGATGGTTGTATTGTTGGAGGCGAAACATCTTAGTCCTCGGACATTGCTTCAGAAGTTCCTCACGCTGGTGTCCTATCCTCACTCATCTTCACCAATGAACTTCGCTGCAAGACAGAGGAAGTTGAAATGTTTACTGAAGGTTGCACAGTGTTCCTTCCAACCATAATTCCTCAGATGCTGAAGCAAGCTGGACCCGTATATCGGGAAATGTGGTGGCATAGTGGTAATGTCAGTAAACTAATAACCCAGAGACACAGGCTAATGCTTTGGGGAGTTGGGTCCGAATTCTACCACGGCAAATACTAAATTTGAATGCAAGTAATAAAACAAGGTAATTAAGAAAAGATAATCCAGTAACTGTCATGAGACAATTGTTGTTTGTTTTCAATACACATCTGGTTCATTGATCCCCTTTGGAGAATGAAAACTGCCGTCTTCACCTGGTCTGGCCTACATGCGACTCCAGACCCACAGCGATGTGGTTGATTCTTAAATGGCCTGGCAAGCCACTCAATTCAACTTAACTAAGGGATGGGCAATAAATTTCAACGACTCCCACATCCCCTGAAGGTATAAAAATTATAGAGCACCTGGGCAACCTTCATATTTGGCTGATATGTGGCAGTTAAAATTCATGCCACTCAAATGAAAGCTATGACCATCTCCAAGAAGAGAGATTAAAACAATATCCCCTTGCCTTTCAGTGGCAAGACCATTTCTTAGTGCACACCATCAATAATCTGAGGTTCCCAATGATCAGGTTTTTTAAACAGGTATATTTTACATATATGCATACACATGCACACATGTACTGCAAGTGCTGCTCTGATGAATTGAATTCTGTGGCGAGTAACACACCTCCTGACACTTAAAAGACTGTTCACCATCATCGATGAATAAGGCAAGAGGACATTGGAAAACACCTTCATTTGCCTGGATGCCATAGCAGCCTAATGACAGGATTGTGTGCCATATAAGTGATGCACTGCAGAAAAAAAAGCCTCCTTCGTCTTCACCCTCCAAATGTGCGACCTCTTCTACATTAAAGAAAAATAATGGCACAAGTATAGGAATACCACCACATGTCAATTCCCCGCCAAGTCACACACGTTCCTGCCTTACAATTCCATCAACGTCCCTTCACTGTCGCTTGATCAAAATCCTAGAATTCCCCTACTCACAACACTGTGGGTGCACCTGCATCACATGGACTGTCGTGATTCAAGATGGTCGTTCGTCATCGCTTTCTTAAGGGTAATTAGATATAAGCAATTAATACTGGCCTTGCCAGCGACGATCACATTCCAAGAACGAATAAAAAAATCCTTGGAGGATACCAGGAGTAATGGTGTGGGCGCAGGAAGATAAACTGTTGCATCTGTGAATGATTCGACAACGAAGAACGGAAGCAGGCAGGGAGTTTACTACCACATAGCTATAGAACCGTGAAGAGGAGTTGGATATGGACTATTTAGTCAACAGCCAAAGGTTACATAAAAGTAGAGAAGGACGAAGAGTAATAGTTTACCTCTGTCACAGTTACATCGGATGTCATTTGTGACTTTGATTAACAGCGGTTTCGATACTATGTCGGGAAGAAGACTCATAGGATGCTTTCAAAAATCGAGTCTTGGATGGATGGGTATAAATTTGGGAGGCAACGACATATTCAGAGACTTTGGAGAGGAGAGGGGGTTAGGAAATGGGACGGCAATTTGCAAAACTACTGTGGGGCCAAAGGTTGTTATTGTAAGGAGAGGGCTAATGACAGCAGATTTAAAGCAGGGAGTGAGACAGTACTTGAGGAGAGAGAACCGTTTACAATGGTTAAGAAAAAACTTGGGTCCAAAAAGGCAAGTTGGCTGTCTAGCAGTTTAGGGGGAAGAGGCTCGAGGATGCAGTTTGTGGGTCTCATGTACAAGATGAGAGGACATAATTGAAGAATGGACAAATATTGCATCTCTCAAAATAGCTGGAACACACATGTTGAAGTTTAGTATCCAGAAAATATCGATAACTAGATTTTTTACCCTGGCGGTGTTCGCCCTAAATGTGCATTTGAAATGAATTTCAAGTTGACCAGGGAGTCACACAGCATTAGAACATATTACGAAGCTTTTGCATCATAGAAAGTGGCTATTCGTCTGATTTGCTTTTTGCCGGAGTTGATGATTGACAGTTGCCTCCTTCCATCCTTCTTCATCTAATCCTATCTAACTCCATCTCATCCCTTTTCATGTAGCCCAGTAATTTGGGTAATAACGGCGTTACTTTTCCAAATTCCCCTCCCTCAGCTTGCTATTCAATCCTTGTAATGACGCAAAGTGGCAAACTGTCTTGACGAGTGGTGAAAGAAGATTAGTAGTTGCTGGCCTCTGCCAGTGGTCACAACACATTACAGACCTGGAGTAACAATTAAGGAAACTGAGGTAAACGGCAGACCAATATATATAGCAATCAAGGCCTTTGGTATGCAATTTCCCAACATTTTAAAAAGTCTTTATGCAAGTAGTGCGAGGAACCCGATTTCTAGAATGGAGCAAGCGATCCACAATTGTGACCATGGTACCGAAGAAGGTAAATGCGGCAGTGACTGAGACCATCAGTACCTATGAATGTGAACGAGATGGTAGCCAAAGGAAGCAGAGGTTGTGCCAACTTGAAAAAAAATCATTTGTTACAGAAGTGCCATTATCACACATATTGGCTTCTTTGTGTACCACCTGAAGTAAATGGGTCCACATATGGCCCAGCGTTCACTTGCAACAACAGCTTTATTCAGAACCACAAATTCTCTTTAATGTCACTACCACATTCCAAGCCCAGCAACGCATATTTACTTCCATCTTTTATCCAGCTTCAAATCCAAATACATTGGCAGTCAGAATTACGCTTAAAGAATAAGATGGCTTGAAACAATTACTGCGAAATGCCATGGTATATTCTGAAAATATTTTGCCCTCTCATGCCACAGGAGGAGGAAGCTCTGGAATTGCTGGACAAGAGGCAGGCAGGGTTTCTCTAGCTGCAGGTTGGCCAGTGATGAACAGTTCGCTGATTCATTTTTATCTGGGTAAGTACTGTGTCAAAAGACACAGAAGGCTAAAGCCGCTAAATTGGTGTGAAAGTATTCTGGCTGCTGAGCATCTGTGTAATTCTTGCAAGCATCTTTTATTTTCTATCAACACCGGCAAAATCTAAAACATCATATTGAAGAAGAAGCCTCCCCATTTTTGTCACAATATATTGTCGTCACACTGTAGCACTGACAGAATCATTACTGCTGAAAAAAAAGTGTATAAGGACTCCAAGTCAGTGGCATGGAGAAACAGTCACCAAGCACGAATCATGCATTGCATGTTGAACTTAAAAGCGGACCCGAAGGATTTAATCGATTCTTTTGAGGGGAAGCAGTTACCTTCACTTAAAATAAAAACTCTGATCTCAGTTCTGCTTAGTTTAAGGAAGGACTTCAGTAGAGCATAAAAAGGTTGCAAGGACGGAGAGAGAAAAACAGGTCATTTTGCCTGACATCAGCCGTCGGGAAAATGTTGAGATCTGTTATTACGTTAGTCTTAACAATGCCCTTAGATCATTGTCTGATCAAGAAGATTGAGCATGATTTTCCTAAAGGAAATTGTGTTTGAGTAATTCACTGGAGTTATTTGAGACTGTAATCAGTTGGGTAAATGATGAGGGAACAGTAGATATAGTAGACATAGATTACAAAATGGCATTAAAACTTTTTGTTTTAGTTCCTTCATGGGATGTGGACGCCGGTGGCAATGCCAACATGTGTTGCCCATTGTAATTCCCCTTAAAAACTGAATGGCTCGTTCGGCCATTTCAGAGGGCGCTTAAAACTAAAGTGCATTTCTGTGGGTCTAGAGACACAAATAGGCCAGAGAAGGTAGGAAAAGCAGATTTCCTTCCCTGAAGATCATTACTGAATCTGATTTTTTTAAAGACGATCAATGATAGCTTCAAGCTTCACTATTGAAACTCGCTTTCAACGGCAGATTTCAATTAATTAATTGAACTTTAGATACACCAACTACCGTGGTTTTACTTGAACCCACATTCCCAGAAGATTATTCTTGGCTTTTGGGTAACTAACCCAGGGGCTTTAACAGTAAACTACCGGAAAGTGTAGGGTACACGAAAAGGACTCATGGAGTTGGGTTAATGGTTAATGGCCAGCAAGTGAAGAGTAGGAAAAAACAGAACATTTTCAAGTCAGCCTCAGAAATTTGCAATGTAGGTTAAAAACTTAGACAAAGACCGAGATTAATGTAACTAAGTTTGTTGATGATGCAAAGCTACATGGGAATGCAAGCTTTGAGGCGGCCACAGTGAAGCTGCAAATAGATAAAGACAAGTTAAGCCACTGGGCTAGAAGACTGCAGATGGAGTATGATTTGAGGAAGCGTGAGGTTTTACTCTTTGGTCTTCAAAGTTAAAACGCAGAATAAATTTTAAATGGCATGAAACTTGTGAACATCGATGTCAGAGGGACTTGGAATGCTCATATAAGGAACACAGACAGATAGCGTACAGGTACAACACGTAATTAGGAAGGCCAAAGGCATGTACAGTATCATAGAATCATTACAGAGCATAATGAGTCCAAACGGCCCATCGTGTCTGCACTTGCTCTTTGAAAGAGCAATTCCCTCAGTTCCATTCCCCCACCTTCTGCCTGTAAGCCTGCACAATCTTCCTTTTCATAAAACTGTCTAATTCCCCTTTGAATGCTTTAATTGAATCTGACTCCACCACGTTGGCAAGCGGATTGAAGTACACGAATAAGGAAGACTTGATACAGTTGCAAAGGACTTTGGTGAGACCACACCTGGAGCACTGTGCGAAGTTTTGGCCTCCATATGGAAGTTACAATATAATTCTCTTGGAAAAGGTTCGATTAGCAGTTGAGTAAATTGGACTTAAAGTCTCTGGGGTTTATAAAATTAGAGGTGATCTAAACGATAAATGGAAGATTCTGAAGGGGCTTGATAGTGTACATACTGAGAGGTTGTTTCCCCTGGCTGGGGAACGTAGAAGACTGGAGTACAGTTTCAGGATAATGGGCCGATCATTTAGGATGGAGCTGAGGGGAAATGTAATCACTCAAAGTTTTGTGAATCTTTGGAATTCTGTACCCAGAGGGCTTTCGATGGTCCATATTTGAATATATTTAAGGCTGAGATAGACAGATATTTGGTTTCTCAGGGAATTAACGGATACGGGGAGAAGGGAGGAAACTGGAGTTGATGCCAGGATCAGATATGAACGTAATGAATGGCGTAGCAGGCTCTAGGGACCATATTGTCTACTCCTTCTCCTTCTTCATATGTTCTTATGATATTATGCAGGGTGAAATGGAGAACTCGGTTGTAGAACCAATTATTCAATTTTTTGGATCATGGTCGACATTATCTTTTCTCTTTGGCCTCCTTGCCTCGATAGACAATGGGTAAGCTCCTGGAGGGGGTCAGTGGTTTGTGAAGCAGCGCCTGGAGTGGCTATAAAGGCCAATTCTAGAGTGACAGACTCTTCCACAGGTGCTACAGATAAAATTGGTTGTCGGGGCTGTTACACAATTGGCTCTCCCCTGTTGCTTCTGTCTTTTTTTCCTGCCAACTGCTAAGACTCTTCGACTATCCACACTTTAGCCCCGCCTTTATGGTTGCCACCAGTTCTGGCAATCACTGGCAACCGATTCCCACGACTTGTGATCAATGTCACAGGACTTCATGTCGCGTTTGCAGACATCTTTAAAGCGGAGACATGGACGGCCGGTGGGTCTGATACCAGTGACGAGCTTGCTGTACAATGTATCCTTGGGGACCCTGCCATCTTCCATGCGGCTCACATGGCCAAGCCATCTCAGGCATTAGAAAGCAATAAACACAATTCTGCAGCAGAAGAATACCTCAGTGAGATTTATTCATTCTATTTGAGCCTTCTCCAGTGGAAATTTTGACTGTCATCAGAAGGGTTTCAGGAAGCAGAGCATAGAGGTAGTTCGCTCAGGGCTTGCGTTAAATGTTATGATATTCCAGAGCATGGAGTCAGATCTGCAGCTCACCATTGCCGGCCTATCTGTGCCCTCCCTACAGCTTACCTTTCCACCTGTAACATTGGGGTATAAGATTGTGACATTGGGGAGATGACGACATAGTGGTAATATCAATGGATTAGTAATCTAGCAGTTCAGGCTAATGTCTTGCGGGGTTGGGTTCAAATCCCAGCACGGCAACTGGTGGAAATGACATTTTATTCAGTAATAAATAATATGGCATTGCAAACTAGTCTCAATAATGTTGCCATGAAACTATCATTTATTTTCATAAAAAGCCATCTGGTTCACTAATGTCCTTGCAGGAAGGAAATCTTCCATCCTTACCTGTTGTGGCCGACATGTGACTCTAGACACACAGCAATATGGTTGACTGTTAATTGCTCTCTGTAATGGCTTAGCATGTCACTGAATTCAAGGGAAAATAGGGATGGACAGCAAATACTGTCCTACCAGCGACGCCCAAATCCCATGAAAGAATAATAAAAAATGTAGACTTCCAATCTAATGGTACTCCTCCTGAATCTAATGAATTTTGGGAAATCATAACTACTGCATCCATTATCGCTGCAGCTATCTGTTTTAGACCCCTCGGGTCCCGGCCACTTTTTGACTTCAATCCCTTAGGATTGCTCTTTATACTTGTTCAGTGTGGATAATAATTTCCTTAATTCCCTCACTCTTTTTAGCACCTAGGTTGCCATCTATTTCTGGTATGTAACTTGTGTCTTCTACTGTGAAGTCAGACACAAAATATTTGTTCAATGCCTCTACGATTTTCTCATTCTCCCTGATAACTTCTCCTGTCTCTGTTTATAAGGGACCATCATTTACATTAACAACTCGCTTCCTTTTTATATACCTGTGAATGGCCTTACAATCTGTTTTTATATTAATGACTAGCTTACTCTCATTGTCTTCTTCCGTTTGTATCGACATTTTCAATGGCCGTTTTCTGTTTTCGAAAACATTCACAAACCTCAGAATTGCTACGCGTTTTTGCAACATTGTAAGCCTCTTCTTTCAATCGAATACTATTCTTAACGTTCTGTGTGAAACATGGATGAGTCTTTCTTGCTGATTTAATTTTAATGGAGTGTATTTTTGGTGAACATTTTGAATCGTTTATTTAAATGTTTTCCTCTGTTCATTTACCACCATACCTTATAGTCTATTTACCCAATTTACCTTAGCCAGTTCTCGTCTCATGCCGAGATAATTTGCTTTGTTTTAGTTTAAAATTCTGGTTTGTGATTGAAGTATGTCTTTTTCAAAGTTCACATTGTATTTAATGATATTATGATCACTATTTCCCATTAGGCTTTTGCTTTGATATTATAAATTAACCCTGCTTAATTATGCTTTATCGCTAGTCAGTTCTACAATGTATTGCTCCAAAAACTGTCACGCAAACATTCTCCAAATTAATTTTCCTGCCAATTTCGATGTCCCAGTCTATAGGAAGATTAAAGTCCCTCACAATTATTGCATTGCTTTTGTTACAAGCTCCAATAATTTCGTGTTTAATGCTTTATCCAACGGTAGGGGTACTTTCAGCGGGCCGAAAATACTCCCATTTGCTTTTTCTGATTCATACTATTCTTAATTTCCACCCATACTGATTCTACTTCATGCTTGTCTGAGGCCTGATTCTTTCTCACTAATGTCCTTGGTTCATCTTTGATTATTGAGTCAATTTCTCTTCCTTTGTCATGCTGTCTGTCTTTCAGAAGACAGGAACAGATTGACTTAGTTTTAGTTTTGTGCAAAGCAGCTACCAAGCGATATCTGATTGTACATAACTGCCACGAGGTGAAGGCCACATGATGTCCAGCAAGGTATCAGCTCACCACTTATGAACCTACAGTCTTGACAGAAAGTTCTAGCCAATCCGATGATGTCCATTAAATAAGGAAGAATATCGTGTCAAAGCTGGGAAAGGGGGAAACAATGCTAACATATGTGTTTAACTAATGCTTTATTGCCACTGAAATGATTTGTTCCATTTGATTATTTCTGTAATGTGCTGTTGTCCTCTCTGTGTATGTCCAGGCTCCCAGGATTGTTTGCCAGACTCCTAATACTTTTGATTGCGCTGAACCACCAGTCAATTGGCCCTAACAGTTGAGACACCATTCATGGCCTCACTGGGGTGATTGTGTGCTTTTTAGTAAATCCCTGTGCTGCAGAAGATGCTTGATGTCTTGTACCGCTAGTTCTCCAGGTTCCTGAATATGGTCTTATCTGTGGATCAATCAGAGAATGTGTTCTCCTGTACATGGCACAACTAAACCCAGGGTTCCTCTATCCTGCTGTGTACCCTTTGCACGCTCCGTTGTGGTGTAGTGGTGATGTCGCTAGTACTAGCAAATCAGAGACCAAGTTAATGCTTGGGGCCCATGGGTTCGCATCCCACCATGATAGTTAGTGAAGTTTATGTTCAGTTAATAAATTCGGCATTCAAAGCTCGTCTAATGGTAACTATGAAACCAATGTCAATTGTTGCAAATCCATCAGTTTCACTGAAGTCTTTTTTTTCAGGAATTATATTTGATTCCAGACGCACAGCAATGTGGTTGACTCTTAACTGCCTTCTGAAATGGTCGAGCAAGCCAGTTCAAGGGCAATTAGGGATGTGCAATAAATGCATCGTCTGTGATGCCCACATCCCAGTTTGCCCAGTTTTAGTTGGGAACTCAGCAGGCAGCAGGCGGAAGACTACTCATTGTCAGCTGCTAAAATCGGTGGAGCCTGCCTATTACAGCACCTAGAAGGGCCTGAAAAGCATTGAACTGCCCTGGAATTAAAATAGGGGCCAAATGCGATGTTTTGCAAGCTTCTGCTCCATCCCAAACGTTCTGTTCAGTGGGTCCACGATTTCAGATCTCAAATCAAATCTATAGACATGAGAAAACATGAGACATTTTTTTGCAGTGGAACATCTTCAAAGGACAATGAATTCATTAAACTCAAAAACAAAATAATGCATCAACAGGCTTCGGGGTTGTGAAGCAGTGATTTGATATCTATATATATGCTGGCTGTTTTCAACAAAAGTTAATCATGGCTGGGAAATAAATATTCCAGTGTACACAATATTACTGAAGGTGAGACAGAATGGCAAAGGAGGGGGTGGATCCCTGATAGTAAAGGATGACATAAGGTCATTTGCGATAAAGGGTCTGGTCTCAGAAGGTCATGAAGTAGAGTCAGTAAGAGTGGAAATGACAAGAATTGCAAGAATCAGAAAACACTTGTGGGAGCAAATTATAGGTCTCCGACCAGTAGTCATACCGTTTAACAGAGCATTAACCAATAAATTATTGAAGCTTCGAACAAAGTAAATATAATAATTGTGAGGGAGTTTAATCATCATAAAGACTGTGACAATGAAATTGGCATGCCTGGTCTATAAGATGAATTTGTAGAATGTTTTCATGACAGTTTCCTGGAGCAATGTGTTGTGGAACCGACTTGCACTAAAACTTTCTTCTATCTAGTATTGTGAAATATAGCAGGGTTAATTAGTAATGTCATAGTAAAGGATCCACTTGAAAATAGTGGGAATAATACATTTCAATTCCATGTTAAGTTTGAAAGTGGCATGCTCCCATCACAAACAAGAGTCTTAAATTTAAACAAAGCCAATTACATAAGGAGGATGACAGAATTGGCTAAGGATAATTGGGTAAATATAGTAAAATGAACAGTGGGAAATATATAACCGTTCAAAAGGTTCAACAAAAATATATTCCTTTGAAAAAATAAACAAAAACTCAGCAAGAGCGCCCCATACATGCAAACTCAGGCAGTTGAGTTTAGTATTAGATTAACTGAAGTGGCTTACAATGTTGAAAGAAAATGATAGCAAGACTGAGGATTGGATTGCTTTAGAAACTAGCAAAGGTCCACAGAAAAATTGATGAAAAATTTAAAAAAGAAGAATATGAGAGAAACTATCCAGAAATATAAGAACAGATTATTAAAATAATGCATGCAGATATAAAAAGGAAGAGAGTAGCTAAAGTATTCTTCGGTCCCACAGAAGCAGGGACAGGAGAAATGTTTGTGGGGACTGAGGAAATGGCGGGGGCATTGAACAACTATTTTCTGCCCGAGGAAATGAATGGAATTAATATCAGCAGAGGAAAGGTATTGAAGAAACTTAAGGAATTAAATTCCAACAAACCTCCTGGACCTTATGGCCTACACCCGAGGGTTCTAAACGAGATAGCAGCAGGGATAGTAGATGTGCTAGCTATGATTTTCCAAATTTCCTTAGCTTCTGGAATGGTCCCATCAGATTGGACGTTAACACTTTCAAGAAAGGAGGTAGAGAGAAAAGAGTGAACTAAAGGCCAGTTACCATAACATCAGCCATTGGTAAGATGCTGGAAACTATTTTTAAGGGATTCTGAACAACGCACTTAGCAAAGCATTCTATGATTAGAGCAAGTCAATATGGTTTTACTAAAGGAAAATACTGCTTGACACATTTATTAGCGTTTCTTGAGAATGTAAACAGTAGAATAGAGAAAGCAGAACTGGTAGATGCAGTATCCCTGGATTTATAAAACGAATTCGATAACGTGCCACACAAAAGGTTAAATGGCAAGATAAAGTGTCCTCCAGTGTATGGTAATATTTTAGCATGGATAGAGGAGAGGTTAATGGACAGAAAGCAAAGAGTGGGGAGTTATCATGCTGTTGCAGCAAGCAATTAGGATGCCAAATGGCAAGTTGGCTGTTTTTTCGAGCAGATTGGAGTGCAGGAATAACGAAGTCGTGCTATAATTGCACAGGGTGTTGGTGAGACCACATCTGGTGTACTGTGTGCAGTTTTGGCGATACATGGGCATTTTCAAGTTTGCAGGCAGGGACTAATACAGTGCTACAAAGATCAATGCTGGATCTTCAACTATTTGCTATTTATATGAATGAAGAGACATTTATCTACTTTTTCTGATGTTACAAAGATAGGTGGAGAGGATAGCTTTGGGAAGGGTTCAGAGACGCAACAAAGAAAGGTAGACAGGACAAATGAGTGGGAAACAAGATGACAGATGGAGTGTAATGTAGGTATTTTTAGTTATTCATGTGATGGGGGCGTCGCTGGCTCGGCCAGCATTTATAGCCAACCACCATCGCAGTGAGGGGTTTCCACCGCCAACTTGGTGCACGTTTTGGAGTCAACCATCTTGCTGCAGATCTGAAGTGCCATGTCAGCCACACCAGATATGATGGCAGCTTTCTTTCACTGAAGGACATTAATGAATCAGATGGTTTTTCACAACAATACACCAAGATTTCATCGTCACCATTAGACTAAATTCTTCAAGTACAAATTTATTAGCTGAATTCAAATTTAGACATCTGTTACAGTAGAATTTGAGCACATGCACCTAAAGAACTAGTAGTTTAGCGACTTTACCACTACGCAATCACCTATCCGAACTTTGTAAGGCGATTGCAAAGAGATTGGAGGACAGGAATAAAGCCGTCTTACCACAATTGTACAGGGTGTCGATGAGACCGCATCTGGAAACTGTGTACAGTTATATTCACCATATTTTGAAAGGATACTCGCGCTTGAGGTGGTACAGCACATGTTTAGTGACTTGGTCCCTGCATGTGGAAGCTGTCCGATGATGAGAGTGTGCGAAAATTTGGCCTTTATTCTCTGTAGTACCGAAATTGAGAGGCAATCTCATTGAAACATACCGAATTCTGAAGGGAATTAAAAGCAAAATACTGCGGATGCTGTACATCTGACATTAAAACGGGAAATGCTGTAAATACTCAGCAGGTCTGGCAGCATCTGTGGAGAGAGAAGCAGAGTTAACCTTTCAGGACAGTGACCCTTCTTCAGAACTGGCAAATATTAGAATGTAAAAGGTTATAAGCAAGTAAAGTGGGGGTGGGGCAAGAGATAACCAAGCAGAAGGTGTATGTAGGACGAGATCACAGAATAGACAGTAATGTCATGGAGCCAAAATATGTTAATGGAGTGTGAAAAGACAAAGCATTAGTACAGAAAAGGGTGTTAACGGACTGAAAATTGAACAGCCATATGTACAAACATGAAAAAAAAACAGTGGGTAAGCAAACTGAACAAGCTAAGATGAAATAAAATAAACACAAAAAATATTTTTAAAAAGGAAAAAGAAAAAGAATAATTGAAAATAAATGTAAAATGGGCGGGTCTGTCATGCTCTGAAATTATTGAACACAATGTTCAGTCTGGCAGGCTATAGTGTGCCTAATCAGTAAATGAGGTTTTGTTCCTCAAGCTGGCGTTGATGTTCTCTGGAACACTGCAGAAATCCAAGGACAGAGATGTGAGCATGAGAGCAGGGGGGAGTGTTGAAATGGCAAACTGTTCAATTTTCAATCTGTTAACACCATTTCTGTACTAATGCTTTGTTTCTCAACACACTATTAACATATCTTTGCTCCATGATCTTCTGGTCTATTCTGTGACCTCGTCCTATCTACATCTTCTCCTTTGTTATCTCTTGCCCCGCCCCAATTTACTTGCTGAAAACCTTTTGCATTTGTAATATTTGCCAGTTCTGAAGAAGGGTCACTGACCTGAAAGGTTAACTCTGCTTCTCTATCCACAGATGCTGCCAGACCTGCTGAGTATTTCCAGCATTTCCTGTTTTTATTTCTGAAGGGGATTGATAGGTAGACGCTGAGAGATTGTTTCCACTGCAATGGAATATAAAACACGGGGTGTAGTTTCAAGACAAGGGTCGATCATGTAGGGTTGAGACGAGGAGAAATTACTTCACTCAAAGAGCTGTGAATATTTTGAATATTCTTTACCCCAGAGAATGTTTTTTCATTGAATATTGGGATGTGATAGGATATGTGGAATTTTGGTCTCTCGGGGTATCAAGGGATATGGCGAGTGGGCAAGAAAGTTCTGTAGAAGCCTAAGAACAGCCACAATTGTATTGAATGGCGGAGCACGCTGGACAGTCCATATGGTCTACCCCTGCTCCTACTTCTTGTTTCAATATCAGAGATATTAAATCCATCAATTGTGAATCAGTGTGCATTAACATTACAACTAGACTTCCCTCTTCAATGCACAGCTTATGGCTTTTTGGCTTAATTAATTTCCAACCAAAGGCGCAGATTGGGACATAGGATGCTACATTATGGTTATATGATGCGTTTATAAAATTTAGATTGACAGGTCTACACAGTTCACGTCATCACTACTATTGGAAGAATTATCTGAATGAAATTTCATGATAATCTATTAGAGTGATTTATTCAAATCACATTCGAGTGAACAAACTACCATTTTAACTCTTAACCCCTCTTCCCTCCAATCAATGTGTGTTAATAGCTCCAGAAGTCTAACATTCCTACAAATCTGAGCGACTTTTCAGTTGCACATTCTGCGTGTATCTGATCTTTCTTCGATCTCACATGCAGTGTTGATAACTTTATATATGTAGTATCTATTGAGGAAGATAAATAACATTCTTGAATGACTAAGAACCGGAGAAAGCTAATCCATCACAAATATGCACATCTGCTTCACCAAATGCCTGAGATTTGTACTATTATTGGTGGAATGGAAATGTAGAAATACATTGCTTGCAATGTTCGATGGCAAAAATATTCTAGACTCCTTACTCTTTCAACATGCAATGTATTTGCAAAATATCCCTGAACAACAGCAGTAAATATGGCTCACCTTAATCTGTTTGTTCAACTAGCGTTACTAATGCCAATCACTATGTAATTCTTTTGTATCACTTGAGGTTTCTCTCTGCTATAAATAAGACCTTATTTTGAAAAGAAGTGATATCTGCATTTCCGTAACACTAGGCAACAGCATAATTTCCCTCTGAATATGGGACAGCCAGTAATCATACAGATAGAACTCATTTACTATCCTATTCTTGCAATAGTTGGTGTTCCAGGTAAGATTCTTCTCATCAGGTAATTCTCATGTTTAACAGTGCATCTCTCTGTCAGTCTTCCTGCTTTTGATGCAATGGTATTAACTGTTTGTTTGATTTACAGCAGTAATTATAAGAATAACTGCAGCAAAGAATTAACTTGAATGCTTCCAAATTTCTGATTTATGGTTAATGTATCAAATTGAAATGAAACATAATTTATTTGCCTATTTAATTTCAGTGATTTAGTGAAGATGTCTTAGCCTTGATGGACAGTCTTGCAATTTTAGAGTTTTGGCCATGTATTCGAATCAGATTGCATTGTCAAAGAAACAATTTTAACGTAATTATGGAGGCTGCTCAAAAAAGGCAAAGGGACGTTTATGCAATACTTTTGTCAACCCAGTGGAAAGAGAGGAGATCTTCCCATACCAACAACAGCAGTCCAGTACACTGCTGGCATACTGCAGCTATCCTGATATTGTATCCTGACAGAAGATGCAATCA